>NC_133545.1:88984283-89290359 GCF_048773025.1 Camelus bactrianus | reverse complement strand
TTCTTTTCAGTTGCAAACTCCATTCCATACATATATATGGGGTGGTACAAGCTCCAACTCTGTTTTACAGTGAAAACTGCAGGAAGTTCAAACCGGCACTAGGAAACATACTGAGAAAGCAGAGAAAAAGTGTCTCCTGCAACCCGTTCCCTTGGTGCTAGATGAACGAACGTCTCTCCACTTGCTCAGTTCTGAGAGATAAGTGTGTGTGAAAGCCGTCCTTCAAATAGCTTGTTGGGAACACAAAGTTTCTTTCCAGTTGCAAACTCCATTGCATAAATTTGTATGGGGAGGTACTAGCTCCAACTCGGTTTGACAGAGAAAACTGCAGGAACTTCAAACCGGCACTAGGAAACAGACTGAGAAAGCAGAGAAAAAGTGTCTCCTGCAACCCGTTCCCCCTTTGTTAGATGAACGAACGTCTCTCCACTTGCTCAGTTCTGAGAGATAATTGTGTGTGAAAGCCGTCCTTCACCTAGCTTGTTGGGAACACAAAGTTTCTTTTCAGTTGCAAACTCCATTCCATACATATATATGGGGAGGTACAAGCTCCAACTCGGTTTTACAGTGAAAACTGCAGGAACTTCAAACCGGCACTCGGAAACAGACTGAGAAAGCAGAGAAAAAGTGTCTCCTGCAACCCGTTCCCTTGGTGCTAGATGAACGAACGTCTCTCCACTTGCTCAGTTCTGAGAGATACGTGTGAGCGAAAGCCGTCCTTCACCTAGTTTGTTGGGAACACAAAGTTTCTTTTCAGTTGCAAACTCCATTCCATACATATATATGGGGAGGTACAAGCTCCAACTCGGTTTTACAGTGAAAACTGCAGGAAGTTCAAACCGGCACTAGGAAACAGACTGAGAAAGCAGAGAAAAAGTGTCTCCTGCAACCCGTTCCCTTGGTGCTAGATGAACGAACGTCTCTCCACTTGCTCAGTTCTGAGAGATAATTGAGAGTGAAAGCCGTCCTTCAAATAGCTTGTTGGGAACACAAAGTTTCTTTTCAGTTGCAAACTCCATTCCATACATATGTATGGGGAGGTACAAGCTCCAACTCGGTTTCACAGAGCAAACTGAAGGAACTTCAAACCGGCACTCGGAAACAGACTGAGAAACAGAGAAAAAGTGTCTCCTGCAACTCGTTCCCCCGGTGCTAGATGAACGAACGTCTCTCCACTTGCTCAGTTCTGAGAGATAAGTGTGTGTGAAAGCCGTCCTTCACCTAGCTTGTTGGGAACACAAAGTTTCTTTTCAGTTGCAAACTCCATTCCATACATATATATGGGGGGATACCAGCTCCAACTCGGTTTTACAGTGAAAACTGCAGGAACTTCAAACCGGCACTCGGAAACAGACTGAGAAAGCAGAGAAAAAGTGTCTCCTGCAACCCGTTCCCTTGGTGCTAGATGAACGAACGTCTCTCCACTTGCTCAGTTCTGAGAGATAAGTGTGAGTGAAAGCCGTCCTTCACCTAGCTTGTTGGGAACACAAAGTTTCTTTTCAGTTGCAAACTCCATTCCATACATATATATGGGGTGGTACAAGCTCCAACTCTGTTTTACAGTGAAAACTGCAGGAAGTTCAAACCGGCACTAGGAAACAGACTGAGAAAGCAGAGAAAAAGTGTCTCCTGCAACCCGTTCCCTTGGTGCTAGATGAACGAACGTCTCTCCACTTGCTCAGTTCTGAGAGATAAGTGTGTGTGAAAGCCGTCCTTCAAATAGCTTGTTGGGAACACAAAGTTTCTTTCCAGTTGCAAACTCCATTGCATAAATTTGTATGGGGAGGTACTAGCTCCAACTCGGTTTGACAGAGAAAACTGCAGGAACTTCAAACCGGCACTAGGAAACAGACTGAGAAAGCAGAGAAAAAGTGTCTCCTGCAACCCGTTCCCCCTTTGTTAGATGAACGAACGTCTCTCCACTTGCTCAGTTCTGAGAGATAATTGTGTGTGAAAGCCGTCCTTCACCTAGCTTGTTGGGAACACAAAGTTTCTTTTCAGTTGCAAACTCCGTTCCATACATATATATGGGGAGGTACAAGCTCCAACTCGGTTTTACAGTGAAAACTGCAGGAACTTCAAACCGGCACTCGGAAACAGACTGAGAAAGCAGAGAAAAAGTGTCTCCTGCAACCCGTTCCCTTGGTGCTAGATGAACGAACGTCTCTCCACTTGCTCAGTTCTGAGAGATACGTGTGAGCGAAAGCCGTCCTTCACCTAGTTTGTTGGGAACACAAAGTTTCTTTTCAGTTGCAAACTCCATTCCATACATATATATGGGGAGGTACAAGCTCCAACTCGGTTTTACAGTGAAAACTGCAGGAAGTTCAAACCGGCACTAGGAAACAGACTGAGAAAGCAGAGAAAAAGTGTCTCCTGCAACCCGTTCCCTTGGTGCTAGATGAACGAACGTCTCTCCACTTGCTCAGTTCTGAGAGATAATTGAGAGTGAAAGCCGTCCTTCAAATAGCTTGTTGGGAACACAAAGTTTCTTTTCAGTTGCAAACTCCATTCCATACATATGTATGGGGAGGTACAAGCTCCAACTCGGTTTCACAGAGCAAACTGAAGGAACTTCAAACCGGCACTCGGAAACAGACTGAGAAACAGAGAAAAAGTGTCTCCTGCAACTCGTTCCCCCGGTGCTAGATGAACGAACGTCTCTCCACTTGCTCAGTTCTGAGAGATAAGTGTGTGTGAAAGCCGTCCTTCACCTAGCTTGTTGGGAACACAAAGTTTCTTTTCAGTTGCAAACTCCATTCCATACATATATATGGGGGGATACCAGCTCCAACTCGGTTTTACAGTGAAAACTGCAGGAACTTCAAACCGGCACTCGGAAACAGACTGAGAAAGCAGAGAAAAAGTGTCTCCTGCAACCCGTTCCCTTGGTGCTAGATGAACGAACGTCTCTCCACTTGCTCAGTTCTGAGAGATAAGTGTGAGTGAAAGCCGTCCTTCACCTAGCTTGTTGGGAACACAAAGTTTCTTTTCAGTTGCAAACTCCATTCCATAAATATATATGGGGAGGTACAAGCTCCAACTCTTTTTTACAGTGAAAACTGCAGGAACTTCAAACCGGCACTCGGAAACAGACTGAGAAAGCAGAGAAAAAGTGTCTCCTGCAACCCGTTCCCTTGGTGCTAGATGAACGAACGTCTCTCCACTTGCTCAGTTCTGAGAGATTAGTGTGTGTGAAAGCCGTCCTTCAAATAGCTTGTTGGGAACACAAAGTTTCTTTTCAGTTGCAAACTCCATTCCATACATATATATGGGGAGGTACTAGCTCCAACTCGGTTTGACAGAGAAAACTGCAGGAACTTCAAACCGGCACTAGGAAACAGACTGAGAAAGCAGAGAAAAAGTGTCTCCTGCAACCCGTTCCCTTGGTGCTAGATGAACGAACGTCTCTCCACTTGCTCAGTTCTGAGAGATTAGTGTGTGTGAAAGCCGTCCTTCAAATAGCTTGTTGGGAACACAAAGTTTCTTTTCAGTTGCAAACTCCATTCCATACATATATATGGGGAGGTACTAGCTCCAACTCGGTTTCACAGAGAAACCTGAAGGAACTTCAAACCGGCACAAGGAAACAGACTGAGAAACAGAGAAAAAGTGTCTCCTGCAACTCGTTCCCCCGGTGCTAGATGAACGAACGTCTCTCCACTTGCTCAGTTCTGAGAGATAAGTGTGTGTGAAAGCCGTCCTTCACCTAACTTGTTGGGAACACAAAGTTTCTTTTCAGTTGCAAACTCCATTCCATACATATATATGGGGAGGTACTAGCTCCAACTCGGTTTTACAGTGAAAACTGCAGGAACTTCAAACCGGCACTAGGAAACAGAGTGAGAAAGCAGAGAAAAACTGTCTCCTGCAACCCGTTCCCTTGGTGCTAGATGAACGAACGTCTCTCCACTTGCTCAGTTCTGAGAGATAAGTGTGAGTGAAAGCCGTCCTTCACCTAGCTTGATAGGAACACAAAGTTTCTTTTCAGTTGCAAACTCCATTCCATAAATATATATGGGGAGGTACAAGCTCCAACTCTGTTTTACAGTGAAAACTGCAGGAACTTCAAACTGGCACTAGGAAACAGACTGAGAAAGCAGAGAAAAAGTGTCTCCTGCAACCCGTTCCCCCGGTGCTAGATGAACGAACGTCTCTCCACTTGCTCAGTTCTGAGAGATAAGTGTGTGTGAAAGCCGTTATTCACCTAGCTTGTTGGGAACACAAAGTTTCTTTTCAGTTGCAAACTCCATTCCATACATATATATGGGGAGGTACAATCTCCAACTCGGTTTTACAGTGAAAACTGCAGGAACTTCAAACCGGCACTAGGAAACAGACTGAGAAAGCAGAGAAAAAGTGTCTCCTGCATCCCGTTCCCTTGGTGCTAGATGAACGAACGTCTCTCCACTTGCTCAGTTCTGAGAGATTAGTGTGTGTGAAAGCCGTCCTTCAAATAGCTTGTTGGTAACACAAAGTTTCTTTCCAGTTGCAAACTCCATTCCATAAATATGTATGGGGAGGTACTAGCTCCAACTCGGTTTGACAGAGAAAACTGCAGGAACTTCAAACCGGCACTAGGAAACAGACTGAGAAAGCAGAGAAAAAGTGTCCCCTGCAACCCGTTCCCCCGGTGCTAGATGAACGAACGTCTCTCCACTTGCTCATTTCTGAGAGATAATTGTGTGTGAAAGCCGTACTTCACCTAGCTTGTTGGGAACACAAAGTTTCTTTTCAGTTGCAAACTCCATTCCATACATATATATGGGGAGGTACAATCTCCAACTCGGTTTTACAGTGAAAACTGCAGGAACTTCAAACCGGCACTCGGAAACAGACTGAGAAAGCAGAGAAAAAGTGTCTCCTGCAACCCGTTCCCTTGGTGCTAGATAAACGAACGTCTCTCCACTTGCTCAGTTCTGAGAGATTAATGTGTGTGAAAGCCGTCCTTCAAATAGCTTGTTGGTAACACAAAGTTTCTTTCCAGTTGCAAACTCCATTCCATACATATATATGGGGAGGTACAAGCTCCAACTCGGTTTTACAGTGAAAACTGCAGGAACTTCAAACCGGCACTAGGAAACATACTGAGAAAGCAGAGAAAAAGTGTCTCCTGCAACCCGTTCCCTTTGTGCTAGATGAACGAACGTCTCTCCACTTGCTCAGTTCTGAGAGATAATTGTGAGTGAAAGCCGTCCTTCAAATAGCTTGTTGGGAACACAAAGTTTCTTTTCAGTTGCAAACTCCATTCCATACATATGTATGTTGAGGTACAAGCTCCAACTCGGTTTTACAGTGAAAACTGCAGGAACTTCAAACCGGCACTAGGAAACAGACTGAGAAACAGAGAAAAAGTGTCTCCTGCAACCCGTTCCCCCGGTGCTAGATGAACGAACGTCTCTCCACTTGCTCAGTTCTGAGAGATAAGTGTGTGTGAAAGCCGTCCTTCACCTAACTTGTTGGGAACACAAAGTTTCTTTTCAGTTGCAAACTCCATTCCATACATATATATGGGGTGGTACAAGCTCCAACTCTGTTTTACAGTGAAAACTGCAGGAAGTTCAAACCGGCACTAGGAAACAGACTGAGAAAGCAGAGAAAAAGTGTCTCCTGCAACCCGTTCCCTTGGTGCTAGATGAACGAACGTCTCTCCACTTGCTCAGTTCTGAGAGATAAGTGTGTGTGAAAGCCGTCCTTCAAATAGCTTGTTGGGAACACAAAGTTTCTTTCCAGTTGCAAACTCCATTGCATAAATATGTATGGGGAGGTACTAGCTCCAACTCGGTTTGACAGAGAAAACTGCAGGAACTTCAAACCGGCACTAGGAAACAGACTGAGAAAGCAGAGAAAAAGTGTCTCCTGCAACCCGTTCCCTTGGTGCTAGATGAACGAACGTCTCTCCACTTGCTCAGTTCTGAGAGATTAGTGTGTGTGAAAGCCGTCCTTCAAATAGCTTGTTGGGAACACAAAGTTTCTTTCCAGTTGCAAACTCCATTGCATAAATATGTATGGGGAGGTACTAGCTCCAACTCGGTTTGACAGAGAAAACTGCAGGAACTTCAAACCGGCACTAGGAAACAGACTGAGAAAGCAGAGAAAAAGTGTCTCCTGCAACCCGTTCCCCCTTTGTTAGATGAACGAACGTCTCTCCACTTGCTCAGTTCTGAGAGATAATTGTGTGTGAAAGCCGTCCTTCACCTAGCTTGTTGGGAACACAAAGTTTCTTTTCAGTTGCAAACTCCATTCCATACATATATATGGGGAGGTACAAGCTCCAACTCGGTTTTACAGTGAAAACTGCAGGAACTTCAAACCGGCACTCGGAAACAGACTGAGAAAGCAGAGAAAAAGTGTCTCCTGCAACCCTTTCCCATGGTGCTAGATGAACGAACGTCTCTCCACTTGCTCAGTTCTGAGAGATACGTGTGAGCGAAAGCCGTCCTTCACCTAGTTTGTTGGGAACACAAATTTCTTTTCAGTTGCAAACTCCATTCCATACATATATATGGGGAGGTACAAGCTCCAACTCGGTTTTACAGTGAAAACTGCAGGAAGTTCAAACCGGCACCAGGAAACAGACTGAGAAAGCAGAGAAAAAGTGTCTCCTGCAACCCGTTCCCTTGGTGCTAGATGAACGAACGTCTCTCCACTTGCTCAGTTCTGAGAGATAATTGAGAGTGAAAGCCGTCCTTCAAATAGCTTGTTGGGAACACAAAGTTTCTTTTCAGTTGCAAACTCCATTCCATACATATGTATGGGGAGGTACAAGCTCCAACTCGGTTTCACAGAGCAAACTGAAGGAACTTCAAACCGGCACTAGGAAACAGACTGAGAAACAGAGAAAAAGTGTCTCCTGCAACTCGTTCCCCCGGTGCTAGATGAACGAACGTCTCTCCACTTGCTCAGTTCTGAGAGATAAGTGTGTGTGAAAGCCGTCCTTCACCTAGCTTGTTGGGAACACAAAGTTTCTTTTCAGTTGCAAACTCCATTCCATACATATATATGGGGGGATACCAGCTCCAACTCGGTTTCACAGTGAAAACTGCAGGAACTTCAAACCGGCACTCGGAAACAGACTGAGAAAGCAGAGAAAAAGTGTCTCCTGCAACCCGTTCCCTTGGTGCTAGATGAACGAACGTCTCTCCACTTGCTCAGTTCTGAGAGATAATTGTGAGTGAAAGCCGTCCTTCAAATAGCTTGTTGGGAACACAAAGTTTCTTTTCAGTTGCAAACTCCATTCCATTCATATGTATGGGGAGGTACAAGCTCCAACTCGGTTTTACAGTGAAAACTGCAGGAACTTCAAACCGGCACTAGGAAACAGACTGAGAAAGCAGAGAAAAAGTGTCTCCTGCAACCCGTTCCCCTGGTGCTAGATGAACGAACGTCTCTCCACTTGCTCAGTTCTGAGAGATAAGTGTGTGTGAAAGCCGTCCTTCACCTAGCTTGTTGGGAACACAAAGTTTCTTTTCAGTTGCAAACTCCATTCCATACATATATATGGGGTGGTACAAGCTCCAACTCTGTTTTACAGTGAAAACTGCAGGAAGTTCAAACCGGCACTAGGAAACAGACTGAGAAAGCAGAGAAAAAGTGTCTCCTGCAACCCGTTCCCTTGGTGCTAGATGAACGAACGTCTCTCCACTTGCTCAGTTCTGAGAGATTAGTGTGTGTGAAAGCCGTCCTTCAAATAGCTTGTTGGGAACACAAAGTTTCTTTCCAGTTGCAAACTCCATTGCATAAATATGTATGGGGAGGTACTAGCTCCAACTCGGTTTGACAGAGAAAACTGCAGGAACTTCAAACCGGCACTAGGAAACAGACTGAGAAAGCAGAGAAAAAGTGTCTCCTGCAACCCGTTCCCCCTTTGTTAGATGAACGAACGTCTCTCCACTTGCTCAGTTCTGAGAGATAATTGTGTGTGAAAGCCGTCCTTCACCTAGCTTGTTGGGAACACAAAGTTTCTTTTCAGTTGCAAACTCCATTCCATACATATATATGGGGAGGTACAAGCTCCAACTCGGTTTTACAGTGAAAACTGCAGGAACTTCAAACCGGCACTCGGAAACAGACTGAGAAAGCAGAGAAAAAGTGTCTCCTGCAACCCGTTCCCTTGGTGCTAGATGAACGAACGTCTCTCCACTTGCTCAGTTCTGAGAGATACGTGTGAGCGAAAGCCGTACTTCACCTAGTTTGTTGGGAACACAAAGTTTCTTTTCAGTTGCAAACTCCATTCCATACATATATATGGGGAGGTACAAGCTCCAACTCGGTTTTACAGTGAAAACTGCAGGAAGTTCAAACCGGCACTAGGAAACAGACTGAGAAAGCAGAGAAAAAGTGTCTCCTGCAACCCGTTCCCTTGGTGCTAGATGAACGAACGTCTCTCCACTTGCTCAGTTCTGAGAGATAATTGAGAGTGAAAGCCGTCCTTCAAATAGCTTGTTGGGAACACAAAGTTTCTTTTCAGTTGCAAACTCCATTCCATACATATGTATGGGGAGGTACAAGCTCCAACTCGGTTTCACAGAGCAAACTGAAGGAACTTCAAACCGGCACTAGGAAACAGACTGAGAAACAGAGAAAAAGTGTCTCCTGCAACCCGTTCCCCCGGTGCTAGATGAACGAACGTCTCTCCACTTGCTCAGTTCTGAGAGATAAGTGTGTGTGAAAGCCGTCCTTCAGCTAGCTTGTTGGGAACACAAAGTTTCTTTTCAGTTGCAAACTCCATTCCATACATATATATGGGGATTTACAAGCTCCAACTCGGTTTTAAAGTGAAAACTGCAGGAACTTCAAACCGGCACTAGGAAACAGACTGAGAAAGCAGAGAAAAAGTGTCTCCTGCAACCCGTTCCCTTGGTGCTAGATGAACGAACGTCTCTCCACTTGCTCAGTTCTGAGAGATTAGTGTGTGTGAAAGCCGTCCTTCAAATAGCTTGTTGGGAACACAAAGTTTCTTTTCAGTTGCAAACTCCATTCCATATATATATATGGGGAGGTACTAGCTCCAACTCGGTTTCACAGAGCAAACTGCAGGAACTTCAAACCGGCACTAGGAAACAGACTGAGAAACAGAGAAAAAGTGTCTCCTGCAACTCGTTCCCCCGGTGCTAGATGAACGAACGTCTCTCCACTTGCTCAGTTCTGAGAGATAAGTGTGTGTGAAAGCCGTCCTTCACCTAGCTTGTTGGGAACACAAAGTTTCTTTTCAGTTGCAAACTCCATTCCATACATATATATGGGGAGATACTAGCTCCAACTCAGTTTTACAGTGAAAACTGCAGGAACTTCAAACCGGCACTAGGAAACAGACTGAGAAAGCAGAGAAAAAGTGTCTCCTGCAACCCGTTCCCTTGGTGCTAGATGAACGAACGTCTCTCCACTTGCTCAGTTCTGAGAGATAAGTGTGAGTGAAAGCCGTCCTTCACCTAGCTTGTTGGGAACACAAAGTTTCTTTTCAGTTGCAAACTCCATTCCATAAATATATATGGGGAGGTACAAGCTCCAACTCTGTTTTACAGTGAAAACTGCAGGAACTTCAAACCGGCACTAGGAAACAGACTGAGAAAGCAGAGAAAAAGTGTCTCCTGCAACCCGTTCCCCCGGTGCTAGATGAACGAACGTCTCTCCACTTGCTCAGTTCTGAGAGATAAGTGTGTGTGAAAGCCGTCCTTCACCTAGCTTGTTGCGAACACAAAGTTTCTTTTCAGTTGCAAACTCCATTCCATACATATATATGGGGAGGTACAAGCTCCAACTCGGTTTTAAAGTGAAAACTGCAGGAACTTCAAACCGGCACTAGGAAACAGACTGAGAAAGCAGAGAAAAAGTGTCTCCTGCAACCCGTTCCCTTGGTGCTAGATGAACGAACGTCTCTCCACTTGCTCAGTTCTGAGAGATTAGTGTGTGTGAAAGCCGTCCTTCAAATAGCTTGTTGGGAACACAAAGTTTCTTTTCAGTTGCAAACTCCATTCCATAAATATGTATGGGGAGGTACTAGCTCCAACTCGGTTTGACAGAGAAAACTGCAGGAACTTCAAACTGGCACTAGGAAACAGACTGAGAAAGCAGAGAAACAGTGTCTCCTGCAACCCGTTCCCCCGGTGCTAGATGAACGAACGTCTCTCCACTTGCTCAGTTCTGAGAGATAAGTGTGTGTGAAAGCCGTCCTTCACGTAGCTTGTTGGGAACACAAAGTTTCTTTTCAGTTGCAAACTCCATTCCATACATATATATGGGGAGGTACTAGCTCCAACTCGGTTTCACAAAGCAAACTGAAGGAACTTCAAACCGGCACTAGGAAACAGACTGAGAAACAGAGAAAAAGTGTCTCCTGCAACTCGTTCCCCCGGTGCTAGATGAACGAACGTCTCTCCACTTGCTCAGTTCTGAGAGATAAGTGTGTGTGAAAGCCGTCCTTCACCTAGCTTGTTGGGAACACAAAGTTTCTTTTCAGTTGCAAACTCCATTCCATACATATATATGGGGAGGTACAAGCTCCAACTCGGTTTTACAGTGAAAACTGCAGGAACTTCAAGCCGGCACTAGGAAACAGACTGAGAAAGCAGAGAAAAAGTGTCTCCTGCAACCCGTTCCCTTGGTGCTAGATGAACGAACGTCTCTCCACTTGCTCAGTTCTGAGAGATTATTGTGTGTGAAAGCCGTCCTTCAAATAGCTTGTTGGGAACACAAAGTTTCTTTTCAGTTGCAAACTCCATTCCATAAATATGTATGGGGAGGTACTAGCTCCAACTCGGTTTGACAGAGAAAACTGCAGGAACTTCATAATGGCACTAGGAAACAGAATGAGAAAGCAGAGAAAAAGTGTCTCCTGCAACCCGTTCCCCCGGTGCTAGATGAACGAACGTCTCTCCACTTGCTCAGTTCTGAGAGATAAATGTGTGTGAAAGCCGTCCTTCACCTAGCTTGTTGGGGACACAAAGTTTCTTTTCAGTTGCAAACTCCATTCCATACATATATATGGGGAGGTACAAGCTCCAACTCGGTTTTACAGTGAAAACTGCAGGAACTTCAAACCGGCAGTCGGAAACAGACTGAGAAAGAAGAGAAAAAGTGTCTCCTGCAACCCGTTCCCTTGCTGCTAGATGAACGAACGTCTCTCCACTTGCTCAGTTCTGAGAGATACGTGTGAGCGAAAGCCGTCCTTCACCTAGCTTGTTGGGAACACAAAGTTTCTTTTCAGTTGCAAACTCCATTCCATACATATATATGGGGAGGTACAAGCTCCAACTCTGTTTTACAGTGAAAACTGCAGGAACTTCAAACCGGCACTAGGAAACAGACTGAGAAAGCAGAGAAAAAGTGTCTCCTGTAACCCGTTCCATTGGTGCTAAATGAACGAACGTCTCTCCACTTGCTCAGTTCTGAGAGATAATTGTGAGTGAAAGCCGTCCTTCACCTAGCTTGTTGGGAACACAAAGTTTCTTTTCAGTTGCAAACTCCATTCCATACATATGTATGGGGAGGTACAAGCTCCAACTCGGTTTTACAGTGAAAACTGCAGGAACTTCAAACCGGCACTAGGAAACAGACTGAGAAAGCAGAGAAAAAGTGTCTCCTGCAACCCGTACCCTTGGTGCTAGATGAACAAACGTCTCTCCTCTTGCTCAGTTCTGAGAGATAATTGTGAGTGAAAGCCGTCCTTCACCTAGCTTGTTGGGAACACAAAGTTTCTTTTCAGTTGCAAACACCATTCCATACATATGTATGGGGAGGTACAAGCTCCAACTCTGTTTTACAGTGAAAACTACAGGAACTTCAAACCGGCACTAGGAAACAGACTGAGAAAGCAGAGAAAAAGTGTCTCCTGCAACCCGTTCCCCCGGTGTTAGATGAACGAACGTCTCTCCACTTGCTCAGTTCTGAGAGATTAGTGTGTGTGAAAGCCGTCCTTCACCTAGCTTGTTGGGAACACAGAGTTTCTTTTCAGTTGCAAACTCCATTCCATATATATATATGGGGAGGTACAAGCTCCAACACTGTTTTACAGTGAAAACTGCAGGAACTTCAAACCGGCACTCGGAAACAGAGTGATAAAGCAGAGAAAAAGTGTCTCCTGCAACCCGTTCCCTTGGTGCTAGATGAACGAACGTCTCTCCACTTGCTCAGTTCTGAGAGATTAGTGTGTGTGAAAGCCGTCCTTCAAATAGCTTGTTGGGAACACAAAGTTTCTTTTCAGTTGCAAACTCCATTCCATACATATATATGGGGAGGTAATAGCTGCAACTCGGTTTCACAGAGAAAACTGAAGGAACTTCAAACCGGCACTAGGAAACAGACTGAGAAACAGAGAAAAAGTGTCTCCTGCAACTCGTTCCCCCGGTGCTAGATGAACGAACGTCTCTCCACTTGCTCAGTTCTGAGAGATATGTGTGTGTGAAAGCCGTCCTTCACCTAGCTTGTTGGGAACACAAAGTTTCTTTTCAGTTGCAAACTCCATTCCATACATATATATGGGGAGATACTAGCTCCAACTCGGTTTTACAGTGAAAACTGCAGGAACTTCAAACCGGCACTAGGAAACAGACTGAGAAAGCAGAGAAAAAGTGTCTCCTGCAACCCGTTCCCTTGGTGCTAGATGAACGAACGTCTCTCCACTTGCTCAGTTCTGAGAGATAAGTGTGAGTGAAAGCCGTCCTTCACCTAGCTTGTTGGGAACACAAAGTTTCTTTTCAGTTGCAAACTCCATTCCATAAATATGTATGGGGAGGTACTAGCTCCAACTCGGTTTGACAGAGAAAACTGCAGGAACTTCATACTGGCACTAGGAAACAGACTGAGAAAGCAGAGAAAAAGTGTCTCCTGCAACCCGTTCCCCCGGTGCTAGATGAACGAACGTCTCTCCACTTGCTCAGTTCTGAGAGATACGTGTGAGCGAAAGCCGTCCTTCACCTAGCTTGTTGGGAACACAAAGTTTCTTTTCAGTTGCAAACTCCATTCCATACATATATATGGGGAGGTACAAGCTCCAACTCGGTTTTACAGTGAAAACTGCAGGAACTTCAAACCGGCAGTCGGAAACAGACTGAGAAAGAAGAGAAAAAGTGTCTCCTGCAACCCGTTCCCTTGCTGCTAGATGAACGAACGTCTCTCCACTTGCTCAGTTCTGAGAGATACGTGTGAGTGAAAGCCGTCCTTCACCTAGCTTGTTGGGAACACAAAGTTTCTTTTCAGTTGCAAACTCCTTTCCATACATATATATGGGGAGGTACAAGCTCCAACTCGGTTTTACAGTGAAAACTGCAGGAACTTCAAACCGGCACTAGGAAACAGACTGAGAAAGCAGAGAAAAAGTGTCTCCTGTAACCCGTTCCCTTGGTGCTAAATGAACGAACGTCTCTCCACTTGCTCAGTTCTGAGAGATAATTGTGAGTGAAAGCCGTCCTTCACCTAGCTTGTTGGGAACACAAAGTTTCTTTTCAGTTGCAAACTCCATTCCATACATATGTATGGGGAGGTACAAGCTCCAACTCGGTTTTACAGTGAAAACTGCAGGAACTTCAAACCGGCACTAGGAAACAGACTGAGAAAGCAGAGAAAAAGTGTCTCCTGCAACCCGTACCCTTGGTGCTAGATGAACAAACGTCTCTCCACTTGCTCAGTTCTGAGAGATAATTGTGAGTGAAAGCCGTCCTTCACCTAGCTTGTTGGGAACACAAAGTTTCTTTTCAGTTGCAAACTCCATTCCATACATATGTATGGGGAGGTACAAGCTCCAACTCTGTTTTACAGTGAAAACTACAGGAACTTCAAACCGGCACTAGGAAACAGACTGAGAAAGCAGAGAAAAAGTGTCTCCTGCAACCCGTTCCCCCGGTGTTAGATGAACGAACGTCTCTCCACTTGCTCAGTTCTGAGAGATTAGTGTGTGTGAAAGCCGTCCTTCAAATAGCTTGTTGGGAACACAAAGTTTCTTTTCAGTTGCAAACTCCATTCCATACATATATATGGGGAGGTACTAGCTGCAACTCGGTTTCACAGAGAAAACTGAAGGAACTTCAAACCGGCACTAGGAAACAGACTGAGAAACAGAGAAAAAGTGTCTCCTGCAACTCGTTCCCCCGGTGCTAGATGAACGAACGTCTCTCCACTTGCTCAGTTCTGAGAGATATGTGTGTGTGAAAGCCGTCCTTCACCTAGCTTGTTGGGAACACAAAGTTTCTTTTCAGTTGCAAACTCCATTCCATACATATATATGGGGAGATACTAGCTCCAACTCGGTTTTACAGTGAAAACTGCAGGAACTTCAAACCGGCACTAGGAAACAGACTGAGAAAGCAGAGAAAAAGTGTCTCCTGCAACCCGTTCCCTTGGTTCTAGATGAACGAACGTCTCTCCACTTGCTCAGTTCTGAGAGATAAGTGTGAGTGAAAGCCGTCCTTCACCTAGCTTGTTGGGAACACAAAGTTTCTTTTCAGTTGCAAACTCCATTCCATAAATATATATGGGGAGGTACAAGCTCCAACTCTGTTTTACAGTGAAAACTGCAGGAACTTCAAACCGGCACTAGGAAACAGACTGAGAAAGCAGAGAAACAGTTTCTCCTGCAACCCGTTCCCCCGGTGCTAGATGAACGAACGTCTCTCCACTTGCTCAGTTCTGAGAGATAAGTGTGTGTGAAAGCCGTCCTTCACGTAGCTTGTTGGGAACACAAAGTTTCTTTTCAGTTGCAAACTCCATTCCATACATATATATGGGGAGGTACTAGCTCCAACTCGGTTTCACAGAGCAAACTGAAGGAACTTCAAACCGGCACTAGGAAACAGACTGAGAAACAGAGAAAAAGTGTCTCCTGCAACTCGTTCCCCCGGTGCTAGATGAACGAACGTCTCTCCACTTGCTCAGTTCTGAGAGATAAGTGTGTGTGAAAGCCGTCCTTCACCTAGCTTGTTGGGAACACAAAGTTTCTTTTCAGTTGCAAACTCCATTCCATACATATATATGGGGAGGTACAAGCTCCAACTCGGTTTTACAGTGAAAACTGCAGGAACTTCAAGCCGGCACTAGGAAACAGACTGAGAAAGCAGAGAAAAAGTGTCTCCTGCAACCCGTTCCCTTGGTGCTAGATGAACGAACGTCTCTCCACTTGCTCAGTTCTGAGAGATTATTGTGTGTGAAAGCCGTCCTTCAAATAGCTTGTTGGGAACACAAAGTTTCTTTTCAGTTGCAAACTCCATTCCATAAATATGTATGGGGAGGTACTAGCTCCAACTCGGTTTGACAGAGAAAACTGCAGGAACTTCATACTGGCACTAGGAAACAGACTGAGAAAGCAGAGAAAAAGTGTCTCCTGCAACCCGTTCCCCCGGTGCTAGATGAACGAACGTCTCTCCACTTGCTCAGTTCTGAGAGATAAGTGTGTGTGAAAGCCGTCCTTCACCTAGCTTGTTGGGGACACAAAGTTTCTTTTCAGTTGCAAACTCCATTCCATACATATATATGGGGAGGTACAAGCTCCAACTCGGTTTTACAGTGAAAACTGCAGGAACTTCAAACCGGCAGTCGGAAACAGACTGAGAAAGAAGAGAAAAAGTGTCTCCTGCAACCCGTTCCCTTGCTGCTAGATGAACGAACGTCTCTCCACTTGCTCAGTTCTGAGAGATACGTGTGAGCGAAAGCCGTCCTTCACCTAGCTTGTTGGGAACACAAAGTTTCTTTTCAGTTGCAAACTCCATTCCATACATATATATGGGGAGGTACAAGCTCCAACTCGGTTTTACAGTGAAAACTGCAGGAACTTCAAACCGGCACTAGGAAACAGACTGAGAAAGCAGAGAAAAAGTGTCTCCTGTAACCCGTTCCCTTGGTGCTAAATGAACGAACGTCTCTCCACTTGCTCAGTTCTGAGAGATAATTGTGAGTGAAAGCCGTCCTTCACCTAGCTTGTTGGGAACACAAAGTTTCTTTTCAGTTGCAAACTCCATTCCATACATATGTATGGGGAGGTACAAGCTCCAACTCGGTTTTACAGTGAAAACTGCAGGAACTTCAAACCGGCACTAGGAAACAGACTGAGAAAGCAGAGAAAAAGTGTCTCCTGCAACCCGTACCCTTGGTGCTAGATGAACAAACGTCTCTCCACTTGCTCAGTTCTGAGAGATAATTGTGAGTGAAAGCCGTCCTTCACCTAGCTTGTTGGGAACACAAAGTTTCTTTTCAGTTGCAAACTCCATTCCATTCATATGTATGGGGAGGTACAAGCTCCAACTCTGTTTTACAGTGAAAACTACAGGAACTTCAAACCGGCACTAGGAAACAGACTGAGAAAGCAGAGAAAAAGTGTCTCCTGCAACCCGTTCCCCCGGTGTTAGATGAACGAACGTCTCTCCACTTGCTCAGTTCTGAGAGATTAGTGTGTGTGAAAGCCGTCCTTCACCTAGCTTGTTGGGAACACAGAGTTTCTTTTCAGTTGCAAACTCCATTCCATATATATATATGGGGAGGTACAAGCTCCAACACTGTTTTACAGTGAAAACTGCAGGAACTTCAATCCGGCACTCGGAAACAGACTGAGAAAGCAGAGAAAAAGTGTCTCCTGCAACCCGTTCCCTTGGTGCTAGATGAACGAACGTCTCTCCACTTGCTCAGTTCTGAGAGATTAGTGTGTGTGAAAGCCGTCCTTCAAATAGCTTGTTGGGAACACAAAGTTTCTTTTCAGTTGCAAACTCCATTCCATACATATATATGGGGAGGTACTAGCTGCAACTCGGTTTCACAGAGAAAACTGAAGGAACTTCAAACCGGCACTAGGAAACAGACTGAGAAACAGAGAAAAAGTGTCTCCTGCAACTCGTTCCCCCGGTGCTAGATGAACGAACGTCTCTCCACTTGCTCAATTCTGAGAGATAAGTGTGTGTGAAAGCCGTCCTTCACCTAGCTTGTTGGGAACACAAAGTTTCTTTTCAGTTGCAAACTCCATTCCATACATATATATGGGGAGGTACTAGCTCCAACTCGGTTTTACAGTGAAAACTGCAGGAACTTCAAACCGGCACTAGGAAACAGACTGAGAAAGCAGAGAAAAAGTGTCTCCTGCAACCCGTTTCCTTGGTGCTAGATGAACGAACGTCTCTCCACTTGCTCAGTTCTGAGAGATAAGTGTGAGTGAAAGCCGTCCTTCACCTAGCTTGTTGGGAACACAAAGTTTCTTTTCAGTTGCAAACTCCATTCCATAAATATATATGGGGAGGTACAAGCTCCAACTCTGTTTTACAGTGAAAACTGCAGGAACTTCAAACTGGCACTAGGAAACAGACTGAGAAAGCAGAGAAAAAGTGTCTCCTGCAACCCGTTCCCCCGGTGCTAGATGAACGAACGTCTCTCCACTTGCTCAGTTCTGAGAGATAAGTGTGTGTGAAAGCCGTCCTTCACCTAGCTTGTTGGGAACACAAAGTTTCTTTTCAGTTGCAAACTCCATTCCATACATATATATGGGGAGGTACAAGCTCCAACTCGGTTTTACAGTGAAAACTGCAGGAACTTCAAACCGGCACTAGGAAACAGACTGAGAAAGCAGAGAAAAAGTGTCTCCTGCAACCCGTTCCCTTGGTGCTAGATGAACGAACGTCTCTCCACTTGCTCAGTTCTGAGAGATTAGTGTGTGTGAAAGCCGTCTTTCAAATAGCTTGTTGGTAACACAAAGTTTCTTTCCAGTTGCAAACTCCATTCCATAAATATGTATGGGGAGGTACTACCTCCAACTCGGTTTGACAGAGAAAACTGCAGGAACTTCAAACCGGCACTAGGAAACAGACTGAGAAAGCAGAGAAAAAGTGTCCCCTGCAACCCGTTCCCCCGGTGCTAGATGAACGAACGTCTCTCCACTTGCTCATTTCTGAGAGATAATTGTGTGTGAAAGCCGTACTTCACCTAGCTTGTTGGGAACACAAAGTTTCTTTTCAGTTGCAAACTCCATTCCATACATATATATGGGGAGGTACAAGCTCCAACTCGGTTTTACAGTGAAAACTGCAGGAACTTCAAACCGGCACTCGGAAACAGACTGAGAAAGCAGAGAAAAAGTGTCTCCTGCAACCCGTTCCCTTGGTGCTAGATAAACGAACGTCTCTCCACTTGCTCAGTTCTGAGAGATACGTGTGAGCGAAAGCCGTCCTTCACCTAGTTTGTTGGGAACACAAAGTTTCTTTTCAGTTGCAAACTCCATTCCATACATATATATGGGGAGGTACAAGCTCCAACTCGGTTTTACAGTGAAAACTGCAGGAACTTCAAACCGGCACTAGGAAACATACTGAGAAAGCAGAGAAAAAGTGTCTCCTGCAACCCGTTCCCTTTGTGCTAGATGAACGAACGTCTCTCCACTTGCTCAGTTCTGAGAGATAATTGTGAGTGAAAGCCGTCCTTCAAATAGCTTGTTGGGAACACAAAGTTTCTTTTCAGTTGCAAACTCCATTCCATACATATGTATGGGGAGGTACAAGCTCCAACTCGGTTTTACAGTGAAAACTGCAGGAACTTCAAACCGGCACTAGGAAACAGACTGAGAAAGCAGAGAAAAAGTGTCTCCTGCAACCCGTTCCCCCGGTGCTAGATGAACGAACGTCTCTCCACTTGCTCAGTTCTGAGAGATAAGTGTGTGTGAAAGCCGTCCTTCACCTAGCTTGTTGGGAACACAAAGTTTCTTTTCAGTTGCAAACTCCATTCCATACATATATATGGGGTGGTACAAGCTCCAACTCTGTTTTACAGTGAAAACTGCAGGAAGTTCAAACCGGCACTAGGAAACAGACTGAGAAAGCAGAGAAAAAGTGTCTCCTGAAACCCGTTCCCTTGGTGCTAGATGAACGAACGTCTCTCCACTTGCTCAGTTCTGAGAGATTAGTGTGTGTGAAAGCCGTCCTTCAAATAGCTTGTTGGGAACACAAAGTTTCTTTCCAGTTGCAAACTCCATTGCATAAATATGTATGGGGAGGTACTAGCTCCAACTCGGTTTGACAGAGAAAACTGCAGGAACTTCAAACCGGCACTAGGAAACAGACTGAGAAAGCAGAGAAAAAGTGTCTCCTGCAACCCGTTCCCTTGGTGCTAGATGAACGAACGTCTCTCCACTTGCTCTGTTCTGAGAGATAATTGAGAGTGAAAGCCGTCCTTCAAATAGCTTGTTGGGAACACAAAGTTTCTTTTCAGTTGCAAACTCCATTCCATACATATGTATGGGGAGGTACAAGCTCCAACTCGGTTTCACAGAGCAAACTGAAGGAACTTCAAACCGGCACTAGGAAACAGACTGAGAAACAGAGAAAAAGTGTCTCCTGCAACTCGTTCCCCCGGTGCTAGATGAACGAACGTCTCTCCACTTGCTCAGTTCTGAGAGATAAGTGTGTGTGAAAGCCGTCCTTCACCTAGCTTGTTGGGAACACAAAGTTTCTTTTCAGTTGCAAACTCCATTCCATACATATATATGGGGGGATACCAGCTCCAACTCGGTTTCACAGTGAAAACTGCAGGAACTTCAAACCGGCACTCGGAAACAGACTGAGAAAGCAGAGAAAAAGTGTCTCCTGCAACCCGTTCCCTTGGTGCTAGATGAACGAACGTCTCTCCACTTGCTCAGTTCTGAGAGATAAGTGTGAGTGAAAGCCGTCCTTCACCTAGCTTGTTGGGAACACAAAGTTTCTTTTCAGTTGCAAACTCCATTCCATAAATATATATGGGGAGGTACAAGCTCCAACTCTGTTTTACAGTGAAAACTGCAGGAACTTCAAACCGGCACTCGGAAACAGACTGACAAAGCAGAGAAAAAGTGTCTCCTGCAACCCGTTCCCCCGGTGCTAGATGAACGAACGTCTCTCCACTTGCTCAGTTCTGAGAGATAATTGTGTGTGAAAGCCGTCCTTCAAATAGCTTGTTGGGAACACAAAGTTTCTTTTCAGTTGCAAACTCCATTCCATACATATATATGGGGAGGTACAAGCTCCAACTCTGTTTTACAGTGAAAACTGCAGGAACTTCAAACCGGCACTAGGAAACAGACTGAGAAAGCAGAGAAAAAGTGTCTCCTGCAACCCGTTCCCTTGGTGCTAGATGAACGAACGTCTCTCCACTTGCTCAGTTCTGAGAGATTAGTGTGTGTGAAAGCCGTCCTTCAAATAGCTTGTTGTGAACACAAAGTTTCTTTTCAGTTGCAAACTCCATTCCATACATATATATGGGAAGATACTAGCTCCAACTCGGTTTTACAGTGAAAACTGCAGGAACTTCAAACCGGCACTAGGAAACAGACTGAGAAAGCAGAGAAAAAGTGTCTCATGCAACCCGTTCCCTTGGTGCTAGATGAACGAACGTCTCTCCACTTGCTCAGTTCTGAGAGATAAGTGTGAGTGAAAGCCGTCCTTCACCTAGCTTTTTGGGAACACAAAGTTTCTTTTCAGTTGCAAACTCCATTCCATAAATATATATGGGGAGGTACAAGCTCCAACTCTGTTTTACAGTGAAAACTGCAGGAACTTCAAACCGGCACTAGGAAACAGACTGAGAAAGCAGAGAAAAAGTGTCTCCTGCAACCCGTTCCCCCGGTGCTAGATGAACGAACGTCTCTCCACTTGCTCATTTCTGAGAGATAAGTGTGTGTGAAAGCCGTCCTTCAGCTAGCTTGTTGGGAACACAAAGTTTCTTTTCAGTTGCAAACTCCATTCCATACATATATATGGGGAGGTACAAGCTCCAACTCGGTTTTAAAGTGAAAACTGCAGGAACTTCAAACCGGCACTAGGAAACAGACTGAGAAAGCAGAGAAAAAGTGTCTCCTGCAACCCGTTCCCTTGGTGCTAGATGAACGAACGTCTCTCCACTTGCTCAGTTCTGAGAGATAAGTGTGTGTGAAAGCCGTACTTCACCTAGCTTGTTGGGAACACAAAGTTTCTTTTCAGTTGCAAACTCCATTCCATACATATATATGGGGTGGTACAAGCTCCAACTCTGTTTTACAGTGAAAACTGCAGGAAGTTCAAACCGGCACTAGGAAACAGACTGAGAAAGCAGAGAAAAAGTGTCTCCTGCAACCCGTTCCCTTGGTGCTAGATGAACGAACGTCTCTCCACTTGCTCAGTTCTGAGAGATTAGTGTGTGTGAAAGCCGTCCTTCAAATAGCTTGTTGGGAACACAAAGTTTCTTTCCAGTTGCAAACTCCATTGCATAAATATGTATGGGGAGGTACTAGCTCCAACTCGGTTTGACAGAGAAAACTGCAGGAACTTCAAACCGGCACTAGGAAACAGACTGAGAAAGCAGAGAAAAAGTGTCTCCTGCAACCCGTTCCCTTGGTGCTAGATGAACGAACGTCTCTCCACTTGCTCAGTTCTGAGAGATAATTGAGAGTGAAAGCCGTCCTTCAAATAGCTTGTTGGGAACACAAAGTTTCTTTTCAGTTGCAAACTCCATTCCATACATATGTATGGGGAGGTACAAGCTCCAACTCGGTTTCACAGAGCAAACTGAAGGAACTTCAAACCGGCACTAGGGAACAGACTGAGAAACAGAGAAAAAGTGTCTCCTGCAACTCGTTCCCCCGGTGCTAGATGAACGAACGTCTCTCCACTTGCTCAGTTCTGAGAGATAAGTGTGTGTGAAAGCCGTCCTTCACCTAGCTTGTTGGGAACACAAAGTTTCTTTTCAGTTGCAAACTCCATTCCATACATATATATGGGGGGATACCAGCTCCAACTCGGTTTCACAGTGAAAAGTGCAGGAACTTCAAACCGGCACTCGGAAACAGACTGAGAAAGCAGAGAAAAAGTGTCTCCTGCAACCCGTTCCCTTGGTGCTAGATGAACGAACGTCTCTCCACTTGCTCAGTTCTGAGAGATAATTGTGAGTGAAAGCCGTCCTTCACCTAGCTTGTTGGGAACACAAAGTTTCTTTTCAGTTGCAAACTCCATTCCATAAATATATATGGGGAGGTACAAGCTCCAACTCTGTTTTACAGTGAAAACTGCAGGAACTTCAAACCGGCACTCGGAAACAGACTGAGAAAGCAGAGAAAAAGTGTCTCCTGCCACCCGTTCCCCCGGTGCTAGATGAACGAACGTCTCTCCACTTGCTCAGTTCTGAGAGATAATTGTGTGTGAAAGCCGTCCTTCAAATAGCTTGTTGGGAACACAAAGTTTCTTTTCAGTTGCAAACTCCATTCCATACATATATATGGGGAGGTACAAGCTCCAACTCGGTTTTACAGTGAAAACTGCAGGAACTTCAAACCGGCACTAGGAAACAGACTGAGAAAGCAGAGAAAAAGTGTCTCCTGCAACCCGTTCCCTTGGTGCTAGATGAACGAACGTCTCTCCACTTGCTCAGTTCTGAGAGATTAGTGTGTGTGAAAGCCGTCCTTCAAATAGCTTGTTGTGAACACAAAGTTTCTTTTCAGTTGCAAACTCCATTCCATACATATATATGGGGAGATACTAGCTCCAACTCGGTTTTACAGTGAAAACTGCAGGAACTTCAAACCGGCACTAGGAAACAGACTGAGAAAGCAGAGAAAAAGTGTCTCATGCAACCCGTTCCCTTGGTGCTAGATGAACGAACGTCTCTCCACTTGCTCAGTTCTGAGAGATAAGTGTGAGTGAAAGCCGTCCTTCACCTAGCTTGTTGGGAACACAAAGTTTCTTTTCAGTTGCAAACTCCATTCCATAAATATATATGGGGAGGTACAAGCTCCAACTCTGTTTTACAGTGAAAACTGCAGGAACTTCAAACCGGCACTAGGAAACAGACTGAGAAAGCAGAGAATAATTGTCTCCTGCAACCCGTTCCCCCGGTGCTAGATGAACGAACGTCTCTCCACTTGCTCAGTTCTGAGAGATAAGTGTGTGTGAAAGCCGTCCTTCAGCTAGCTTGTTGGGAACTCAAAGTTTCTTTTCAGTTGCAAACTCCATTCCATACATATATATGGGGAGGTACAAGCTCCAACTCGGTTTTAAAGTGAAAACTGCAGGAACTTCAAACCGGCACTAGGAAACAGACTGAGAAAGCAGAGAAAAAGTGTCTCCTGCAATCCGTTCCCTTGGTGCTAGATGAACGAACGTCTCTCCACTTGCTCAGTTCTGAGAGATTAGTGTGTGTGAAAGCCGTCCTTCAAATAGCTTGTTGGGAACACAAAGTTTCTTTTCAGTTGCAAACTCCATTCCATAAATATGTATGGGGAGGTACTAGCTCCAACTCGGTTTGAGAGAGAAAACTGCAGGAACTTCAAACCGGCACTCGGAAACACACTGAGAAAGCAGAGAAAAAGTGTCTCCTGCAACCCGTTCCCTTGGTGCTAGATGAACGAACGTCTCTCCACTTGCTCAGTTCTGAGAGATTAGTGTGTGTGAAAGCCGTCCTTCAAATAGCTTGTTGTGAACACAAAGTTTCTTTTCAGTTGCAAACTCCATTCCATACATATATATGGGGAGATACTAGCTCCAACTCGGTTTTACAGTGAAAACTGCAGGAACTTCAAACCGGCACTAGGAAACAGACTGAGAAAGCAGAGAAAAAGTGTCTCATGCAACCCGTTCCCTTGGTGCTAGATGAACGAAC
Organism: Camelus bactrianus; assembly: GCF_048773025.1. Lineage (NCBI taxonomy): Eukaryota > Metazoa > Chordata > Mammalia > Artiodactyla > Camelidae > Camelus > Camelus bactrianus. The sequence continues at coordinate 89,266,797 of NC_133545.1, read as the reverse complement.
GTCTCTCCACTTGCTCAGTTCTGAGAGATAAGTGTGAGTGAAAGCCGTCCTTCACCTAGCTTGTTGGGAACACAAAGTTTCTTTTCAGTTGCAAACTCCATTCCATAAATATATATGGGGAGGTACAAGCTCCAACTCTGTTTTACAGTGAAAACTGCAGGAACTTCAAACCGGCACTAGGAAACAGACTGAGAAAGCAGAGAAAAAGTGTCTCCTGCAACCCGTTCCCCCGGTGCTAGATGAACGAACGTCTCTCCACTTGCTCATTTCTGAGAGATAAGTGTGTGTGAAAGCCGTCCTTCAGCTAGCTTGTTGGGAACACAAAGTTTCTTTTCAGTTGCAAACTCCATTCCATACATATATATGGGGAGGTACAAGCTCCAACTCGGTTTTAAAGTGAAAACTGCAGGAACTTCAAACCGGCACTAGGAAACAGACTGAGAAAGCAGAGAAAAAGTGTCTCCTGCAACCCGTTCCCTTGGTGCTAGATGAACGAACGTCTCTCCACTTGCTCAGTTCTGAGAGATAAGTGTGTGTGAAAGCCGTCCTTCACCTAGCTTGTTGGGAACAAAAAGTTTCTTTTCAGTTGCAAACTCCATTCCATACATATATATGGGGTGGTACAAGCTCCAAATCTGTTTTACAGTGAAAACTGCAGGAAGTTCAAACCGGCACTAGGAAACAGACTGAGAAAGCAGAGAAAAAGTGTCTCCTGCAACCCGTTCCCTTGGTGCTAGATGAACGAACGTCTCTCCACTTGCTCAGTTCTGAGAGATTAGTGTGTGTGAAAGCCGTCCTTCAAATAGCTTGTTGGGAACACAAAGTTTCTTTCCAGTTGCAAACTCCATTGCATAAATATGTATGGGGAGGTACTAGCTCCAACTCGGTTTGACAGAGAAAACTGCAGGAACTTCAAACCGGCACTAGGAAACAGACTGAGAAAGCAGAGAAAAAGTGTCTCCTGCAACCCGTTCCCCCTTTGTTAGATGAACGAACGTCTCTCCAATTGCTCAGTTCTGAGAGATAATTGAGAGTGAAAGCCGTCCTTCAAATAGCTTGTTGGGAACACAAAGTTTCTTTTCAGTTGCAAACTCCATTCCATACATATGTATGGGGAGGTACAAGCTCCAACTCGGTTTCACAGAGCAAACTGAAGGAACTTCAAACCGGCACTAGGAAACAGACTGAGAAACAGAGAAAAAGTGTCTCCTGCAACTCGTTCCCCCGGTGCTAGATGAACGAACGTCTCTCCACTTGCTCAGTTCTGAGAGATAAGTGTGTGTGAAAGCCGTCCTTCACCTAGCTTGTTGGGAACACAAAGTTTCTTTTCAGTTGCAAACTCCATTCCATACATATATATGGGGGGATACCAGCTCCAACTCGGTTTCACAGTGAAAACTGCAGGAACTTCAAACCGGCACTCGGAAACAGACTGAGAAAGCAGAGAAAAAGTGTCTCCTGCAACCCGTTCCCTTGGTGCTAGATGAACGAAAGTCTCTCCACTTGCTCAGTTCTGAGAGATAAGTGTGAGTGAATGCCGTCCTTCACCTAGCTTGTTGGGAACACAAAGTTTCTTTTCAGTTGCAAACTCCATTCCATAAATATATATGGGGAGGTACAAGCTCCAACTCTGTTTTACAGTGAAAACTGCAGGAACTTCAAACCGGCACTCGGAAACAGACTGAGAAAGCAGAGAAAAAGTGTCTCCTGCAACCCGTTCCCCCGGTGCTAGATGAACGAACGTCTCTCCACTTGCTCAGTTCTGAGAGATAATTGTGTGTGAAAGCCGTCCTTCAAATAGCTTGTTGGGAACACAAAGTTTCTTTTCAGTTGCAAACTCCATTCCATACATATATATGGGGAGGTACAAGCTCCAACTCGGTTTTACAGTGAAAACTGCAGGAACTTCAAACCGGCACTAGGAAACAGACTGAGAAAGCAGAGAAAAAGTGTCTCCTGCAACCCGTTCCCTTGGTGCTAGATGAACGAACGTCTCTCCACTTGCTCAGTTCTGAGAGATTAGTGTGTGTGAAAGCCGTCCTTCAAATAGCTTGTTGTGAACACAAAGTTTCTTTTCAGTTGCAAACTCCATTCCATACATATATATGGGGAGATACTAGCTCCAACTCGGTTTTACAGTGAAAACTGCAGGAACTTCAAACCGGCACTAGGAAACAGACTGAGAAAGCAGAGAAAAAGTGTCTCATGCAACCCGTTCCCTTGGTGCTAGATGAACGAACGTCTCTCCACTTGCTCAGTTCTGAGAGATAAGTGTGAGTGAAAGCCGTCCTTCACCTAGCTTGTTGGGAACACAAAGTTTCTTTTCAGTTGCAAACTCCATTCCATAAATATATATGGGGAGGTACAAGCTCCAACTCTGTTTTACAGTGAAAACTGCAGGAACTTCAAACCGGCACTAGGAAACAGACTGAGAAAGCAGAGAAAAAGTGTCTCCTGCAACCCGTTCCCCCGGTGCTAGATGAACGAACGTCTCTCCACTTGCTCAGTTCTGAGAGATAAGTGTGTGTGAAAGCCGTCCTTCAGCTAGCTTGTTGGGAACACAAAGTTTCTTTTCAGTTGCAAACTCCATTCCATACATATATATGGGGAGGTACAAGCTCCAACTCGGTTTTAAAGTGAAAACTGCAGGAACTTCAAACCGGCACTAGGAAACAGACTGAGAAAGCAGAGAAAAAGTGTCTCCTGCAACCCGTTCCCTTGGTGCTAGATGAATGAACGTCTCTCCACTTGCTCAGTTCTGAGAGATTAGTGTGTGTGAAAGCCGTCCTTCAAATAGCTTGTTGGGAACACAAAGTTTCTTTTCAGTTGCAAACTCCATTCCATACATATATATGGGGAGATACTAGCTCCAACTCGGTTTGAGAGAGAAAACTGCAGGAACTTCAAACCGGCACTCGGAAACACACTGAGAAAGCAGAGAAAAAGTGTCTCCTGCAACCCGTTCCCTTGGTGCTAGATGAACGAACGTCTCTCCACTTGCTCAGTTCTGAGAGATAAGTGTGAGTGAAAGCCGTCCTTCACCTAGCTTGTTGGGAACACAAAGTTTCTTTTCAGTTGCAAACTCCATTCCATAAATATATATGGGGAGGTACAAGCTCCAACTCTGTTTTACAGTGAAAACTGCAGGAACTTCAAACCGGCACTAGGAAACAGACTGAGAAAGCAGAGAAAAAGTGTCTCCTGCAATCCGTTCCCCCGGTGCTAGATGAACGAACGTCTCTCCACTTGCTCAGTTCTGAGAGATAAGTGTGTGTGAAAGCCGTCCTTCACCTAGCTTGTTGCGAACACAAAGTTTCTTTTCAGTTGCAAACTCCATTCCATACATATATATGGGGAGGTACAAGCTCCAACTCGGTTTTAAAGTGAAAACTGCAGGAACTTCAAACCGGCACTAGGAAACAGACTGAGAAAGCAGAGAAAAAGTGTCTCCTGCAACCCGTTCCCTTGGTGCTAGATGAACGAACGTCTCTCCACTTGCTCAGTTCTGAGAGATTAGAGTGTGTGAAAGCCGTCCTTCAAATAGCTTGTTGGGAACACAAAGTTTCTTTTCAGTTGCAAACTCCATTGCATAAATATGTATGGGGAGGTACTAGCTCCAACTCAGTTTGACAGAGAAAACTGCAGGAACTTCAAACTGGCACTAGGAAACAGACTGAGAAAGCAGAGAAACAGTGTCTCCTGCAACCCGTTCCCCCGGTGCTAGATGAACGAACGTCTCTCCACTTGCTCAGTTCTGAGAGATAAGTGTGTGTGAAAGCCGTCCTTCACGTAGCTTGTTGGGAACACAAAGTTTCTTTTCAGTTGCAAACTCCATTCCATACATATATATGGGGAGGTACTAGCTCCAACTCGATTTCACAGAGCAAACTGAAGGAACTTCAAACCGGCACTAGGAAACAGACTGAGAAACAGAGAAAAAGTGTCTCCTGCAACTCGTTCCCCCGGTGCTAGATGAACGAACGTCTCTCCACTTGCTCAGTTCTGAGAGATAAGTGTGTGTGAAAGCCGTCCTTCACCTAGCTTGTTGGGGACACAAAGTTTCTTTTCAGTTGCAAACTCCATTCCATACATATATATGGGGAGGTACAAGCTCCAACTCGGTTTTACAGTGAAAACTGCAGGAACTTCAAACCGGCACTAGGAAACATACTGAGAAAGCAGAGAAAAAGTGTCTCCTGCAACCCGTTCCCTTGGTGCTAGATGAACGAAGGTCTCTCCACTTGCTCAGTTCTGAGAGATTAGTGTGTGTGAAAGCCGTCCTTCAAATAGCTTGTTGGGAACACAAAGTTTCTTTTCAGTTGCAAACTCCATTCCATAAATATGTATGGGGAGGTACTAGCTCCAACTCGGTTTGACAGAGAAAACTGCAGGAACTTCAAACTGGCACTAGGAAACAGACTGAGAAAGCAGAGAAAAAGTGTCTCCTGCAACCCGTTCCCCCGGTGCTAGATGAACGAACGTCTCTCCACTTGCTCAGTTCTGAGAGATAAGTGTGTGTGAAAGCCGTCCTTCACGTAGCTTGTTGGGAACACAAAGTTTCTTTTCAGTTGCAAACTCCATTCCATACATATATATGGGGAGGTACTAGCTCCAACTCGGTTTCACAGAGCAAACTGAAGGAACGTCAAACCGGCACTAGGAAACAGACTGAGAAACAGAGAAAAAGTGTCTCCTGCAACTCGTTCCCCCGGTGCTAGATGAACGAACGTCTCTCCACTTGCTCAGTTCTGAGAGATAAGTGTGTGTGAAAGCCGTCCTTCACCTAGCTTGTTGGGAACACAAAGTTTCTTTTCAGTTGCAAACTCCATTCCATAAATATATATGGGGAGGTACAAGCTCCAACTCTGTTTTACAGTGAAAACTGCAGGAACTTCAAACCGGCACTAGGAAACAGACTGAGAAAGCAGAGAAAAAGTGTCTCCTGCAACCCGTTCCCCCGGTGCTAGATGAACGAACGTCTCTCCACTTGCTCAGTTCTGAGAGATAAGTGTGTGTGAAAGCCGTCCTTCACCTAGCTTGTTGCGAACACAAAGTTTCTTTTCAGTTGCAAACTCCATTCCATACATATATATGGGGAGGTACAAGCTCCAACTCGGTTTTAAAGTGAAAACTGCAGGAACTTCAAACCGGCACTAGGAAACAGACTGAGAAAGCAGAGAAAAAGTGTCTCCTGCAACCCGTTCCCTTGGTGCTAGATGAACGAACGTCTCTCCACTTGCTCAGTTCTGAGAGATTAGTGTTTGTGAAAGCCGTCCTTCAAATAGCTTGTTGGGAACACAAAGTTTCTTTTCAGTTGCAAACTCCATTCCATAAATATGTATGGGGAGGTACTAGCTCCAACTCAGTTTGACAGAGAAAACTGCAGGAACTTCAAACTGGCACTAGGAAACAGACTGAGAAAGCAGAGAAACAGTGTCTCCTGCAACCCGTTCCCCCGGTGCTAGATGAACGAACGTCTCTCCACTTGCTCAGTTCTGAGAGATAAGTGTGTGTGAAAGCCGTCCTTCACGTAGCTTGTTGGGAACACAAAGTTTCTTTTCAGTTGCAAACTCCATTCCATACATATATATGGGGAGGTACTAGCTCCAACTCGGTTTCACAGAGCAAACTGAAGGAACTTCAAACCGGCACTAGGAAACAGACTGAGAAAGCAGAGAAAAAGTGTCTCCTGCAAACCGTTCCCCCGGTGCTAGATGAACGAACGTCTCTCCACTTGCTCAGTTCTGAGAGATAAGTGTGTGTGAAAGCCGTCCTTCACCTAGCTTGTTGGGAACACAAAGTTTCTTTTCAGTTGCAAACTCCATTCCATACATATATATGGGGAGGTACTAGCTCCAACTCGGTTTCAAAGAGCAAACTGAAGGAACTTCAAACCGGCACTAGGAAACAGACTGAGAAAGCAGAGAAAAAGTGTCTCCTGCAAACCGTTCCCCCGGTGCTAGATGAACGAACGTCTCTCCACTTGCTCAGTTCTGAGAGATAAGTGTGTGTGAAAGCCGTCCTTCACCTAGCTTGTTGGGAACACAAAGTTTCTTTTCAGTTGCAAACTCCATTCCATACATATATATGGGGAGGTACAAGCTCCAACTCGGTTTTACAGTGAAAACTGCAGGAACTTCAAGCCGGCACTAGGAAACAGACTGAGAAAGCAGAGAAAAAGTGTCTCCTGCAACCCGTTCCCTTGGTGCTAGATGAACGAACGTCTCTCCACTTGCTCAGTTCTGAGAGATAAGTGTGTGTGAAAGCCGTCCTTCACCTAGCTTGTTGGGAACACAAAGTTTCTTTTCAGTTGCAAACTCCATTCCATACATATGTATGGGGAGGTACTAGCTCCAACTCGGTTTGACAGAGAAAACTGCAGGAACTTCATACTGGCACTAGGAAACAGACTGAGAAAGCAGAGAAAAAGTGTCTCCTGCAACCCGTTCCCCCGGTGCTAGATGAACGAACGTCTCTCCACTTGCTCAGTTCTGAGAGATAAGTGTGTGTGAAAGCCGTCCTTCACCTAGCTTGTTGGGGACACAAAGTTTCTTTTCAGTTGCAAAGTCCATTCCATACATATATATGGGGAGGTACAAGCTCCAACTCGGTTTTACAGTGAAAACTGCAGGAACTTCAAACCGGCACTAGGAAACAGACTGAGAAAGCAGAGAAAAAGTGTCTCCTGCAACCCGTTCCCTTGGTGCTAGATGAACGAAGGTCTCTCCACTTGCTCAGTTCTGAGAGATTAGTGTGTGTGAAAGCCGTCCTTCAAATAGCTTGTTGGGAACACAAAGTTTCTTTTCAGTTGCAAAATCCATTCCATAAATATGTATGGGGAGGTACTAGCTCCAACTCGGTTTGACAGAGAAAACTGCAGGAACTTCAAACCGGCACTAGGAAACAGACTGAGAAAGCAGAGAAAAAGTGTCTCCTGCAACCCGTTCCCCCGGTGCTAGATGAACGAAAGTCTCTCCACTTGCTCAGTTCTGAGAGATAAGTGTGTGTGAAAGCCGTCCTTCACATAGCCTGTTGGGAACACAAAGTTTCTTTTCAGTTGCAAACTCCATTCCATACATATATATGGGGAGGTACTAGCTCCAACTCGGTTTCACAGAGCAAACTGAAGGAACGTCAAACCGGCACTAGGAAACAGACTGAGAAACAGAGAAAAAGTGTCTCCTGCAACCCGTTCCCCCGGTGCTAGATGAACGAACGTCTCTCCACTTGCTCAGTTCTGAGAGATAAGTGTGTGTGAAAGCCGTCCTTCACCTAGCTTGTTGGGAACACAAAGTTTCTTTTCAGTTGCAAACTCCATTCCATACATATATATGCGGAGGTACAAGCTCCAACTCGGTTTTACAGTGAAAACTGCAGGAACTTCAAACCGGCACTAGGAAACAGACTGAGAAAGCAGAGAAAAAGTGTCCCCTGCAACCCGTTCCCTTGGTGCTAGATGAACGAACGTCTCTCCACTTGCTCAGTTCTGAGAGATTAGTGTGTGTGAAAGCCGTCTTTCAAATAGCTTGTTGGGAACACAAAGTTTCTTTTCAGTTGCAAACTCCATTCCATAAATATGTATGGGGAGGTACTAGCTCCAACTCGGTTTGACAGAGAAAACTCCAGGAACTTCAAACCGGCACTAGGAAACAGACTGAGAAGCAGAGAAAAAGTGTCTCCTGCAACCCGTTCCCCCGGTGCTAGATGAACGAACGTCTCTCCACTTGCTCAGTTCTGAGAGATAAGTGTGTGTGAAAGCCGTCCTTCACGTAGCTTGTTGGGAACACAAAGTTTCTTTTCAGTTGCAAACTCCATTCAATACTTATATATGGGTAGGTACTATCTCCAACTCTGTTTTACACTGAAAACTTCAGGAACTTCAAATCGGCACTAGGAAACAGACTGAGAAAGCAGAGAAAAAGTGTCTCCTGCAACCCGTTCCCTTGGTGCTAGATGAACGAACGTCTCTCCACTTGCTCAGTTCTGAGAGATAAATGTGTGTGAAAGCCGTACTTCACCTAGCTTGTTGGGAACACAAAGTTTCCTTTCAGTTGCAAACTCCATTCCATACATATATATGGGGAGGTACTATCTCCAACTCTGTTTTACACTGAAAACTTCAGGAACTTCAAATCGGCACTAGGAAACAGACTGAGAAAGCAGAGAAAAAGTGTCTCCTGCAACCCGTTCCCTTGGTGCTAGATGAACGAACGTCTCTCCACTTGCTCAGTTCTGAGAGATAAGTGTGTGTGAAAGCCGTACTTCACCTAGCTTGTTGGGAACACAAAGTTTCCTTTCAGTTGCAAACTCCATTCCATACATATATATGGGGAGGTACAAGCTCCAACTCGGTTTTACAGTGAAAACTGCAGGAACTTCAAACCGGCACTAGGAAACAGACTGAGAAAGCAGAGAAAAAGTGTCTCCTGCAACCCGTTCCCCCGGTGCTAGATGAACGAACGTCTCTCCACTTGCTCAGTTCTGAGAGATAATTGTGTGTGAAAGCCGTCCTTCAAATAGCTTGTTGGGAACACAAAGTTTCTTTTCAGTTGCAAACTCCATTCCATACATATATATGGGGAGGTACAAGCTCCAACTCGGTTTTACAGTGAAAACTGCAATAACTTCAAACCGGCACTAGGAAACAGACTGAGAAAGCAGAGAAAAAGTGTCTCCTGCAACCCGTTCCCTTGGTGCTAGATGAACGAACGTCTCTCCACTTGCTCAGTTCTGAGAGATTAGTGTGTGTGAAAGCCGTCCTTCAAATAGCTTGTTGTGAACACAAAGTTTCTTTTCAGTTGCAAACTCCATTCCATACATATATATGGGGAGGTACTAGCTCCAACTCGGTTTGACAGAGAAAACGGAAGGAACTTCAAACCGGCACTAGGAAACAGACTGAGAAACAGAGAAAAAGTGTCTCCTGCAACCCATTCCCCCGGTGCTAGATGAACGAACGTCTCTCCACTTGCTCAGTTCTGAGAGATAAGTGTGTGTGAAAGCCGTCCTTCACCTAGCTTGTTGGGGACACAAAGTTTCCTTTCAGTTGCAAACTCCATTCCATACATATATATGGGGAGGTACAAGCTCCAACTCGGTTTTACAGTGAAAACTGCAGGAACTTCAAACCGGCACTAGGAAACAGACTGAGAAAGCAGAGAAAAAGTGTCTCCTGCAACCCGTTCCCTTGGTGCTAGATGAACGAACGTCTCTCCACTTGCTCAGTTCTGAGAGATTAGTGTGTGTGAAAGCCGTCCTTCAAATAGCTTGTTGGGAACACAAAGTTTCTTTTCAGTTGCAAACTCCATTCCATAAATATGTATGGGGAGGTACTAGCTCCAACACGGTTTGACAGAGTAAACTGCAGGAACTTCAAACTGGCACTAGGAAACAGACTGAGAAAGCAGAGAAAAAGTGTCTCCTGCAACCCGTTCCCCCGGTGCTAGATGAACGAACGTCTCTCCACTTGCTCAGTTCTGAGAGATAAGTGTGTGTGAAAGCCGTCCTTCACGTAGCTTGTTGGGAACACAAAGTTTCTTTTCAGTTGCAAACTCCATTCCATACATATATATGGGGAGGTACTAGCTCCAACTCGGTTTCACAGAGCAAACTGAAGGAACTTCAAACCGGCACTAGGAAACAGACTGAGAAACAGAGAAAAAGTGTCTCCTGCAACTCGTTCCCCCGGTGCTAGATGAACGAACGTCTCTCCACTTGCTCAGTTCTGAGAGATAAGTGTGTGTGAAAGCCGTCCTTCACCTAGCTTGTTGGGAACACAAAGTTTCTTTTCAGTTGCAAACTCCATTCCATACATATATATGGGGAGGTACAAGCTCCAACTCGGTTTTACAGTGAAAACTGCAGGAACTTCAAACCGGCACTAGGAAACAGACTGAGAAAGCAGAGAAAAAGTGTCCCCTACAACCCGTTCCCTTGGTGCTAGATGAACGAACGTCTCTCCACTTGCTAAGTTCTGAGAGATTAGTGTGTGTGAAAGCCGTCTTTCAAATAGCTTGTTGGGAACACAAAGTTTCTTTTCAGTTGCAAACTCCATTCCATAAATATGTATGGGGAGGTACTAGCTCCAACACGGTTTGACAGAGAAAACTGCAGGAACTTCAAACTGGCACTAGGAAACAGACTGAGAAAGCAGAGAAAAAGTGTTTCCTGCAACCCGTTCCCCCGGTGCTAGATGAACGAACGTCTCTCCACTTGCTCAGTTCTGAGAGATAAGTGTGTGTGAAAGCCGTCCTTCACGTAGCTTGATGGGAACACAAAGTTTCTTTTCAGTTGCAAACTCCATTCCATACTTATATATGGGGAGGTACTATCTCCAACTCTGTTTTACACTGAAAACTTCAGGAACTTCAAAACGGCACTAGGAAACAGACTGAGAAAGCAGAGAAAAAGTGTCTCCTGCAACCCGTTCCCTTGGTGCTAGATGAACGAACGTCTCTCCACTTGCTCAGTTCTGAGAGATAAGTGTGTGTGAAAGCCGTACTTCACCTAGCTTGTTGGGAACACAAAGTTTCCTTTCAGTTGCAAACTCCATTCCATACATATATATGGGGAGGTACTAGGTCCAACTCGGTTTGACAGTGAAAACTGCAGGAACTTCAAACCGGCACTAGGAAACAGACTGAGAAAGCAGAGAAAAAGTGTCTCCTGCAACCCGTTCCCCCGGTGCTAGATGAACGAACGTCTCTCCACTTGCTCAGTTCTGAGAGATAAGTGTGAGTGGAAGCCGTCCTTCACCTAGCTTGTTGGGAACACAAAGTTTCTTTTCAGTTGCAAACTCCATTCCATACATATATATGGGGAGGTACAAGCTCCAACTCTGTTTTACAGTGAAAACTGCAGGAACTTCAAACCGGCACTAGGAAACAGACTGAGAAAGCAGAGAAAAAGTGTCTCCTGCAACCCGTTCCCCCGGTGCTAGATGAACGAACGTCTCTCCACTTGCTCAGTTCTGAGAGATTAGTGTGTGTGAAAGCCGTCCTTCAAATAGCTTGTTGGGAACACAAAGTTTCTTTTCAGTTGCAAACTCCATTCCATAATTATATATGGGGAGGTACTAGCTCCAACTCGGTTTGACAGAGAAAACTGAAGGAACTTCAAACCGGCACTAGGAAACAGACTGAGAAACAGAGAAAAAGTGTCTCCTGCAACTCGTTCCCCGGGTGCTAGATGAACGAACGTCTCTCCACTTGCTCAGTTCTGAGAGATAAGTGTGTGTGAAAGCCGTCCTTCACCTAGCTTGTTGGGAACACAAAGTTTCTTTTCAGTTGCAAACTCCATTCCATACATATATATGGGGAGGTACTAGCTCCAACTCGGTTTTACAGTGAAAACTGCAGGAACTTCAAACCGGCACTAGGAAACAGACTGAGAAAGCAGAGAAAAAGTGTCTCCTGCAACCCGTTCCCTTGGTGCTAGATGAACGAACGTCTCTCCACTTGCTCAGTTCTGAGAGATATGTGTGTGTGAAAGCCGTCCTTCAGGTAGCTTGTTGGGAACACAAAGTTTCTTTTCAGTTGCAAACTCCATTCCATACATATATATGGGGAGGTACTAGCTCCAACTCGGTTTTACAGTGAAAACTGCAGGAACTTCAAACCGGCACTAGGAAACAGACTGAGAAAGCAGAGAAAAAGTGTCTCCTGCAACCCGTTCCCTTGGTGCTAGATGAACGAACGTCTCTCCACTTGCTCAGTTCTGAGAGATAAGTGTGTGTGAAAGCCGTCCTTCACGTAGATTGTTGGGAACACAAAGTTTCTTTTCAGTAGCAAACTCCATTCCATACATATATATGGGGAGGTACTAGCTCCAACTCGGTTTTACAGTGAAAACTGCAGGAACTTCAAACCGGCACTAGGAAACAGACTGAGAAAGCAGAGAAAAAGTGTCTCCTGCAACCCGTTCCCTTGGTGCTAGATGAACGAACGTCTCTCCACTTGCTCAGTTCTGAGAGATATGTGTGTGTGAAAGCCGTCCTTCAGGTAGCTTGTTGGGAACACAAAGTTTCTTTTCAGTTGCAAACTCCATTACATACATATATATGGGGAGGTACTAGCTCCAACTCGGTTTTACAGTGAAAACTGCAGGAACTTCAAACCGGCACTAGGAAACAGACTGAGAAAGCAGAGAAAAAGTGTCTCCTGCAACCCGTTCCCTTGGTGCTAGATGAACGAACGTCTCTCCACTTGCTCAGTTCTGAGAGATTAGTGTGTGTGAAAGCCGTCCTTCAAATAGCTTGTTGTGAACACAAAGTTTCTTTTCAGTTGCAAACTCCATTCCATACATATATATGGGGAGGAACTAGCTCCAACTCGGTTTGACAGAGAAAACGGAAGGAACTTCAAACCGGCACTAGGAAACAGACTGAGAAACAGAGAAAAAGTGTCTCCTGCAACCCGTTCCCCCGGTGCTAGATGAACGAACGTCTCTCCACTTGCTCAGTTCTGAGAGATAAGTGTGTGTGAAAGCCGTCCTTCACCTAGCTTGTTGGGGACACAAAGTTTCCTTTCAGTTGCAAACTCCATTCCATACATATATATGGGGAGGTACAAGCTCCAACTCGGTTTTACAGTGAAAACTGCAGGAACTTCAAACCGGCACTAGGAAACAAACTGAGAAAGCAGAGAAAAAGTGTCTCCTGCAACCCGTTCCCTTGGTGCTAGATGAACGAACGTCTCTCCACTTGCTCAGTTCTGAGAGATTAGTGTGTGTGAAAGCCGTCCTTCAAATAGCTTGTTGGGAACACAAAGTTTCTTTTCAGTTGCAAACTCCATTCCATAAATATGTATGGGGAGGTACTAGCTCCAACACGGTTTGACAGAGAAAACTGCAGGAACTTCAAACTGGCACTAGGAAACAGACTGAGAAAGCAGAGAAAAAGTGTCTCCTGCAACCCGTTCCCCCGGTGCTAGATGAACGAACGTCTCTCCACTTGCTCAGTTCTGAGAGATAAGTGTGTGTGAAAGCCGTCCTTCACGTAGCTTGTTGGGAACACAAAGTTTCTTTTCAGTTGCAAACTCCATTCCATACATATATATGGGGAGGTACTAGCTCCAACTCGGTTTCACAGAGCAAACTGAAGGAACTTCAAACCGGCACTAGGAAACAGACTGAGAAACAGAGAAAAAGTGTCTCCTGCAACTCGTTCCCCCGGTGCTAGATGAACGAACGTCTCTCCACTTGCTCAGTTCTGAGAGATAAGTGTGTGTGAAAGCCGTCCTTCACCTAGCTTGTTGGGAACACAAAGTTTCTTTTCAGTTGCAAACTCCATTCCATACATATATATGGGGAGGTACAAGCTCCAACTCGGTTTTACAGTGAAAACTGCAGGAACTTCAAACCGGCACTAGGAAACAGACTGAGAAAGCAGAGAAAAAGTGTCCCCTGCATCCCGTTCCCTTGGTGCTAGATGAACGAACGTCTCTCCACTTGCTCAGTTCTGAGAGATATGTGTGTGTGAAAGCCGTCCTTCAGGTAGCTTGTTGGGAACACCAAGTTTCTTTTCAGTTGCAAACTCCATTCCACACATATATATGGGGAGGTACTAGCTCCAACTCGGTTTTACAGTGAAAACTGCAGGAACTTCAAACCGGCACTAGGAAACAGACTGAGAAAGCAGAGAAAAAGTGTCTCCTGCAACCCGTTCCCTTGGTGCTAGATGAACGAACGTCTCTCCACTTGCTCAGTTCTGAGAGATATGTGTGTGTGAAAGCCGTCCTTCACGTAGATTGTTGGGAACACAAAGTTTCTTTTCAGTAGCAAACTCCATTCCATACATATATATGGGGAGGTACTAGCTCCAACTCGGTTTTACAGTGAAAACTGCAGGAACTTCAAACCGGCACTAGGAAACAGACTGAGAAAGCAGAGAAAAAGTGTCTCCTGCAACCCGTTCCCTTGGTGCTAGATGAACAAACGTCTCTCCACTTGCTCAGTTCTGAGAGATATGTGTGTGTGAAAGCCGTCCTTCAGGTAGCTTGTTGGGAACACAAAGTTTCTTTTCAGTTGCAAACTCCATTACATACATATATATGGGGAGGTACTAGCTCCAACTCGGTTTTACAGTGAAAACTGCAGGAACTTCAAACCGGCACTAGGAAACAGACTGAGAAAGCAGAGAAAAAGTGTCTCCTGCAACCCGTTCCCTTGGTGCTAGATGAACGAACGTCTCTCCACTTGCTCAGTTCTGAGAGATTAGTGTGTGTGAAAGCCGTCCTTCAAATAGCTTGTTGTGAACACAAAGTTTCTTTTCAGTTGCAAACTCCATTCCATACATATATATGGGGAGGAACTAGCTCCAACTCGGTTTGACAGAGAAAACGGAAGGAACTTCAAACCGGCACTAGGAAACAGACTGAGAAACAGAGAAAAAGTGTCTCCTGCAACCCGTTCCCCCGGTGCTAGATGAACGAACGTCTCTCCACTTGCTCAGTTCTGAGAGATAAGTGTGTGTGAAAGCCGTCCTTCACCTAGCTTGTTGGGGACACAAAGTTTCCTTTCAGTTGCAAACTCCATTCCATACATATATATGGGGAGGTACAAGCTCCAACTCGGTTTTACAGTGAAAACTGCAGGAACTTCAAACCGGCACTAGGAAACAAACTGAGAAAGCAGAGAAAAAGTGTCTCCTGCAACCCGTTCCCTTGGTGCTAGATGAACGAACGTCTCTCCACTTGCTCAGTTCTGAGAGATTAGTGTGTGTGAAAGCCGTCCTTCAAATAGCTTGTTGGGAACACAAAGTTTCTTTTCAGTTGCAAACTCCATTCCATAAATATGTATGGGGAGGTACTAGCTCCAACACGGTTTGACAGAGAAAACTGCAGGAACTTCAAACTGGCACTAGGAAACAGACTGAGAAAGCAGAGAAAAAGTGTCTCCTGCAACCCGTTCCCCCGGTGCTAGATGAACGAACGTCTCTCCACTTGCTCAGTTCTGAGAGATAAGTGTGTGTGAAAGCCGTCCTTCACGTAGCTTGTTGGGAACACAAAGTTTCTTTTCAGTTGCAAACTCCATTCCATACATATATATGGGGAGGTACTAGCTCCAACTCGGTTTCACAGAGCAAACTGAAGGAACTTCAAACCGGCACTAGGAAACAGACTGAGAAACAGAGAAAAAGTGTCTCCTGCAACTCGTTCCCCCGGTGCTAGATGAACGAACGTCTCTCCACTTGCTCAGTTCTGAGAGATAAGTGTGTGTGAAAGCCGTCCTTCACCTAGCTTGTTGGGAACACAAAGTTTCTTTTCAGTTGCAAACTCCATTCCATACATATATATGGGGAGGTACAAGCTCCAACTCGGTTTTACAGTGAAAACTGCAGGAACTTCAAACCGGCACTAGGAAACAGACTGAGAAAGCAGAGAAAAAGTGTCCCCTGCATCCCGTTCCCTTGGTGCTAGATGAACGAACGTCTCTCCACTTGCTCAGTTCTGAGAGATATGTGTGTGTGAAAGCCGTCCTTCAGGTAGCTTGTTGGGAACACCAAGTTTCTTTTCAGTTGCAAACTCCATTCCACACATATATATGGGGAGGTACTAGCTCCAACTCGGTTTTACAGTGAAAACTGCAGGAACTTCAAACCGGCACTAGGAAACAGACTGAGAAAGCAGAGAAAAAGTGTCTCCTGCAACCCGTTCCCTTGGTGCTAGATGAACGAACGTCTCTCCACTTGCTCAGTTCTGAGAGATATGTGTGTGTGAAAGCCGTCCTTCACGTAGATTGTTGGGAACACAAAGTTTCTTTTCAGTTGCAAACTCCATTCCATACATATATATGGGGAGGTACTAGCTCCAACTCGGTTTTACAGTGAAAACTGCAGGAACTTCAAACCGGCACTAGGAAACAGACTGAGAAAGCAGAGAAAAAGTGTCTCCTGCAACCCGTTCCCTTGGTGCTAGATAAACGAACGTCTCTACACTTGCTCAGTTCTGAGAGATATGTGTGTGTGAAAGCCGTCCTTCAGGTAGCTTGTTGGGAACACAAAGTTTCTTTTCAGTTGCAAACTCCATTCCATACATATATATGGGGAGGTACTAGCTCCAACTCGGTTTTACAGTGAAAACTGCAGGAACTTCAAACCGGCACTAGGAAACAGACTGAGAAAGCAGAGAAAAAGTGCCTCCTGCAACCCGTTCCCTTGGTGCTAGATGAACGAACGTCTTTCCACTTGCTCAGTTCTGAGAGATAAGTGTGAGTGAAAGCCGTCCTTCACGTATCTTGTTGGGAACACAAAGTTTCTTTTCAGTTGCAAACTCCATTCCATACATATATATGGGGAGGTACAAGCTCCAACTCTGTTTTACAGTGAAAACTGCAGGAACTTCAAACCGGCAGTAGGAAACAGACTGAGAAAGCAGAGAAAAAGTGTCTTCTGCAACCCGTTCCCCCGGTGCTAGATGAACGAACGTCTCTCCACTTGCTCAGTTCTGAGAGATAATTGTGTGTGAAAGCCGTCCTTCAAATAGCTTGTTGGGAACACAAAGTTTCTTTTCAGTTGCAAACTCCATTCCATACATATATATGGGGAGGTACAAGCTCCAACTCGGTTTTACAGTGAAAACTGCAGGAACTTCAAACCGGCACTAGGAAACAGACTGAGAAAGCAGAGAAAAAGTGTCTCCTGCAACCCGTTCCCTTGGTGCTAGATGAACGAACGTCTCTCCACTTGCTCAGTTCTGAGAGATTAGTGTGTGTGAAAGCAGTCCTTCAAATAGCTTGTTGGGAACACAAAGTTTCTTTTCAGTTGCAAACTCCATTCCATACATATATATGGGGAGGTACTAGCTCCAACTCGGTTTGACAGAGAAAACTGAAGGAACTTCAAACCGGCACTAGGAAACAGACTGAGAAACAGAGAAAATGTGTCTCCTGCAACTCGTTCCCCCGGTGCTAGATGAACGAACGTCTCTCCACTTGCTCAGTTCTGAGAGATAAGTGTGAGTGGAAGCCGTCCTTCACCTAGCTTGTTGGGAACACAAAGTTTCTTTTCAGTTGCAAACTCCATTCCATACATATATATGGGGAGGTACAAGCTCCAACTCTGTTTTACAGTGAAAACTGCAGGAACTTCAAACCGGCACTAGGAAACAGACTGAGAAAGCAGAGAAAAAGTGTCTCCTGCAACCCGTTCCCCCGGTGCTAGATGAACGAACGTCTCTCCACTTGCTCAGTTCTGAGAGATAATTGTGTGTGAAAGCCGTCCTTCAAATAGCTTGTTGGGAACACAAAGTATCTTTTCAGTTGCAAACTCCATTCCATACATATATATGGGGAGGTACAAGCTCCAACTCGGTTTTACAGTGAAAACTGCAGGAACTTCAAACCGGCACTAGGAAACAGACTGAGAAAGCAGAGAAAAAGTGTCTCCTACAAACCGTTCCCTTGGTGCTAGATGAACGAACGTCTCTCCACTTGCTCAGTTCTGAGAGATTAGTGTGTGTGAAAGCCGTCCTTCAAATAGCTTGTTGGGAACACAAAGTTTCTTTTCAGTTGCAAACTCCATTCCATAATTATATATGGGGAGGTACTAGCTCCAACTCGGTTTGACAGAGAAAACTGAAGGAACTTCAAACCGGCACTAGGAAACAGACTGAGAAACAGAGAAAAAGTGTCTCCTGCAACTCGTTCCCCCGGTGCTACATGAACGAACGTCTCTCCACTTGCTCAGTTCTGAGAGATAAGTGTGTGTGAAAGCCGTCCTTCACCTAGCTTGTTGGGAACACAAAGTTTCTTTTCAGTTGCAAACTCCATTCCATACATATATATGGGGAGGTACTAGCTCCAACTCGGTATTACAGTGAAAACTGCAGGAACTTCAAACCGGCACTAGGAAACAGACTGAGAAAGCAGAGAAAAAGTGTCTCCTGCAACCCATTCCCTTGGTGCTAGATGAACGAACGTCTCTCCACTTGCTCAGTTCTGAGAGATATGTGTGTGTGAAAGCCGTCCTTCAGGTAGCTTGTTGGGAACACAAAGTTTCTTTTCAGTTGCAAACTCCATTCCATACATATATATGGGGAGGTACTAGCTCCAACTCGGTTTTACAGTGAAAACTGCAGGAACTTCAAACCGGCACTAGGAAACAGACTGAGAAAGCAGAGAAAAAGTGTCTCCTGCAACCCGTTCCCTTGGTGCTAGATGAACGAACGTCTCTCCACTTGCTCAGTTCTGAGAGATATGTGTGTGTGAAAGCCGTCCTTCACGTAGATTGTTGGGAACACAAAGTTTCTTTTCAGTTGCAAACTCCATTCCATACATATATATGGGGAGGTACTAGCTCCAACTCGGTTTTACAGTGAAAACTGCAGGAACTTCAAACCGGCAGTAGGAAACAGACTGAGAAAGCAGAGAAAAAGTGTCTTCTGCAACCCGTTCCCTTGGTGCTAGATGAACGAACGTCTCTCCACTTGCTCAGTTCTGAGAGATAATTGTGTGTGAAAGCCGTCCTTCAAATAGCTTGTTGGGAACACAAAGTTTCTTTTCAGTTGCAAACTCCATTCCATACATATATATGGGGAGGTACAAGCTCCAACTCGGTTTTACAGTGAAAACTGCAGGAACTTCAAACCGGCACTAGGAAACAGACTGAGAAAGCAGAGAAAAAGTGTCTCCTGCAACCGGTTCCCTTGGTGCTAGATGAACGAACGTCTCTCCACTTGCTCAGTTCTGAGAGATTAGTGTGTGTGAAAGCAGTCCTTCAAATAGCTTGTTGGGAACACAAAGTTTCTTTTCAGTTGCAAACTCCATTCCATACATATATATGGGGAGGTACTAGCTCCAACTCGGTTTGACAGAGAAAACTGAAGGAACTTCAAACCGGCACTAGGAAACAGACTGAGAAACAGAGAAAAAGTGTCTCCTGCAACTCGTTCCCCCGGTGCTAGATGAACGAACGTCTCTCCACTTGCTCAGTTCTGAGAGAAAAGTGTGTGTGAAAGCCGTCCTTCACCTAGCTTGTTGGGAACACAAAGTTTCTTTTCAGTTGCAAACTCCATTCCATACATATATATGGGGAGGTACTAGCTCCAACTCGGTTTTACAGTGAAAACTGCAGGAACTTCAAACCGGCACTAGGAAACAGACTGAGAAAGCAGAGAAAAAGTGTCTCCTGCAACCCGTTCCCTTGGTGCTAGATGAACGAACGTCTCTCCACTTGCTCAGTTCTGAGAGATAAGTGTGAGTGAAAGCCGTCCTTCACCTAGCTTGTTGGGAACACAAATTTTCTTTTCAGTTGCAAACTCCATTCCATAAATATATAAGGGGATGTACAAGCTCCAAATCTGTTTTACAGTGAAAACTGCAGGAACTTCAAACCGGCACTAGGAAACAGACTGAGAAAGCAGAGAAAAAGTCTCTCCTGCAACCCGTTCCCCCGGGGCTAGATGAACGAACGTCTCTCCACTTGCTCAGTTCTGAGAGATAAGTGTGTGTGAAAGCCGTCCTTCACCTAGCTTGTTGGGAACACAAAGTTTCTTTTCAGTTGCAAACTCCATTCCATACATATATATGGGGAGGTACAAGCTCCAACCCGGTTTTACAGTGAAAACTGCAGGAACTTCAAACCGGCACTAGGAAACAGACTGAGAAAGCAGAGAAAAAGTGTCTCCTGCAACCCGTTCCCTTGGTGCTAGATGAACAAACGTCTCTCCTCTTGCTCAGTTCTGAGAGATTAGTGTGTGTGAAAGCCGTCCTTCAAATAACTTGTTGGGAACACAAAGTTTCTTTTCAGTTGCAAACTCCATTCCATAATTATATATGGGAAGGTACTAGCTCCAACTCGGTTTGACAGTGAAAACTGCAGGAACTTCAAACTGGCACTAGGAAACAGACTGAGAAAGCAGAGAAAAAGTGTCTCCTGCAACCCGTTCCCCCGGTGCTAGATGAACGAACGTCTCTCCACTTGTTCAGTTCTGAGAGATAAGTGTGTGTGAAAGCCGTCCTTCACGTAGCTTGTTGGGAACACAAAGTTTCTTTTCAGTTGCATACTCCATTCCATACATATATATGGGGAGGTACTAGCTCCAACTCGGTTTGACAGAGAAAACTGAAGGAACTTCAAACCGGCACTAGGAAACAGACTGAGAAACAGAGAAAAAGTGTCTCCTGCAACTCGTTCCCCCGGTGCTAGATGAACGAACGTCTCTCCACTTGCTCAGTTCTGAGAGATAAGTGTGTGTGAAAGCCGTCCTTCACCTAGCTTGTTGGGAACACAAAGTTTCTTTTCAGTTGCAAACTCCATTCCATACATATATATGGGGAGGTACTAGCTCCAACTCGGTTTTACAGTGAAAACTGCAGGAACTTCAAACCGGCACTAGGAAACAGACTGAGAAAGCAGAGAAAAAGTGTCTCCTGCAAACCGTTCCCCCGGTGCTAGATGAACGAACGTCTCTCCACTTGCTCAGTTCTGAGAGATAAGTGTGAGTGGAAGCCGTCCTTCACCTAGCTTGTTGGGAACACAAAGTTTCTTTTCAGTTGCAAACTCCATTCCATACATATATATGGGGAGGTACAAGCTCCAACTCTGTTTTACAGTGAAAACTGCAGGAACTTCAAACCGGCACTAGGAAACAGACTGAGAAAGCAGAGAAAAAGTGTCTCCTGCAACCCGTTCCCCCGGTGCTAGATGAACGAACGTCTCTCCACTTGCTCAGTTCTGAGAGATTAGTGTGTGTGAAAGCCGTCCTTCAAATAGCTTGTTGGGAACACAAAGTTTCTTTTCAGTTGCAAACTCCATTCCATAATTATATATGGGGAGGTACTAGCTCCAACTCGGTTTGACAGAGAAAACTGAAGGAACTTCAAACCGGCACTAGGAAACAGACTGAGAAACAGAGAAAAAGTGTCTCCTGCAACTCGTTCCCCCGGTGCTAGATGAACGAACGTCTCTCCACTTGCTCAGTTCTGAGAGATAAGTGTGTGTCAAAGCCGTCCTTCACCTAGCTTGTTGGGAACACAAAGTTTCTTTTCAGTTGCAAACTCCATACCATACATATATATGGGGAGGTACTAGCTCCAACTCGGTTTTACAGTGAAAACTGCAGGAACTTCAAACCGGCACTAGGAAACAGACTGAGAAAGCAGAGAAAAAGTGTCTCCTGCAACCCGTTCCCCCGGTGCTAGATGAACGAAAGTCTCTCCACTTGCTCAGTTCTGAGAGATAAGTGTGAGTGGAAGCCGTCCTTCACCTAGCTTGTTGGGAACACAAAGTTTCTTTTCAGTTGCAAACTCCATTCCATACATATATATGGGGAGGTACAAGCTCCAACTCTGTTTTACAGTGAAAACTGCAGGAACTTCAAACCGGCACTAGGAAACAGACTGAGAAAGCAGAGAAAAATTGTCTCCTGCAACCCGTTCTCCCGGTGCTAGATGAACGAACGTCTCTCCACTTGCTCAGTTCTGAGAGATAATTGTGTGTGAAAGCCGTCCTTCAAATAGCTTGTTGGGAACACAAAGTTTCTTTTCAGTTGCAAACTCCATTCCATACATATATATGGGGAGGTACAAGCTCCAACTCGGTTTTACAGTGAAAACTGCAGGAACTTCAAACCGGCACTAGGAAACTGACTGAGAAAGCAGAGAAAAAGTGTCTCCTACAAACCGTTCCCTTGGTGCTAGATGAACGAACGTCTCTCCACTTGCTCAGTTCTGAGAGATTAGTGTGTGTGAAAGCCGTCCTTCAAATAGCTTGTTGGGAACACAAAGTTTCTTTTCAGTTGCAAACTCCATTCCATAATTATATATGGGGAGGTACTAGCTCCAACTCGGTTTGACAGAGAAAACTGAAGGAACTTCAAACCGGCACTAGGAAACAGACTGAGAAACAGAGAAAAAGTGTCTCCTGCAACTCGTTCCCCCGGTGCTAGATGAACGAACGTCTCTCCACTTGCTCAGTTCTGAGAGATAAGTGTGTGTGAAAGCCGTCCTTCAGCTAGCTTGTTGGGAACACAAAGTTTCTTTTCAGTTGCAAACTCCATTCCATACATATATATGGGGAGGTACTAGCTCCAACTCGGTTTTACAGTGAAAACTGCAGGAACTTCAAACCGGCACTAGGAAACAGACTGAGAAAGCAGAGAAAAAGTGTCTCCTGCAACCCGTTCCCTTGGTGCTAGATGAACGAACGTCTCTCCACTTGCTCAGTTCTGAGAGATATGTGTGTGTGAAAGCCGTCCTTCAGGTAGCTTGTTGGGAACACAAAGTTTCTTTTCAGTTGCAAACTCCATTCCATACATATATATGGGGAGGTACTAGCTCCAACTCGGTTTTACAGTGAAAACTGCAGGAACTTCAAACCGGCACTAGGAAACAGACTGAGAAAGCAGAGAAAAAGTGTCTCCTGCAACCCGTTCCCTTGGTGCTAGATGAACGAACGTCTCTCCACTTGCTCAGTTCTGAGAGATATGTGTGTGTGAAAGCCGTCCTTCAGGTAGCTTGTTGGGAACACAAAGTTTCTTTTCAGTTGCAAACTCCATTCCATACATATATATGGGGAGGTACTAGCTCCAACTCGGTTTTACAGTGAAAACTGCAGGAACTTCAAACCGGCACTAGGAAACAGACTGAGAAAGCAGAGAAAAAGTGTCTCCTGCAACCCGTTCCCTTGGTGCTAGATGAACGAACGTCTCTCCACTTGCTCAGTTCTGAGAGATAATTCTGTGTGAAAGCCGTCCTTCAAATTGCTTGTTGGGAACACAAAGTTTCTTTTCAGTTGCAAACTCCATTCCATACATATATATGGGGAGGTACAAGCTCCAACTCGGTTTTACAGTGAAAACTGCAGGAACTTCAAACCGGCACTAGGAAACAGACTGAGAAAGCAGAGAAAAAGTGTCTCCTGCAACCCGTTCCCTTGGTGCTAGATGAACGAAGGTCTCTCCACTTGCTCAGTTCTGAGAGATTAGTGTGTGTGAAAGCAGCCCTTCAAATAGCTTGTTGGGAACACAAAGTTTCTTTTCAGTTGCAAACTCCATTCCATACATATATATGGGGAGGTACTAGCTCCAACTCGGTTTGACAGAGAAAACTGAAGGAACTTCAAACCGGCACTAGGAAACAGACTGAGAAACAGAGAAAAAGTGTCTCCTGCAACTCGTTCCCCCGGTGCTAGATGAACGAACGTCTCTCCACTTGCTCAGTTCTGAGAGATAAGTGTGTGTGAAAGCCGTCCTTCACCTAGCTTGTTGGGAACACAAAGTTTCTTTTCAGTTGCAAACTCCATTCCATACATATATATGGGGAGGTACTAGCTCCAACTCGGTTTTACAGTGAAAACTGCAGGAACTTCAAACCGGCACTAGGAAACAGACTGAGAAAGCAGAGAAAAAGTGTCTCCTGCAACCCGTTCCCTTGGTGCTAGATGAACGAACGTCTCTCCACTTGCTCAGTTCTGAGAGATAAGTGTGAGTGAAAGCCGTCCTTCACCTAGCTTGTTGGGAACACAAATTTTCTTTTCAGTTGCAAACTCCATTCCATAAATATATATGGGGATGTACAAGCTCCAAATCAGTTTTACAGTGAAAACTGCAGGAACTTCAAACCGGCACTAGGAAACAGACTGAGAAAGCAGAGAAAAAGTCTCTCCTGCAACCCGTTCCCCCGGGGCTAGATGAACGAAAGTCTCTCCACTTGCTCAGTTCTGAGAGATAAGTGTGTGTGAAAGCCGTCCTTCACCTAGCTTGTTGGGAACACAAAGTTTCTTTTCAGTTGCAAACTCCATTCCATACATATATATGGGGAGGTACAAGCTCCAACCCGGTTTTACAGTGAAAACTGCAGGAACTTCAAACCGGCACTAGGAAACAGACTGAGAAAGCAGAGAAAAAGTGTCTCCTGCAACCCGTTCCCTTGGTGCTAGATGAACAAACGTCTCTCCACTTGCTCAATTCTGAGAGATTAGTGTGTGTGAAAGCCGTCCTTCAAATAACTTGTTGGGAACACAAAGTTTCTTTTCAGTTGCAAACTCCATTCCATAATTATATATGGGGAGGTACTAGCTCCAACTCGGTTTGACAGTGAAAACTGCAGGAACTTCAAACTGGCACTAGGAAACAGACTGAGAAAGCAGAGAAAAAGTGTCTCCTGCAACCCGTTCCCCCGGTGCTAGATGAACGAACATCTCTCCACTTGTTCAGTTCTGAGAGATAAGTGTGTGTGAAAGCCGTCCTTCACGTAGCTTGTTGGGAACACAAAGTTTCTTTTCAGTTGCATACTCCATTCCATACATATATATGGGGAGGTACTAGCTCCAACTCGGTTTGACAGAGAAAACTGAAGGAACTTCAAACCGGCACTAGGAAACAGACTGAGAAACAGAGAAAAAGTGTCTCCTGCAACTCGTTCCCCCGGTGCTAGATGAACGAACGTCTCTCCACTTGCTCAGTTCTGAGAGATAATTGTGTGTGAAAGCCGTCCTTCAACTAGCTTGTTGGGAACACAAAGTTTCTTTTCAGTTGCAAACTCCATTCCATACATATATATGGGGAGGTACTAGCTCCAACTCGGTTTTACAGTGAAAACTGCAGGAACTTCAAACCGGCACTAGGAAACAGACTGAGAAAGCACAGAAAAAGAGTCTCCTGCAACCCGTTCCCTTGGTGCTAGATGAACGAACGTCTCTCCACTTGCTCAGTTCTGAGAGATATGTGTGTGTGAAAGCCGTCCTTCAGGTAGCTTGTTGGGAACACAAAGTTTCTTTTCAGTTGCAAACTCCATTCCATACATATATATGGGGAGGTACTAGCTCCAACTCGGTTTTACAGTGAAAACTGCAGGAACTTCAAACCGGCACTAGGAAACAGACTGAGAAAGCAGAGAAAAAGTGTCTCCTGCAACCCGTTCCCTTGGTGCTAGATGAACGAACGTCTCTCCACTTGCTCAGTTCTGAGAGATATATGTGTGTGAAAGCCGTCCTTCACGTAGATTGTTGGGAACACAAAATTTCTTTTCAGTTGCAAACTCCATTCCATACATATATATGGGGAGGTACTAGCTCCAACTCGGTTTTACAGTGAAAACTGCAGGAACTTCAAACCGGCACTAGGAAACAGACTGAGAAAGCAGAGAAAAAGTTTCTCCTGCAACCCGTTCCCTTGGTGCTAGATGAACGAACGTCTCTCCACTTGCTCAGTTCTGAGAGATATGTGTGTGTGAAAGCCGTCCTTCAGGTAGCTTGTTCTGAACACAAAGTTTCTTTTCAGTTGCAAACTCCATTCCATACATATATATGGGGAGGTACTAGCTCCACTCGGTTTTACAGTGAAAACTGCAGGAACTTCAAACCGGCACTAGGAAACAGACTGAGAAAGCAGAGAAAAAGTGTCTCCTGCAACCCGTTCCCTTGGTGCTAGATGAACGAACGTCTTTCCACTTGCTCAGTTCTGAGAGATAAGTGTGAGTGAAAGCCGTCCTTCACGTATCTTGTTGGGAACACAAAGTTTCTTTTCAGTTGCAAACTCCATTCCATACATATATATGGGGAGGTACAAGCTCCAACTCTGTTTTACAGTGAAAACTGCAGGAACTTCAAACCGGCAGTAGGAAACAGACTGAGAAAGCAGAGAAAAAGTGTCTTCTGCAACCCGTTCCCCCGGTGCTAGATGAACGAACGTCTCTCCACTTGCTCAGTTCTGAGGGATAAGTGTGTGTGAATGCCGTCCTTCAAATAGCTTGTTGGGAACACAAAGTTTCTTTTCAGTTGCAAACTCCATTCCATACATATATATGGGGAGGTACAAGCTCCAACTCGGTTTTACAGTGAAAAATGCAGGAACTTCAAACCGGCACTAGGAAACAGACTGAGAAAGCAGAGAAAAAGTGTCTCCTGCAACCCGTTCCCTTGGTGCTAGATGAACGAAAGTCTCTCCACTTGCTCAGTTCTGAGAGATTAGTGTGTGTGAAAGCAGTCCTTCAAATAGCTTGTTGGGAACACAAAGTTTCTTTTCAGTTGCAAACTCCATTCCATACATATATATGGGGAGGTACTAGCTCCAACTCGGTTTGACAGAGAAAACTGAAGGAACTTCAAACCGGCACTAGGAAACAGACTGAGAAACAGAGAAAAAGTGTCTCCTGCAACTCGTTCCCCCGGTGCTAGATGAACGAACGTCTCTCCACTTGCTCAGTTCTGAGAGATAAGTGTGTGTGAAAGCCGTCCTTCACCTAGCTTGTTGGGAACACAAAGTTTCTTTTCAGTTGCAAACTCCATTCCATACATATATATGGGGAGGTACTAGCTCCAACTCGGTTTTACAGTGAAAACTGCAGGAACTTCAAACCGGCACTAGGAAACAGACTGAGAAAGCAGAGAAAAAGTGTCTCCTGCAACCCGTTCCCTTGGTGCTAGATGAACGAACGTCTCTCCACTTGCTCAGTTCTGAGAGATAAGTGTGAGTGAAAGCCGTCCTTCACTTAGCTTGTTGGGAACACAAATTTTCTTTTCAGTTGCAAACTCCATTCCATAAATATATATGGGGATGTACAAGCTCCAAATCAGTTTTACAGTGAAAACTGCAGGAACTTCAAACCGGCACTAGGAAACAGACTGAGAAAGCAGAGAAAAAGTCTCTCCTGCAACCCGTTCCCCCGGGGCTAGATGAACGAAAGTCTCTCCACTTGCTCAGTTCTGAGAGATAAGTGTGTGTGAAAGCCGTCCTTCACCTAGCTTGTTGGGAACACAAAGTTTCTTTTCAGTTGCAAACTCCATTCCATACATATATATGGGGAGGTACAAGCTCCAACCCTGTTTTACAGTGAAAACTGCAGGAACTTCAAACCGGCACTAGGAAACAGACTGAGAAAGCAGAGAAAAAGTGTCTCCTGCAACCCGTTCCCTTGGTGCTAGATGAACAAAAGTCTCTCCACTTGCTCAGTTCTGAGAGATTAGTGTGTGTGAAAGCCGTCCTTCAAATAACTTGTTGGGAACACAAAGTTTCTTTTCAGTTGCAAACTCCATTCCATAATTATATATGGGGAGGTACTAGCTCCAACTCGGTTTGACAGTGAAAACTGCAGGAACTTCAAACTGGCACTAGGAAACAGACTGAGAAAGCAGAGAAAAAGTGTCTCCTGCAACCCGTTCCCCCGGTGCTAGATGAACGAACGTCTCTCCACTTGTTCAGTTCTGAGAGATAAGTGTGTGTGAAAGCCGTCCTTCACGTAGCTTGTTGGGAACACAAAGTTTCTTTTCAGTTGCATACTCCATTCCATACATATATATGGGGAGGTACTAGCTCCAACTCGGTTTGACAGAGAAAACTGAAGGAACTTCAAACCGGCACTAGGAAACAGACTGAGAAACAGAGAAAAAGTGTCTCCTGCAACTCGTTCCCCCGGTGCTAGATGAACGAACGTCTCTCCACTTGCTCAGTTCTGAGAGATAAGTGTGTGTGAAAGCCGTCCTTCAACTAGCTTGTTGGGAACACAAAGTTTCTTTTCAGTTGCAAACTCCATTCCATACATATATATGGGGAGGTACTAGCTCCAACTCGGTTTTACAGTGAAAACTGCAGGAACTTCAAACCGGCACTAGGAAACAGACTGAGAAAGCACAGAAAAAGTGTCTCCTGCAACCCGTTCCCTTGGTGCTAGATGAACGAACGTCTCTCCACTTGCTCAGTTCTGAGAGATATGTGTGTGTGAAAGCCGTCCTTCAGGTATCTTGTTGGGAACACAAAGTTTCTTTTCAGTTGCAAACTCCATTCCATACATATATATGGGGAGGTACTAGCTCCAACTCGGTTTTACAGTGAAAACTGCAGGAACTTCAAACCGGCACTAGGAAACAGACTGAGAAAGCAGAGAAAAAGTGTCTCCTGCAACCCGTTCCCTTGGTGCTAGATGAACGAACGTCTCTCCACTTGCTCAGTTCTGAGAGATATATGTGTGTGAAAGCCGTCCTTCACGTAGATTGTTGGGAACACAAAGTTTCTTTTCAGTTGCAAACTCCATTCCATACATATATATGGGGAGGTACTAGCTCCAACTCGGTTTTACGGTGAAAACTGCAGGAACTTCAAACCGGCACTACGAAACAGACTGAGAAAGCAGAGAAAAAGTTTCTCCTGCAACCCGTTCCCCCGGTGCTAGATGAACGAACGTCTCTCCACTTGCTCAGTTCTGAGAGATAAGTGTGTGTGAAAGCCGTCCTTCACCTAGCTTGTTGGGAACACAAAGTTTCTTTTCAGTTGCAAACTCCATTCCATACATATATATGGGGAGGTACTAGCTCCAACACGGTTTTACAGTGAAAACTGCAGGAACTTCAAACCGGCACTAGGAAACACACTGAGAAAGCAGAGAAAAAGTGTCTCCTGCAACCCGTTCCCCCGGTGCTAGATGAACGAACGTCTCTCCACTTGCTCAGTTCTGAGAGATAAGTGTGAGTGGAAGCCGTCCTTCACCTAGCTTGTTGGGAACACAAAGTTTCTTTTCAGTTGCAAACTCCATTCCATACATATATATGGGGAGGTACAAGCTCCAACTCTGTTTTACAGTGAAAACTGCAGGAACTTCAAACCGGCACTAGGAAACAGACTGAGAAAGCAGAGAAAAAGTGTCTCCTGCAACCCGTTCCCCCGGTGCTAGATGAACGAACGTCTCTCCACTTGCTCAGTTCTGAGAGATAATTGTGTGTGAAAGCCGTCCTTCAAATAGCTTGTTGGGAACACAAAGTTTCTTTTCAGTTGCAAACTCCATTCCATACATATATATGGGGAGGTACAAGCTCCAACTCGGTTTTACAGTGAAAACTGCAGGAACTTCAAACCGGCACTAGGAAACAGACTGAGAAAGCAGAGAAAAAGTGTCTCCTACAAACCGTTCCCTTGGTGCTAGATGAACGAACGTCTCTCCACTTGCTCAGTTCTGAGAGATTAGTGTGTGTGAAAGCCGTCCTTCAAATAGCTTGTTGGGAACACAAAGTTTCTTTTCAGTTGCAAACTCCATTCCATAATTATATATGGGGAGGTACTAGCTCCAACTCGGTTTGACAGAGAAAACTGAAGGAACTTCAAACCGGCACTAGGAAACAGACTGAGAAACAGAGAAAAAGTGTCTCCTGCAACTCGTTCCCCCGGTGCTAGATGAACGAACGTCTCTCCACTTGCTCAGTTCTGAGAGATAAGTGTGTGTCAAAGCCGTCCTTCACCTAGCTTGTTGGGAACACAAAGTTTCTTTTCAGTTGCAAACTCCATTCCATACATATATATGGGGAGGTACTAGCTCCAACTCGGTTTTACAGTGAAAACTGCAGGAACTTCAAACCGGCACTAGGAAACAGACTGAGAAAGCAGAGAAAAAGTGTCTCCTGCAACCCGTTCCCCCGGTGCTAGATGAACGAACGTCTCTCCACTTGCTCAGTTCTGAGAGATAAGTGTGAGTGGAAGCCGTCCTTCACCTAGCTTGTTGGGAACACAAAGTTTCTTTTCAGTTGCAAACTCCATTCCATACATATATATGGGGAGGTACAAGCTCCAACTCTGTTTTACAGTGAAAACTGCATGAACTTCAAACCGGCACTAGGAAACAGACTGAGAAAGCAGAGAAAAATTGTCTCCTGCAACCCGTTCTCCCGGTGCTAGATGAACGAACGTCTCTCCACTTGCTCAGTTCTGAGAGATAATTGTGTGTGAAAGCCGTCCTTCAAATAGCTTGTTGGGAACACAAAGTTTCTTTTCAGTTGCAAACTCCATTCCATACATATATATGGGGAGGTACAAGCTCCAACTCGGTTTTACAGTGAAAACTGCAGGAACTTCAAACCGGCACTAGGAAACAGACTGAGAAAGCAGAGAAAAAGTGTCTCCTACAAACCGTTCCCTTGGTGCTAGATGAACGAACGTCTCTCCACTTGCTCAGTTCTGAGAGATTAGTGTGTGTGAAAGCCGTCCTTCAAATAGCTTGTTGGGAACACAAAGTTTCTTTTCAGTTGCAAACTCCATTCCATAATTATATATGGGGAGGTACTAGCTCCAACTCGGTTTGACAGAGAAAACTGAAGGAACTTCAAACCGGCACTAGGAAACAGACTGAGAAACAGAGAAAAAGTGTCTCCTGCAACTCGTTCCCCCGGTGCTAGATGAACGAACGTCTCTCCACTTGCTCAGTTCTGAGAGATAAGTGTGTGTGAAAGCCGTCCTTCAGCTAGCTTGTTGGGAACACAAAGTTTCTTTTCAGTTGCAAACTCCATTCCATACATATATATGGGGAGGTACTAGCTCCAACTCGGTTTTACAGTGAAAACTGCAGGAACTTCAAACCGGCACTAGGAAACAGACTGAGAAAGCAGAGAAAAAGTGTCTCCTGCAACCCGTTCCCTTGGTGCTAGATGAACGAACGTCTCTCCACTTGCTCAGTTCTGAGAGATATGTGTGTGTGAAAGCCGTCCTTCAGGTAGCTTGTTGGGAACACAAAGTTTCTTTTCAGTTGCAAACTCCATTCCATACATATATATGGGGAGGTACTAGCTCCAACTCGGTTTTACAGTGAAAACTGCAGGAACTTCAAACCGGCACTAGGAAACAGACTGAGAAAGCAGAGAAAAAGTGTCTCCTGCAACCCGTTCCCTTGGTGCTAGATGAACGAACGTCTCTCCACTTGCTCAGTTCTGAGAGATATGTGTGTGTGAAAGCCGTCCTTCAGGTAGCTTGTTGGGAACACAAAGTTTCTTTTCAGTTGCAAACTCCATTCCATACATATATATGGGGAGGTACTAGCTCCAACTCGGTTTTACAGTGAAAACTGCAGGAACTTCAAACCGGCACTAGGAAACAGACTGAGAAAGCAGAGAAAAAGTGTCTCCTGCAACCCGTTCCCTTGGTGCTAGATGAACGAACGTCTTTCCACTTGCTCAGTTCTGAGAGATAAGTGTGTGTGAAAGCCGTCCTTCACCTAGCTTGTTGGGAACACAAAGTTTCTTTTCAGTTGCAAACTCCATTCCATACATATATATGGGGAGGTACAAGCTCCAACTCTGTTTTACAGTGAAAACTGCAGGAACTTCAAACCGGCAGTAGGAAACAGACTGAGAAAGCAGAGAAAAAGTGTCTTCTGCAACCCGTTCCCCCGGTGCTAGATGAACGAACGTCTCTCCACTTGCTCAGTTCTGAGAGATAATTCTGTGTGAAAGCCGTCCTTCAAATTGCTTGTTGGGAACACAAAGTTTCTTTTCAGTTGCAAACTCCATTCCATACATATATATGGGGAGGTACAAGCTCCAACTCGGTTTTACAGTGAAAACTGCAGGAACTTCAAACCGGCACTAGGAAACAGACTGAGAAAGCAGAGAAAAAGTGTCTCCTGCAACCCGTTCCCTTGGTGCTAGATGAACGAAGGTCTCTCCACTTGCTCAGTTCTGAGAGATTAGTGTGTGTGAAAGCAGCCCTTCAAATAGCTTGTTGGGAACACAAAGTTTCTTTTCAGTTGCAAACTCCATTCCATACATATATATGGGGAGGTACTAGCTCCAACTCGGTTTGACAGAGAAAACTGAAGGAACTTCAAACCGGCACTAGGAAACAGACTGAGAAACAGAGAAAAAGTGTCTCCTGCAACTCGTTCCCCCGGTGCTAGATGAACGAACGTCTCTCCACTTGCTCAGTTCTGAGAGATAAGTGTGTGTGAAAGCCGTCCTTCACCTAGCTTGTTGGGAACACAAAGTTTCTTTTCAGTTGCAAACTCCATTCCATACATATATATGGGGAGGTACTAGCTCCAACTCGGTTTTACAGTGAAAACTGCAGGAACTTCAAACCGGCACTAGGAAACAGACTGAGAAAGCAGAGAAAAAGTGTCTCCTGCAACCCGTTCCCTTGGTGCTAGATGAACGA
Organism: Camelus bactrianus; assembly: GCF_048773025.1. Classification (NCBI taxonomy): domain Eukaryota; kingdom Metazoa; phylum Chordata; class Mammalia; order Artiodactyla; family Camelidae; genus Camelus; species Camelus bactrianus. Next base: position 89,234,953 of record NC_133545.1, on the reverse strand, counting down.
ACGTCTCTCCACTTGCTCAGTTCTGAGAGATAAGTGTGAGTGAAAGCCGTCCTTCACCTAGCTTGTTGGGAACACAAATTTTCTTTTCAGTTGCAAACTCCATTCCATAAATATATATGGGGATGTACAAGCTCCAAATCAGTTTTACAGTGAAAACTGCAGGAACTTCAAACCGGCACTAGGAAACAGACTGAGAAAGCAGAGAAAAAGTCTCTCCTGCAACCCGTTCCCCCGGGGCTAGATGAACGAAAGTCTCTCCACTTGCTCAGTTCTGAGAGATAAGTGTGTGTGAAAGCCGTCCTTCACCTAGCTTGTTGGGAACACAAAGTTTCTTTTCAGTTGCAAACTCCATTCCATACATATATATGGGGAGGTACAAGCTCCAACCCGGTTTTACAGTGAAAACTGCAGGAACTTCAAACCGGCACTAGGAAACAGACTGAGAAAGCAGAGAAAAAGTGTCTCCTGCAACCCGTTCCCTTGGTGCTAGATGAACAAACGTCTCTCCACTTGCTCAATTCTGAGAGATTAGTGTGTGTGAAAGCCGTCCTTCAAATAACTTGTTGGGAACACAAAGTTTCTTTTCAGTTGCAAACTCCATTCCATAATTATATATGGGGAGGTACTAGCTCCAACTCGGTTTGACAGTGAAAACTGCAGGAACTTCAAACTGGCACTAGGAAACAGACTGAGAAAGCAGAGAAAAAGTGTCTCCTGCAACCCGTTCCCCCGGTGCTAGATGAACGAACATCTCTCCACTTGTTCAGTTCTGAGAGATAAGTGTGTGTGAAAGCCGTCCTTCACGTAGCTTGTTGGGAACACAAAGTTTCTTTTCAGTTGCATACTCCATTCCATACATATATATGGGGAGGTACTAGCTCCAACTCGGTTTGACAGAGAAAACTGAAGGAACTTCAAACCGGCACTAGGAAACAGACTGAGAAACAGAGAAAAAGTGTCTCCTGCAACTCGTTCCCCCGGTGCTAGATGAACGAACGTCTCTCCACTTGCTCAGTTCTGAGAGATAATTGTGTGTGAAAGCCGTCCTTCAACTAGCTTGTTGGGAACACAAAGTTTCTTTTCAGTTGCAAACTCCATTCCATACATATATATGGGGAGGTACTAGCTCCAACTCGGTTTTACAGTGAAAACTGCAGGAACTTCAAACCGGCACTAGGAAACAGACTGAGAAAGCACAGAAAAAGTGTCTCCTGCAACCCGTTCCCTTGGTGCTAGATGAACGAACGTCTCTCCACTTGCTCAGTTCTGAGAGATATGTGTGTGTGAAAGCCGTCCTTCAGGTAGCTTGTTGGGAACACAAAGTTTCTTTTCAGTTGCAAACTCCATTCCATACATATATATGGGGAGGTACTAGCTCCAACTCGGTTTTACAGTGAAAACTGCAGGAACTTCAAACCGGCACTAGGAAACAGACTGAGAAAGCAGAGAAAAAGTGTCTCCTGCAACCCGTTCCCTTGGTGCTAGATGAACGAACGTCTCTCCACTTGCTCAGTTCTGAGAGATATATGTGTGTGAAAGCCGTCCTTCACGTAGATTGTTGGGAACACAAAGTTTCTTTTCAGTTGCAAACTCCATTCCATACATATATATGGGGAGGTACTAGCTCCAACTCGGTTTTACAGTGAAAACTGCAGGAACTTCAAACCGGCACTAGGAAACAGACTGAGAAAGCAGAGAAAAAGTTTCTCCTGCAACCCGTTCCCTTGGTGCTAGATGAACGAACGTCTCTCCACTTGCTCAGTTCTGAGAGATATGTGTGTGTGAAAGCCGTCCTTCAGGTAGCTTGTTCTGAACACAAAGTTTCTTTTCAGTTGCAAACTCCATTCCATACATATATATGGGGAGGTACTAGCTCCACTCGGTTTTACAGTGAAAACTGCAGGAACTTCAAACCGGCACTAGGAAACAGACTGATAAAGCAGAGAAAAAGTGTCTCCTTCAACCCGTTCCCTTGGTGCTAGATGAACGAACGTCTTTCCACTTGCTCAGTTCTGAGAGATAAGTGTGAGTGAAAGCCGTCCTTCACGTATCTTGTTGGGAACACAAAGTTTCTTTTCAGTTGCAAACTCCATTCCATACATATATATGGGGAGGTACAAGCTCCAACTCTGTTTTACAGTGAAAACTGCAGGAACTTCAAACCGGCAGTAGGAAACAGACTGAGAAAGCAGAGAAAAAGTGTCTTCTGCAACCCGTTCCCCCGGTGCTAGATGAACGAACGTCTCTCCACTTGCTCAGTTCTGAGAGATAATTCTGTGTGAAAGCCGTCCTTCAAATAGCTTGTTGGGAACACAAAGTTTCTTTTCAGTTGCAAACTCCATTCCATACATATATATGGGGAGGTACAAGCTCCAACTCGGTTTTACAGTGAAAAATGCAGGAACTTCAAACCGGCACTAGGAAACAGACTGAGAAAGCAGAGAAAAAGTGTCTCCTGCAACCCGTTCCCTTGGTGCTAGATGAACGAAGGTCTCTCCACTTGCTCAGTTCTGAGAGATTAGTGTGTGTGAAAGCAGTCCTTCAAATAGCTTGTTGGGAACACAAAGTTTCTTTTCAGTTGCAAACTCCATTCCATACATATATATGGGGAGGTACTAGCTCCAACTCGGTTTGACAGAGAAAACTGAAGGAACTTCAAACCGGCACTAGGAAACAGACTGAGAAACAGAGAAAAAGTGTCTCCTGCAACTCGTTCCCCCGGTGCTAGATGAACGAACGTCTCTCCACTTGCTCAGTTCTGAGAGATAAGTGTGTGTGAAAGCCGTCCTTCACCTAGCTTGTTGGGAACACAAAGTTTCTTTTCAGTTGCAAACTCCATTCCATACATATATATGGGGAGGTACTAGCTCCAACTCGGTTTTACAGTGAAAACTGCAGGAACTTCAAACCGGCACTAGGAAACAGACTGAGAAAGCAGAGAAAAAGTGTCTCCTGCAACCCGTTCCCTTGGTGCTAGATGAACGAACGTCTCTCCACTTGCTCAGTTCTGAGAGATAAGTGTGAGTGAAAGCCGTCCTTCACTTAGCTTGTTGGGAACACAAATTTTCTTTTCAGTTGCAAACTCCATTCCATAAATATATATGGGGATGTACAAGCTCCAAATCAGTTTTACAGTGAAAACTGCAGGAACTTCAAACCGGCACTAGGAAACAGACTGAGAAAGCAGAGAAAAAGTCTCTCCTGCAACCCGTTCCCCCGGGGCTAGATGAACGAAAGTCTCTCCACTTGCTCAGTTCTGAGAGATAAGTGTGTGTGAAAGCCGTCCTTCACCTAGCTTGTTGGGAACACAAAGTTTCTTTTCAGTTGCAAACTCCATTCCATACATATATATGGGGAGGTACAAGCTCCAACCCGGTTTTACAGTGAAAACTGCAGGAACTTCAAACCGGCACTAGGAAACAGACTGAGAAAGCAGAGAAAAAGTGTCTCCTGCAACCCGTTCCCTTGGTGCTAGATGAACAAAAGTCTCTCCACTTGCTCAGTTCTGAGAGATTAGTGTGTGTGAAAGCCGTCCTTCAAATAACTTGTTGGGAACACAAAGTTTCTTTTCAGTTGCAAACTCCATTCCATAATTATATATGGGGAGGTACTAGCTCCAACTCGGTTTGACAGTGAAAACTGCAGGAACTTCAAACTGGCACTAGGAAACAGACTGAGAAAGCAGAGAAAAAGTGTCTCCTGCAACCCGTTCCCCCGGTGCTAGATGAACGAACGTCTCTCCACTTGTTCAGTTCTGAGAGATAAGTGTGTGTGAAAGCCGTCCTTCACGTAGCTTGTTGGGAACACAAAGTTTCTTTTCAGTTGCATACTCCATTCCATACATATATATGGGGAGGTACTAGCTCCAACTCGGTTTGACAGAGAAAACTGAAGGAACTTCAAACCGGCACTAGGAAACAGACTGAGAAACAGAGAAAAAGTGTCTCCTGCAACTCGTTCCCCCGGTGCTAGATGAACGAACGTCTCTCCACTTGCTCAGTTCTGAGAGATAAGTGTGTGTGAAAGCCGTCCTTCAACTAGCTTGTTGGGAACACAAAGTTTCTTTTCAGTTGCAAACTCCATTCCATACATATATATGGGGAGGTACTAGCTCCAACTCGGTTTTACAGTGAAAACTGCAGGAACTTCAAACCGGCACTAGGAAACAGACTGAGAAAGCACAGAAAAAGTGTCTCCTGCAACCCGTTCCCTTGGTGCTAGATGAACGAACGTCTCTCCACTTGCTCAGTTCTGAGAGATATGTGTGTGTGAAAGCCGTCCTTCAGGTATCTTGTTGGGAACACAAAGTTTCTTTTCAGTTGCAAACTCCATTCCATACATATATATGGGGAGGTACTAGCTCCAACTCGGTTTTACAGTGAAAACTGCAGGAACTTCAAACCGGCACTAGGAAACAGACTGAGAAAGCAGAGAAAAAGTGTCTCCTGCAACCCGTTCCCTTGGTGCTAGATGAACGAACGTCTCTCCACTTGCTCAGTTCTGAGAGATATATGTGTGTGAAAGCCGTCCTTCACGTAGATTGTTGGGAACACAAAGTTTCTTTTCAGTTGCAAACTCCATTCCATACATATATATGGGGAGGTACTAGCTCCAACTCGGTTTTACGGTGAAAACTGCAGGAACTTCAAACCGGCACTACGAAACAGACTGAGAAAGCAGAGAAAAAGTTTCTCCTGCAACCCGTTCCCTTGGTGCTAGATGAACGAACGTCTCTCCACTTGCTCAGTTCTGAGAGATATGTGTGTGTGAAAGCCGTCCTTCAGGTAGCTTGTTCTGAACACAAGTTTCTTTTCAGTTGCAAACTCCATTCCATACATATATATGGGGAGGTACTAGCTCCACTCGGTTTTACAGTGAAAACTGCAGGAACTTCAAACCGGCACTAGGAAACAGACTGAGAAAGCAGAGAAAAAGTGTCTCCTGCAACCCGTTCCCTTGGTGCTAGATGAACGAACGTCTTTCCACTTGCTCAGTTCTGAGAGATAAGTGTGAGTGAAAGCCGTCCTTCACGTATCTTGTTGGGAACACAAAGTTTCTTTTCAGTTGCAAACTCCATTCCATACATATATATGGGGAGGTACAAGCTCCAACTCTGTTTTACAGTGAAAACTGCAGGAACTTCAAACCGGCAGTAGGAAACAGACTGAGAAAGCAGAGAAAAATTTGTCTTCTGCAACCCGTTCCCCCGGTGCTAGATGAACGAACGTCTCTCCACTTGCTCAGTTCTGAGAGATAATTCTGTGTGAAAGCCGTCCTTCAAATAGCTTGTTGGGAACACAAAGTTTCTTTTCAGTTGCAAACTCCATTCCATACATATATATGGGGAGGTACAAGCTCCAACTCGGTTTTACAGTGAAAACTGCAGGAACTTCAAACCGGCACTAGGAAACAGACTGAGAAAGCAGAGAAAAAGTGTCTCCTGCAACCCGTTCCCTTGGTGCTAGATGAACGAAGGTCTCTCCACTTGCTCAGTTCTGAGAGATTAGTGTGTGTGAAAGCAGTCCTTCAAATAGCTTGTTGGGAACACAAAGTTTCTTTTCAGTTGCAAACTCCATTCCATACATATATATGGGGAGGTACTAGCTCCAACTCGGTTTGACAGAGAAAACTGAAGGAACTTCAAACCGGCACTAGGAAACAGACTGAGAAACAGAGAAAAAGTGTCTCCTGCAACTCGTTCCCCCGGTGCTAGATGAACGAACGTCTCTCCACTTGCTCAGTTCTGAGAGATAAGTGTGTGTGAAAGCCGTCCTTCACCTGGCTTGTTGGGAACACAAAGTTTCTTTTCAGTTGCAAACTCCATTCCATACATATATATGGGGAGGTACTAGCTCCAACTCGGTTTTACAGTGAAAACTGCAGGAACTTCAAACCGGCACTAGGAAACAGACTGAGAAAACAGAGAAAAAGTGTCTCCTGCAACCCTTTCCCTTGGTGCTAGATGAACGAACGTCTCTCCACTTGCTCAGTTCTGAGAGATAAGTGTGAGTGAAAGCCGTCCTTCACCTAGCTTGTTGGGAACACAAATTTTCTTTTCAGTTGCAAACTCCATTCCATAAATATATATGGGGATGTACAAGCTCCAAATCTGTTTTACAGTGAAAACTGCAGGAACTTCAAACCGGCACTAGGAAACAGACTGAGAAAGCAGAGAAAAAGTCTCTCCTGCAACCCGTTCCCCCGGGGCTAGATGAACGAACGTCTCTCCACTTGCTCAGTTCTGAGAGATAAGTGTGTGTGAAAGCCGTCCTTCACCTAGCTTGTTGGGAACACAAAGTTTCTTTTCAGTTGCAAACTCCATTCCATACATATATATGGGGAGGTACAAGCTCCAACCCGGTTTTACAGTGAAAACTGCAGGAACTTCAAACCGGCACTAGGAAACAGACTGAGAAAGCAGAGAAAAAGTGTCTCCTGCAACCCGTTCCCTTGGTGCTAGATGAACAAACGTCTCTCCACTTACTCAGTTCTGAGAGATTAGTGTGTGTGAAAGCCGTCCTTCAAATAACTTGTTGGGAACACAAAGTTTCTTTTCAGTTGCAAACACCATTCCATACATATATATGGGGAGGTACTAGCTCCAACTCTGTTTGACAGTGAAAACTGCAGGAACTTCAAACTGGCACTAGGAAACAGACTGAGAAAGCAGAGAAAATGTGTCTCCTGCAACCCGTTCCCCCAGTGCTAGATGAACGAACGTCTCTCCACTTGTTCAGTTCTGAGAGATAAGTGTGTGTGAAAGCCGTCCTTCACGTAGCTTGTTGGGAACACAAAGTTTCTTTTCAGTTGCATACTCCATTCCATACATATATATGGGGAGGTACTAGCTCCAACTCGGTTTGACAGAGAAAACTGAAGGAACTTCAAACCGGCACTAGGAAACAGACTGAGAAACAGAGAAAAAGTGTCTCCTGCAACTAGTTCCCCGGTGCTAGATGAACGAACGTCTCTCCACTTGCTCAGTTCTGAGAGATAAGTGTGTGTGAAAGTCGTCCTTCACCTAGCTTGTTGGGAATACAAAGTTTATTTTCAGTTGCAAACTCCATTCCATATATATATATGGGGAGGTACTAGATCCAACTCGGTTTTACAGTGAAAACTGCAGGAACTTCAAACCGGCACTAGGAAACAGACTGAGAAAGCAGAGAAAAAGTGTCTCCTGCAACCCGTTCCCTTGGTGCTAGATGAATGAACGTCTCTCCAATTGCTCAGTTCTGAGAGATAAGTGTGAGTGAAAGCCGTCCTTCACCTAGCTTGTTGGGAACACAAATTTTCTTTTCAGTTGCAAACTCCATTCCATAAATATATATGGGGAGGTACAAGCTCCAAATCTGTTTTACAGTGAAAACTGCAGGAACTTCAAACCGGCACTAGGAAACAGACTGAGAAAGCAGAGAAAAAGTGTCTCCTGCAACCCGTTCCCCCGGTGCTAGATGAACGAACGTCTCTCCACTTGCTCAGTTCTGAGAGATAAGTGTGTGTGAAAGCCGTCCTTCACCTAGCTTGTTGGGAACACAAAGTTTCTTTTCAGTTGCAAACTCCATTCCATACATATATATGGGGAGGTACAAGCTCCAACTCGGTTTTACAGTGAAAACTGCAGGAACTTCAAACCGGCACTAGGAAACAGACTGAGAAAGCAGAGAAAAAGTGTCTCCTGCAACCCGTTCCCTTGGTGCTAGATGAACGAACGTCTCTCCACTTGCTCAGTTCTGAGAGATTAGTGTGTGTGAAAGCCGTCCTTCAAATAGCTTGTTGGGAACACAAAGTTTCTTTTCAGTTGCAAACTCCATTCCATAAATATATATGGGGAGGTACTAGCTCCAACTCGGTTTGACAGTGAAAACTGCAGGAACTTCATAATGGCACTAGGAAACAGACTGAGAAAGCAGAGAAAAAGTGTCTCCTGCAACCCGTTCCCCCGGTGCTAGATGAACGAACGTCTCTCCACTTGCTCAGTTCTGAGAGATAAGTGTGTGTGAAAGCCGTCCTTCACGTAGCTTGTTGGGAACACAAAGTTTCTTTTCAGTTGCAAACTCCATTCCATACATATATATGGGGAGGTACTAGCTCCAACTCTGTTTTACAGTGAAAACTGCAGGAACTTCAAACCGGCACTAGGAAACAGGCTGAGAAAGCAGAGAAAAAGTGTCTCCTGCAACCCGTTCCCTTGGTGCTAGATGAACGAACGTCTCTCCACTTGCTCAGTTCTGAGAGATTAGTGTGTGTGAAAGCCGTACTTCACCTAGCTTGTTGGGAACACAAAGTTTCTTTTCAGTTGCAAACTCCATTCCATACATATATATGGGGAGGTACTAGCTCTAACTCGGTTTGACAGTGAAAACTGAAGGAACTTCAAACCGGCACTAGGAAACAGACTGAGAAAGCAGAGAAAAAGTGTCCCTGCAACCCGTTCCCTTGGTGCTAGATGAACGAACGTCTCTCCACTTGCTCAGTTCTGAGAGATAAGTGTGTGTGAATGCCGTCCTTCACCTAGATTGTTGGGAACACAAAGTTTCTTTTCAGTTGCAAACTCCATTCCATACATATATATATGGACGTAGAAGCTCCAACTCGGTTGTACAGTGAAAACTGCAGGAACTTCAAACCGGCACTAGGAAACAGACTGAGAAAGCAGAGAAAAAGTGTCTCCTGCAAACCGTTCCTGTGGTGCTAGATGAACGAACGTCTCTCCACTTCCTCAGTTCTGAGAGATAAGTGTGTGTGAAAGCCGTACTTCACCTAGCTTGTTGGGAACACAAAGTTTCTTTTCAGTTGCAAACTCCATTCCATACATATATATGGGGAGGTACTAGCTCCAACTCTGTTTTACAGTGAAAACTGCAGGAACTTCAAACCGGCACTAGGAAGCAGACTGAGAAAGCAGAGAAAAAGTGTCTCCTGCAACCCGTTCCCTTGGTGCTAGATGAACGAACGTCTCTCCACTTGCTCAGTTCTGAGAGATAAGTGTTTGTGAAAGCCGTCCTTCACCCAGCTTGTTGGGAACACAAAGTTTCTTTTCAGTAGCAAACTCCATTCCATACATATATATGGGGAGGTACAACTCCAACTCGGTTTCACAGTGAAAACTGCAGGAACTTCAAACCGGCACTAGGAAACAGACTGAGAAAGCAGAGAAAACGTGTCTCCTGCAACCCGTTCCCTTGGTGCTAGATGAACGAACGTCTCTCCACTTGCTCAGTTCTGAGAGATAAGTGTGTGTGAATGCCGTCCTTCACCTAGCTTGTTGGGAACACAAAGTTTCTTTTCAGTTGCCAACTTCATTCCATACATATATATGGGGAGGTACAAACTCCAACTCGGTTGTACAGTGAAAACTGCAGGAACTTCAAACCGGCACTAGGAAACAGACTGAGAAAGCAGAGAAAAAGTGTCTCCTGCAACCCGTTCCCTTGGTGCTAGATGAACGAACGTCTCTCCACTTCCTCAGTTCTGAGAGATAAGTGTGTGTGAAAGCCGTCCTTCACCTAGCTTGTTGGGAACACAAAGTTTCTTTTCAGTTGCAAACTCCATTCCATACATATATATGGGTGGTACAAGCTCCAACTCGGTTTTACAGTGAAAACTGCAGGAACTTCAAAACGGCACTAGGAAACAGACTGAGAAAGCAGAGAAAAGTGTCTCCTCCAACCCGTTCCCTTGGTGCTAGATGAACGAACGTCTCTCCACTTGCTCAGTTCTGAGAGATAAGTGTGTGTGAAAGCCGTCCTTCACCTAGCTTGTTGGGAACACAAAGTTTCTTTTCAGTTGCAAACTCCATTCCATACATATATATGGGGAGGTACTAGCTCCAACTCGGTTTTACAGTGAAAACTGCAGGAACTTCAAACCGGCACTAGGAAACAGACTGAGAAAGCAGAGAAAAAGTGTCTCCTGCAACCCGTTCCCTTGGTGCTAGATGAACGAACGTCTCTCCACTTCCTCAGTTCTGAGAGATAAGTGTGTGTGAAAGCCGTCCTTCAGGTAGCTTGTTGGGAACACAAAGTTTCTTTTCAGTTGCAAACTCCATTCCATACATATATATGGGAGGTACAAGCTCCAACACGGTTTTACAGTGAAAACTGCAGGAACTTCAAACCGGCACTAGGAAACAGACTGAGAAAGCAGAGAAAAAGTGTCTCCTGCAACCCGTTCCCTTGGTGCTAGATGAACGAACGTCTCTCCACTTGCTCAGTTCTGAGAGATAAGTGTGTGTGAAAGCCGTCCTTCACCTAGCTTGTTGGGAACACAAAGTTTCTTTTCAGTTGCAAACTCCATTCCATACATATATATGGGGAGGTACAAACTCCAACTCGGTTTTACAGTGAAAACTGCAGGTACTTCAAACCGGCACTAGGAAGCAGACTGAGAAAGCAGAGAAAAAGTGTCTCCTGCAACCCGTTCCCTTGGTGCTAGATGAACGAACGTCTCTCCACTTGCTCAGTTCTGAGAGATAAGTGTGTGTGAAAGCCGTCCTTCACCTAGCTTGTTGGGAACACAAAGTTTCTTTTCAGTAGCAAACTCCATTCCATACATATATATGGGGAGGTACAACTCCAACTCGGTTTGACAGTGAAAACTGCAGGAACTTCAAACCGGCACTAGGAAACAGACTGAGAAAGCAGAGAAAAAGTGTCTCCTGCAACCCGTTCCCTTGGTGCTAGATGAACGAACGTCTCTCCACTTGCTCAGTTCTGAGAGATAAGTGTGTGTGAATGCCGTCCTTCACCTAGCTTGTTGGGAACACAAAGTTTCTTTTCAGTTGCAAACTCCATTCCATACATATATATGGGGAGGTACAAACTCCAACTCGGTTGTACAGTGAAAACTGCAGGAACTTCAAACCGGCACTAGGAAACAGACTGAGAAAGCAGAGAAAAAGTGTCTCCTGCAACCCGTTCCCTTGGTGCTAGATGAACGAACGTCTCTCCACTTCCTCAGTTCTGAGAGATAAGTGTGTGTGAAAGCCGTCCTTCACCTAGCTTGTTGGGAACACAAAGTTTCTTTTCAGTTGCAAACTCCATTCCATACATATATATGGGAGGTACAAGCTCCAACTCGGTTTTACAGTGAAAAGTGAAGGAACTTCAAAACGGCACTAGGAAACAGACTGAGAAAGCAGAGAAAAGTGTCTCCTCCAACCCGTTCCCTTGGTGCTAGATGAACGAACGTCTCTCCACTTGCTCAGTTCTGAGAGATAAGTGTGTGTGAAAGCCGTCCTTCACCTAGCTTGTTGGGAACACAAAGTTTCTTTTCAGTTGCAAACTCCATTCCATACATATATATGGGGAGGTACTAGCTCCAACTCGGTTTTACAGTGAAAACTGCAGGAACTTCAAACCGGCACTAGAAAACAGACTGAGAAAGCAGAGAAAAAGTGTCTCCTGCAACCCGTTCCCTTGGTGCTAGATGAACGAACGTCTCTCCACTTCCTCAGTTCTGAGAGATAAGTGTGTGTGAAAGCCGTCCTTCACCTAGCTTGTTGGGAACACAAAGTTTCTTTTCAGTTGCAAACTCCATTCCATACATATATATGGGAGGTACAAGCTCCAACTCGTTTTTACAGTGAAAACTGCAGGAACTTCAAAACGGCACTAGGAAACAGACTGAGAAAGCAGAGAAAAAGTGTCTCCTGCAACCCGTTCCCTTGGTGCTAGATGAACGAACGTCTCTCCACTTGCTCAGTTCTGAGAGATTAGTGTGTGTGAAAGCCGTCCTTCAAATAACTTGTTGGGAACACAAAGTTTCTTTTCAGTTGCAAACTCCATTCCATAATTATATATGGGGAGGTACTAGCTCCAACTCGGTTTGACAGTGAAAACTGCAGGAACTTCAAACTGGCACTAGGAAACAGACTGAGAAAGCAGAGAAAAAGTGTCTCCTGCAACCCGTTCCCCCGGTGCTAGATGAACGAACGTCTCTCCACTTGCTCAGTTCTGAGAGATAAGTGTGTGTGAAAGTCGTCCTTCACCTAGCATGTTGGGAACACAAAGTTTCTTTTCAGTTGCAAACTCCATTCCATACATATATATGGGGAGGTACAAGCTCCAACTCGGTTTTACAGTGAAAACTGCAGGAACTTCAAACCGGCACTAGGAAACAGACTGAGAAAGCAGAGAAAAAGTGTCTCCTGCAACCCGTTCCCTTGGTGCTAGATGAATGAATGTCTCTCCAATTGCTCAGTTCTGAGAGATAAGTGTGAGTGAAAGCCGTCCTTCACCTAGCTTGTTGGGAACACAAATTTTCTTTTCAGTTGCAAACTCCATTCCATAAATATATATGGGGAGGTACAAGCTCCAAATCTGTTTTACAGTGAAAACTGCAGGAACTTCAAACCGGCACTAGGAAACAGACTGAGAAAGCAGAGAAAAAGTGTCTCCTGCAACCCGTTCCCCCGGTGCTAGATGAACGAACGTCTCTCCACTTGCTCAGTTCTGAGAGATAAGTGTGTGTGAAAGCCGTCCTTCACCTAGCTTGTTGGGAACACAAAGTTTCTTTTCAGTTGCAAACTCCATTCCATACATATATATGGGGAGGTACAAGCTCCAACTCGGTTTTACAGTGAAAACTGCAGGAACTTCAAACCGGCACTAGGAAACAGACTGAGAAAGCAGAGAAAAAGTGTCTCCTGCAACCCGTTCCCTTGGTGCTAGATGAACAAACGTCTCTCCACTTTCTCAGTTCTGAGAGATTAGTGTGTGTGAAAGCCGTCCTTCAAATAGCTTGTTGGGAACACAAAGTTTCTTTTCAGTTGCAAACTCCATTCCATAAATATATATGGGGTGGTACTAGCTCCAACTCGGTTTGACAGTGAAAACTGCAGGAACTTCATAATGGCACTAGGAAACAGACTGAGAAAGCAGAGAAAAAGTGTCTCCTGCAACCCGTTCCCCCGTTGCTAGATGAACGAACGTCTCTCCACTTGCTCAGTTCTGAGAGATAAGTGTGTGTGAAAGCCGTCCTTCACGTAGCTTGTTGGGAACACAAAGTTTCTTTTCAGTTGCAAACTCCATTCCATACATATATATGGGGAGGTACTAGCTCCAACTCGGTTTTACAGTGAAAACTGCAGGAACTTCAAACCGGCACTAGGAAACAGACTGAGAAAGCAGAGAAAAAGTGTCTCCTGCAACCCGTTCCCTTGGTGCTAGATGAACGAATGTCTCTCCACTTCCTCAGTTCTGAGAGATAAGTGTGTGTGAAAGCCGTCCTTCACCTAGCTTGTTGGGAACACAAAGTTTCTTTTCAGTTGCAAACTCCATTCCATACATATATATGGGGAGGTACTAGCTCCAACTCGGTTTGACAGTGAAAACTGCAGGAACTTCAAACCGGCACTAGGAAACAGACTGAGAAAGCAGAGAAAACGTGTCTCCTGCAACCCGTTCCCTTGGTGCTAGATGAACGAACGTCTCTCCACTTGCTCAGTTCTGAGAGATAAGTGTGTGTGAATGCCGTCCTTCACCTAGCTTGTTGGGAACACAAAGTTTCTTTTCAGTTGCAAACTCCATTCCATACATATATATGGGGAGATACAAACTCCAACTCGGTTGTACAGTGAAAACTGCAGGAACTTCAAACCGGCACTAGGAAACAGACTGAGAAAGCAGAGAAAAAGTGTCTCCTGCAACCCGTTCCCTTGGTGCTAGATGAACGAACGTCTCTCCACTTCCTCAGTTCTGAGAGATAAGTGTGTGTGAAAGCCGTCCTTCACCTAGCTTGTTGGGAACACAAAGTTTCTTTTCAGTTGCAAACTCCATTCCATACATATATATGGGAGGTACAAGCTCCAACTCGGTTTTACAGTGAAAACTGCAGGAACTTCAAAACGGCACTAGGAAACAGACTGAGAAAGCAGAGAAAAGTGTCTCCTCCAACCAGTTCCCTTGGTGCTAGATGAACGAACGTCTCTCCACTTGCTCAGTTCTGAGAGATAAGTGTGTGTGAAAGCCGTCCTTCAAATAACTTGTTGGGAACACAAAGTTTCTTTTCAGTTGCAAACTCCATTCCATAATTATATATGGGGAGGTACTAGCTCCAACTCGGTTTGACAGTGAAAACTGCAGGAACTTCAAACTGGCACTAGGAAACAGACTGAGAAAGCAGAGAAAAAGTGTCTCCTGCAACCCGTTCCCCCGGTGCTAGATGAACGAACGTCTCTCCACTTGTTCAGTTCTGAGAGATAAGTGTGTCTGAAAGCCGTCCTTCACGTAGCTTGTTGGGAACACAAAGTTTCTTTTCAGTTGCATACTCCATTCCATACATATATATGGGGAGGTACTTGCTCCAACTCGATTTGACAGAGAAAACTGAAGGAACTTCAAACCGGCACTAGGAAACAGACTGAGAAACAGAGAAAAAGTGTCTCCTGCAACTCGTTCCCCCGGTGCTAGATGAACGAACGTCTCTCCACTTGCTCAGTTCTGAGAGATAAGTGTGTGTGAAAGTCGTCCTTCACCTAGCATGTTGGGAACACAAAGTTTCTTTTCAGTTGCAAACTCCATTCCATACATATATATGGGGAGGTACAAGCTCCAACTCGGTTTTACAGTGAAAACTGCAGGAACTTCAAACCGGCACTAGGAAACAGACTGAGAAAGCAGAGAAAAAGTGTCTCCTGCAACCCGTTCCCTTGGTGCTAGATGAATGAATGTCTCTCCAATTGCTCAGTTCTGAGAGATAAGTGTGAGTGAAAGCCGTCCTTCACCTAGCTTGTTGGGAACACAAATTTTCTTTTCAGTTGCAAACTCCATTCCATAAATATATATGGGGAGGTACAAGCTCCAAATCTGTTTTACAGTGAAAACTGCAGGAACTTCAAACCGGCACTAGGAAACAGACTGAGAAAGCAGAGAAAAAGTGTCTCCTGCAACCCGTTCCCCCGGTGCTAGATGAACGAACGTCTCTCCACTTGCTCAGTTCTGAGAGATAAGTGTGTGTGAAAGCCGTCCTTCACCTAGCTTGTTGGGAACACAAAGTTTCTTTTCAGTTGCAAACTCCATTCCATACATATATATGGGGAGGTACAAGCTCCAACTCGGTTTTACAGTGAAAACTGCAGGAACTTCAAACCGGCACTAGGAAACAGACTGAGAAAGCAGAGAAAAAGTGTCTCCTGCAACCCGTTCCCTTGGTGCTAGATGAACAAACGTCTCTCCACTTTCTCAGTTCTGAGAGATTAGTGTGTGTGAAAGCCGTCCTTCAAATAGCTTGTTGGGAACACAAAGTTTCTTTTCAGTTGCAAACTCCATTCCATAAATATATATGGGGAGGTACTAGCTCCAACTCGGTTTGACAGTGAAAACTGCAGGAACTTCATAATGGCACTAGGAAACAGACTGAGAAAGCAGAGAAAAAGTGTCTCCTGCAACCCGTTCCCCCGTTGCTAGATGAACGAACGTCTCTCCACTTGCTCAGTTCTGAGAGATAAGTGTGTGTGAAAGCCGTCCTTCACGTAGCTTGTTGGGAACACAAAGTTTCTTTTCAGTTGCAAACTCCATTCCATACATATATATGGGGAGGTACTAGCTCCAACTCGGTTTTACAGTGAAAACTGCAGGAACTTCAAACCGGCACTAGGAAACAGACTGAGAAAGCAGAGAAAAAGTGTCTCCTGCAACCCGTTCCCTTGGTGCTAGATGAACGAATGTCTCTCCACTTCCTCAGTTCTGAGAGATAAGTGTGTGTGAAAGCCGTCCTTCACCTAGCTTGTTGGGAACACAAAGTTTCTTTTCAGTTGCAAACTCCATTCCATACATATATATGGGGAGGTACTAGCTCCAACTCGGTTTGACAGTGAAAACTGCAGGAACTTCAAACCGGCACTAGGAAACAGACTGAGAAAGCAGAGAAAACGTGTCTCCTGCAACCCGTTCCCTTGGTGCTAGATGAACGAACGTCTCTCCACTTGCTCAGTTCTGAGAGATAAGTGTGTGTGAATGCCGTCCTTCACCTAGCTTGTTGGGAACACAAAGTTTCTTTTCAGTTGCAAACTCCATTCCATACATATATATGGGGAGATACAAACTCCAACTCGGTTGTACAGTGAAAACTGCAGGAACTTCAAACCGGCACTAGGAAACAGACTGAGAAAGCAGAGAAAAAGTGTCTCCTGCAACCCGTTCCCTTGGTGCTAGATGAACGAACGTCTCTCCACTTCCTCAGTTCTGAGAGATAAGTGTGTGTGAAAGCCGTCCTTCACCTAGCTTGTTGGGAACACAAAGTTTCTTTTCAGTTGCAAACTCCATTCCATACATATATATGGGAGGTACAAGCTCCAACTCGGTTTTACAGTGAAAACTGCAGGAACTTCAAAACGGCACTAGGAAACAGACTGAGAAAGCAGAGAAAAGTGTCTCCTCCAACCAGTTCCCTTGGTGCTAGATGAACGAACGTCTCTCCACTTGCTCAGTTCTGAGAGATAAGTGTGTGTGAAAGCCGTCCTTCACCTAGCATGTTGGGAACACAAAGTTTCTTTTCAGTTGCAAACTCCATTCCATAAATATATATGGGGAGGTACTAGCTCCAACTCGGTTTGACAGTGAAAACTGCAGGAACTTCATAATGGCACTAGGAAACAGACTGAGAAAGCAGAGAAAAAGTGTCTCCTCCAACCAGTTCCCTTGGTGCTAGATGAACGAACGTCTCTCCACTTGCTCAGTTCTGAGAGATAAGTGTGAGTGAAAGCCGTCCTTCACCTAGCTTGTTGGGAACACAAATTTTCTTTTCAGTTGCAAACTCCATTCCATAAATATATATGGGGAGGTACAAGCTCCAAATCTGTTTTACAGTGAAAACTGCAGGAACTTCAAACCGGCACTAGGAAACAGACTGAGAAAGCAGAGAAAAAGTGTCTCCTGCAACCCGTTCCCCCGGTGCTAGATGAACGAACGTCTCTCCACTTGCTCAGTTCTGAGAGATAAGTGTGTGTGAAAGCCGTCCTTCACCTAGCTTGTTGGGAACACAAAGTTTCTTTTCAGTTGCAAACTCCATTCCATACATATATATGGGGAGGTACAAGCTCCAACTCGGTTTTACAGTGAAAACTGCAGGAACTTCAAACCGGCACTAGGAAACAGACTGAGAAAGCAGAGAAAAAGTGTCTCCTGCAACCCGTTCCCTTGGTGCTAGATGAACAAACGTCTCTCCACTTTCTCAGTTCTGAGAGATTAGTGTGTGTGAAAGCCGTCCTTCAAATAGCTTGTTGGGAACACAAAGTTTCTTTTCAGTTGCAAACTCCATTCCATAAATATATATGGGGTGGTACTAGCTCCAACTCGGTTTGACAGTGAAAACTGCAGGAACTTCATAATGGCACTAGGAAACAGACTGAGAAAGCAGAGAAAAAGTGTCTCCTGCAACCCGTTCCCCCGTTGCTAGATGAACGAACGTCTCTCCACTTGCTCAGTTCTGAGAGATAAGTGTGTGTGAAAGCCGTCCTTCACGTAGCTTGTTGGGAACACAAAGTTTCTTTTCAGTTGCAAACTCCATTCCATACATATATATGGGGAGGTACTAGCTCCAACTCGGTTTTACAGTGAAAACTGCAGGAACTTCAAACCGGCACTAGGAAACAGACTGAGAAAGCAGAGAAAAAGTGTCTCCTGCAACCCGTTCCCTTGGTGCTAGATGAACGAATGTCTCTCCACTTCCTCAGTTCTGAGAGATAAGTGTGTGTGAAAGCCGTCCTTCACCTAGCTTGTTGGGAACACAAAGTTTCTTTTCAGTTGCAAACTCCATTCCATACATATATATGGGGAGGTACTAGCTCCAACTCGGTTTGACAGTGAAAACTGCAGGAACTTCAAACCGGCACTAGGAAACAGACTGAGAAAGCAGAGAAAACGTGTCTCCTGCAACCCGTTCCCTTGGTGCTAGATGAACGAACGTCTCTCCACTTGCTCAGTTCTGAGAGATAAGTGTGTGTGAATGCCGTCCTTCACCTAGCTTGTTGGGAACACAAAGTTTCTTTTCAGTTGCAAACTCCATTCCATACATATATATGGGGAGATACAAACTCCAACTCGGTTGTACAGTGAAAACTGCAGGAACTTCAAACCGGCACTAGGAAACAGACTGAGAAAGCAGAGAAAAAGTGTCTCCTGCAACCCGTTCCCTTGGTGCTAGATGAACGAACGTCTCTCCACTTCCTCAGTTCTGAGAGATAAGTGTGTGTGAAAGCCGTCCTTCACCTAGCTTGTTGGGAACACAAAGTTTCTTTTCAGTTGCAAACTCCATTCCATACATATATATGGGAGGTACAAGCTCCAACTCGGTTTTACAGTGAAAACTGCAGGAACTTCAAAACGGCACTAGGAAACAGACTGAGAAAGCAGAGAAAAGTGTCTCCTCCAACCAGTTCCCTTGGTGCTAGATGAACGAACGTCTCTCCACTTGCTCAGTTCTGAGAGATAAGTGTGTGTGAAAGCCGTCCTTCAAATAACTTGTTGGGAACACAAAGTTTCTTTTCAGTTGCAAACTCCATTCCATAATTATATATGGGGAGGTACTAGCTCCAACTCGGTTTGACAGTGAAAACTGCAGGAACTTCAAACTGGCACTAGGAAACAGACTGAGAAAGCAGAGAAAAAGTGTCTCCTGCAACCCGTTCCCCCGGTGCTAGATGAACGAACGTCTCTCCACTTGTTCAGTTCTGAGAGATAAGTGTGTCTGAAAGCCGTCCTTCACGTAGCTTGTTGGGAACACAAAGTTTCTTTTCAGTTGCATACTCCATTCCATACATATATATGGGGAGGTACTTGCTCCAACTCGATTTGACAGAGAAAACTGAAGGAACTTCAAACCGGCACTAGGAAACAGACTGAGAAACAGAGAAAAAGTGTCTCCTGCAACTCGTTCCCCCGGTGCTAGATGAACGAACGTCTCTCCACTTGCTCAGTTCTGAGAGATAAGTGTGTGTGAAAGTCGTCCTTCACCTAGCATGTTGGGAACACAAAGTTTCTTTTCAGTTGCAAACTCCATTCCATACATATATATGGGGAGGTACAAGCTCCAACTCGGTTTTACAGTGAAAACTGCAGGAACTTCAAACCGGCACTAGGAAACAGACTGAGAAAGCAGAGAAAAAGTGTCTCCTGCAACCCGTTCCCTTGGTGCTAGATGAATG
Organism: Camelus bactrianus; assembly: GCF_048773025.1. NCBI lineage: Eukaryota > Metazoa > Chordata > Mammalia > Artiodactyla > Camelidae > Camelus > Camelus bactrianus. The sequence goes on along the minus strand of NC_133545.1, from coordinate 89,215,806 downwards.
AATGTCTCTCCAATTGCTCAGTTCTGAGAGATAAGTGTGAGTGAAAGCCGTCCTTCACCTAGCTTGTTGGGAACACAAATTTTCTTTTCAGTTGCAAACTCCATTCCATAAATATATATGGGGAGGTACAAGCTCCAAATCTGTTTTACAGTGAAAACTGCAGGAACTTCAAACCGGCACTAGGAAACAGACTGAGAAAGCAGAGAAAAAGTGTCTCCTGCAACCCGTTCCCCCGGTGCTAGATGAACGAACGTCTCTCCACTTGCTCAGTTCTGAGAGATAAGTGTGTGTGAAAGCCGTCCTTCACCTAGCTTGTTGGGAACACAAAGTTTCTTTTCAGTTGCAAACTCCATTCCATACATATATATGGGGAGGTACAAGCTCCAACTCGGTTTTACAGTGAAAACTGCAGGAACTTCAAACCGGCACTAGGAAACAGACTGAGAAAGCAGAGAAAAAGTGTCTCCTGCAACCCGTTCCCTTGGTGCTAGATGAACAAACGTCTCTCCACTTTCTCAGTTCTGAGAGATTAGTGTGTGTGAAAGCCGTCCTTCAAATAGCTTGTTGGGAACACAAAGTTTCTTTTCAGTTGCAAACTCCATTCCATAAATATATATGGGGAGGTACTAGCTCCAACTCGGTTTGACAGTGAAAACTGCAGGAACTTCATAATGGCACTAGGAAACAGACTGAGAAAGCAGAGAAAAAGTGTCTCCTGCAACCCGTTCCCCCGTTGCTAGATGAACGAACGTCTCTCCACTTGCTCAGTTCTGAGAGATAAGTGTGTGTGAAAGCCGTCCTTCACGTAGCTTGTTGGGAACACAAAGTTTCTTTTCAGTTGCAAACTCCATTCCATACATATATATGGGGAGGTACTAGCTCCAACTCGGTTTTACAGTGAAAACTGCAGGAACTTCAAACCGGCACTAGGAAACAGACTGAGAAAGCAGAGAAAAAGTGTCTCCTGCAACCCGTTCCCTTGGTGCTAGATGAACGAATGTCTCTCCACTTCCTCAGTTCTGAGAGATAAGTGTGTGTGAAAGCCGTCCTTCACCTAGCTTGTTGGGAACACAAAGTTTCTTTTCAGTTGCAAACTCCATTCCATACATATATATGGGGAGGTACTAGCTCCAACTCGGTTTGACAGTGAAAACTGCAGGAACTTCAAACCGGCACTAGGAAACAGACTGAGAAAGCAGAGAAAACGTGTCTCCTGCAACCCGTTCCCTTGGTGCTAGATGAACGAACGTCTCTCCACTTGCTCAGTTCTGAGAGATAAGTGTGTGTGAATGCCGTCCTTCACCTAGCTTGTTGGGAACACAAAGTTTCTTTTCAGTTGCAAACTCCATTCCATACATATATATGGGGAGATACAAACTCCAACTCGGTTGTACAGTGAAAACTGCAGGAACTTCAAACCGGCACTAGGAAACAGACTGAGAAAGCAGAGAAAAAGTGTCTCCTGCAACCCGTTCCCTTGGTGCTAGATGAACGAACGTCTCTCCACTTCCTCAGTTCTGAGAGATAAGTGTGTGTGAAAGCCGTCCTTCACCTAGCTTGTTGGGAACACAAAGTTTCTTTTCAGTTGCAAACTCCATTCCATACATATATATGGGAGGTACAAGCTCCAACTCGGTTTTACAGTGAAAACTGCAGGAACTTCAAAACGGCACTAGGAAACAGACTGAGAAAGCAGAGAAAAGTGTCTCCTCCAACCAGTTCCCTTGGTGCTAGATGAACGAACGTCTCTCCACTTGCTCAGTTCTGAGAGATAAGTGTGTGTGAAAGCCGTCCTTCACCTAGCATGTTGGGAACACAAAGTTTCTTTTCAGTTGCAAACTCCATTCCATAAATATATATGGGGAGGTACTAGCTCCAACTCGGTTTGACAGTGAAAACTGCAGGAACTTCATAATGGCACTAGGAAACAGACTGAGAAAGCAGAGAAAAAGTGTCTCCTGCAACCCGTTCCCCCGTTGCTAGATGAACGAACGTCTCTCCACTTGCTCAGTTCTGAGAGATAAGTGTGTGTGAAAGCCGTCCTTCACGTAGCTTGTTGGGAACACAAAGTTTCTTTTCAGTTGCAAACTCCATTCCATACATATATATGGGGAGGTACTAGCTCCAACTCGGTTTGACAGTGAAAACTGCAGGAACTTCAAACCGGCACTAGGAAACAGACTGAGAAAGCAGAGAAAACGTGTCTCCTGCAACCCGTTCCCTTGGTGCTAGATGAACGAACGTCTCTCCACTTGCTCAGTTCTGAGAGATAAGTGTGTGTGAATGCCGTCCTTCACCTAGCTTGTTGGGAACACAAAGTTTCTTTTCAGTTGCAAACTCCATTCCATACATATATATGGGGAGGTACAAACTCCAACTCGTTTGTACAGTGAAAACTGCAGGAACTTCAAACCGGCACTAGGAAACAGACTGAGAAAGCAGAGAAAATTGTCTCCTGCAACCCGTTCCCTTGGTGCTAGATGAACGAACGTCTCTCCACTTCCTCAGTTCTGAGAGATAAGTGTGTGTGAAAGCCGTCCTTCACCTAGCTTGTTGGGAACACAAAGTTTCTTTTCAGTTGCAAACTCCATTCCATACATATATATGGGAGGTACAAGCTCCAACTCGGTTTTACAGTGAAAACTGCAGGAACTTCAAAACGGCACTAGGAAACAGACTGAGAAAGCAGAGAATAGTGTCTCCTCCAACACGTTCCCTTGGTGCTAGATGAACGAACGTCTCTCCACTTGCTCAGTTCTGAGAGATAAGTGTGTGTGAAAGCCGTCCTTCACCTAGCTTGTTGGGAACACAAAGTTTCTTTTCAGTTGCAAACTCCATTCCATACATATATATGGGGAGGTACTAGCTCCAACTCGGTTTTACAGTGAAAACTGCAGGAACTTCAAACCGGCACTAGGAAACAGACTGAGAAAGCAGAGAAAAAGTGTCTCCTGCAACCCGTTCCCTTGGTGCTAGATGAACGAACGTCTCTCCACTTCCTCAGTTCTGAGAGATAAGTGTGTGTGAAAGCCGTCCTTCAGGTAGCTTGTTGGGAACACAAAGTTTCTTTTCAGTTGCAAACTCCATTCCATACATATATATGGGAGGTACAAGCTCCAACACGGTTTTACAGTAAAAACTGCAGGAACTTCAAACCGGCACTAGGAAACAGACTGAGAAAGCAGAGAAAAAGTGTCTCCTGCAACCCGTTCCCTTGGTGCTAGATGAACGAACGTCTCTCCACTTGCTCAGTTCTGAGAGATAAGTGTGTGTGAAAGCCGTCCTTCACCTAGCTTGTTGGGAACACAAAGTTTCTTTTCAGTTGCAAACTCCATTCCATACATATATATGGGGAGGTACAACTCCAACTCGGTTTCACAGTGAAAACTGCAGGAACTTCAAACCGGCACTAGGAAACAGACTGAGAAAGCAGAGAAAAAGTGACTCCTGCAACCCGTTCCCTTGGTGCTAGATGAACGAATGTCTCTCCACTTCCTCAGTTCTGAGAGATAAGTGTGTGTGAAAGCCGTCCTTCACCTAGCTTGTTGGGAACACAAAGTTTCTTTTCAGTTGCAAACTCCATTCCATACATATATATGGGGAGGTACTAGCTCCAACTCGGTTTGACAGTGAAAACTGCAGGAACTTCAAACCGGCACTAGGAAACAGACTGAGAAAGCAGAGAAAAAGTGTCTCCTGCAACCCGTTCCCTTGGTGCTAGATGAACGAACGTCTCTCCACTTGCTCAGTTCTGAGAGATAAGTGTGTGTGAATGCCGTCCTTCACCTAGCTTGTTGGGAACACAAAGTTTCTTTTCAGTTGCAAACTCCATTCCATACATATATATGGGGAGGTACTAGCTCCAACTCGGTTTTACAGTGAAAACTGCAGGAACTTCAAACCGGCACTAGGAAACAGACTGAGAAAGCAGAGAAAAGTGTCTCCTCCAACACGTTCCCTTGGTGCTAGATGAACGAACGTCTCTCCACTTGCTCAGTTCTGAGAGATAAGTGTGTGTGAAAGCCGTCCTTCACCTAGCTTGTTGGGAACACAAAGTTTCTTTTCAGTTGCAAACTCCATTCCATACATATATATGGGGAGGTACTAGCTCCAACTCTGTTTTACAGTGAAAACTGCAGGAACTTCAAACCGGCACTAGGAAACAGACTGAGAAAGCAGAGAAAAAGTGTCTCCTGCAACCCGTTCCCTTGGTGCTAGATGAACGAACGTCTCTCCACTTCCTCAGTTCTGAGAGATAAGTGTGTGTGAAAGCCGTCCTTCAGGTAGCTTGTTGGGAACACAAAGTTTCTTTTCAGTTGCAAACTCCATTCCATACATATATATGGGAGGTACAAGCTCCAACACGGTTTTACAGTAAAAACTGCAGGAACTTCAAACCGGCACTAGGAAACAGACTGAGAAAGCAGAGAAAAAGTGTCTCCTGCAACCCGTTCCCTTGGTGCTAGATGAACGAACGTCTCTCCACTTGCTCAGTTCTGAGAGATAAGTGTGTGTGAAAGCCGTCCTTCACCTAGCTTGTTGGGAACACAAAGTTTCTTTTCAGTTGCAAACTCCATTCCATACATATATATGGGGAGGTACAACTCCAACTCGGTTTCACAGTGAAAGCTGCAGGAACTTCAAACCGGCACTAGGAAACAGACTGAGAAAGCAGAGAAAAAGTGACTCCTGCAACCCGTTCCCTTGGTGCTAGATGAACGAATGTCTCTCCACTTCCTCAGTTCTGAGAGATAAGTGTGTGTGAAAGCCGTCCTTCACCTAGCTTGTTGGGAACACAAAGTTTCTTTTCAGTTGCAAACTCCATTCCATACATATATATGGGGAGGTACTAGCTCCAACTCGGTTTGACAGTGAAAACTGCAGGAACTTCAAACCGGCACTAGGAAACAGACTGAGAAAGCAGAGAAAAAGTGTCTCCTGCAACCCGTTCCCTTGGTGCTAGATGAACGAAAGTCTCTCCACTTGCTCAGTTCTGAGAGATAAGTGTGTGTGAATGCCGTCCTTCACCTAGCTTGTTGGGAACACAAAGTTTCTTTTCAGTTGCAAACTCCATTCCATACATATATATGGGGAGGTACAAACTCCAACTCGGTTGTACAGTGAAAACTGCAGGAACTTCAAACCGGCACTAGGAAACAGACTGAGAAAGCAGAGAAAAAGTGTCTCCTGCAACCCGTTCCCTTGGTGCTAGATGAACGAACGTCTCTCCACTTCCTCAGTTCTGAGAGATAAGTGTGTGTGAAAGCCGTCCTTAACCTAGCTTGTTGGGAACACAAAGTTTCTTTTCAGTTGCAAACTCCATTCCATACATATATATGGGAGGTACAAGCTCCAACTCGGTTTTACAGTGAAAACTGAAGGAACTTCAAAACGGCACTAGGAAACAGACTGAGAAAGCAGAGAAAAGTGTCTCCTCCAACCCGTTCCCTTGGTGCTAGATGAACGAACGTCTCTCCACTTGCTCAGTTCTGAGAGATAAGTGTGTGTGAAAGCCGTCCTTCACCTAGCTTGTTGGGAACACAAAGTTCCTTTTCAGTTGCAAACTCCATTCCATACATATATATGGGGAGGTACTAGCTCCAACTCGGTTTTACAGTGAAAACTGCAGGAACTTCAAACCGGCACTAGGAAACAGACTGAGAAAGCAGAGAAAAAGTGTCTCCTGCAACCCGTTCCCTTGGTGCTAGATGAACGAACGTCTCTCCACTTGCTCAGTTCTGAGAGATAAGTGTGTGTGAAAGCCGTCCTTCACGTAGCTTGTTGGGAACACAAAGTTTCTTTTCAGTTGCATACTCCATTCCATACATATATATGAGGAGGTACTAGCTCCAACTCGGTTTGAAAGAGAAAACTGAAGGAACTTCCAACCGGCACTAGGAAACAGACTGAGAAACAGAGAAAAAGTGTCTCCTGCAACTCGTTCCCCCGGTGCTAGATGAACGAACGTCTCTCCACTTGCTCAGTTCTGAGAGATAAGTGTGTGTGAAAGCCGTCCTTCACCTAGCTTGTTGGGAACACAAAGTTTCTTTTCAGTTGCAAACTCCATTCCATACATATATATGGGGAGGTACTAGCTCCAACTCGGTTTTACAGTGAAAACTGCAGGAACTTCAAACCGGCACTAGGAAACAGACTGAGAAAGCAGAGAAAAAGTGTCTCCTGCAACCCGTTCCCTTGGTGCTAGATGAACGAACGTCTCTCCACTTCCTCATTTCTGAGAGATTAGTGTGTGTGAAAGCCGTCCTTCAAATAACTTGTTGGGAACACAAAGTTTCTTTTCAGTTGCAAACTCCATTCCATAATTATATATGGGGAGGTACTAGCTCCAACTCGGTTTGACAGTGAAAACTGCAGGAACTTCAAACTGGCACTAGGAAACAGACTGAGAAAGCAGAGAAAAAGTGTCTCCTGCAACCCGTTCCCCCGGTGCTAGATGAACGAACGTCTCTCCACTTGTTCAGTTCTGAGAGATAAGTGTGTGTGAAAGCCGTCCTTCACGTAGCTTGTTGGGAACACAAAGTTTCTTTTCAGTTGCATACTCCATTCCATACATATATATGGGGAGGTACTAGCTCCAACTCGGTTTGACAGAGAAAACTGAAGGAACTTCCAACCGGCACTAGGAAACAGACTGAGAAACAGAGAAAAAGTGTCTCCTGCAACTCGTTCCCCCGGTGCTAGATGAACGAACGTCTCTCCACTTGCTCAGTTCTGAGAGATAAGTGTATGTGAAAGCCGTCCTTCACCTAGCTTGTTGGGAACACAAAGTTTCTTTTCAGTTGCAAACTCCATTCCATACATATATATGGGGAGGTACTAGCTCCAACTCGGTTTTACAGTGAAAACTGCAGGAACTTCAAACCGGCACTAGGAAACAGACTGAGAAAGCAGAGAAAAAGTGTCTCCTGCAACCCGTTCCCTTGGTGCTAGATGAACGAACGTCTCTCCACTTGCTCAGTTCTGAGAGATAAGTGTGTGTGAAAGCCGTCCTTCACGTAGCTTGTTGGGAACACAAATTTTCTTTTCAGTTGCAAACTCCATTCCATAAATATATATGGGGTGGTACAAGCTCCAAATCTGTTTTACAGTGAAAACTGCAGGAACTTCAAACCGGCACTAGGAAACAGACTGAGAAAGCAGAGAAAAAGTGTCTCCTGCAACCCGTTCCCCCGGTGCTAGATGAACGAACGTCTCTCCACTTGCTCAGTTCTGAGAGATAAGTGTGTGTGAAAGCCGTCCTTCACCTAGCTTGTTGGGAACACAAAGTTTCTTTTCAGTTGCAAACTCCATTCCATACATATATATGGGGAGGTACAAGCTCCAACTCGGTTTTACAGTGAAAACTGCAGGAACTTCAAACCGGCACTAGGAAACAGACTGAGAAAGCAGAGAAAAAGTGTCTCCTGCAACCCGTTCCCTTGGTGCTAGATGAACGAACGTCTCTCCACTTGCTCAGTTCTGAGAGATTAGTGTGTGTGAAAGCCGTCCTTCAAATATCTTGTTGGTAACACAAAGTTTCTTTTCAGTTGCAAACTCCATTCCATAAATATATATGGGGAGGTACTAGCTCCAACTCGGTTTGACAGTGAAAACTGCAGGAACTTCATAATGGCACTAGGAAACAGACTGAGAAAGCAGAGAAAAAGTGTCTCCTGCAACCCGTTCCCCCGTTGCTAGATGAACGAACGTCTCTCCACTTGCTCAGTTCTGAGAGATAAGTGTGTGTGAAAGCCGTCCTTCACGTAGCTTGTTGGGAACACAAAGTTTCTTTTCAGTTGCAAACTCCATTCCATACATATATATGGGAGGTACAAGCTCCAACACGGTTTTACAGTGAAAACTGCAGGAACTTCAAACCGGCACTAGGAAACAGACTGATAAAGCAGAGAAAAAGTGTCTCCTGCAACCCGTTCCCTTGGTGCTAGATGAACGAACGTCTCTCCACTTGCTCAGTTCTGAGAGATAAGTGTGTGTGAAAGCCGTCCTTCACCTAGCTTGTTGGGAACACAAAGTTTCTTTTCAGTTGCAAACTCCATTCCATACATATATATGGGGAGGAACAAACTCCAACTCGGTTTTACAGTGAAAACTGCAGGAACTTCAAACCGGCACTAGGAAGCAGACTGAGAAAGCAGAGAAAAAGTGTCCCCTTCAACCCGTTCCCTTGGTGCTAGATGAACGAACGTCTCTCCACTTGCTCAGTTCTGAGAGATAAGTGTGTGTGAAAGCCGTCCTTCACCTAGCTTGTTGGGAACACAAAGTTTCTTTTCAGTAGCAAACTCCATTCCATACATATATATGGGGAGGTACAACTCCAACTCGGTTTCACAGTGAAAACTGCAGGAACTTCAAACCGGCACTAGGAAACAGACTGAGAAAGCAGAGAAAAAGTGTCTCCTGCAACCCGTTCCCTTGGTGCTAGATGAACGAATGTCTCTCCACTTCCTCAGTTCTGAGAGATAAGTGTGTGTGAAAGCCGTCCTTCACCTAGCTTGTTGGGAACACAAAGTTTCTTTTCAGTTGCAAACTCCATTCCATACATATATATGGGGAGGTACTAGCTCCAACTCGGTTTGACAGTGAAAACTGCAGGAACTTCAAACCGGCACTAGGAAACAGACTGAGAAAGCAGAGAAAAAGTGTCTCCTGCAACCCGTTCCCTTGGTGCTAGATGAACGAACGTCTCTCCACTTGCTCAGTTCTGAGAGATAAGTGTGTGTGAATGCCGTCCTTCACCTAGCTTGTTGGGAACACAAAGTTTCTTTTCAGTTGCAAACTCCATTCCATACATATATATGGGGAGGTACAAACTCCAACTCGGTTGTACAGTGAAAACTGCAGGAACTTCAAACCGGCACTAGGAAACAGACTGAGAAAGCAGAGAAAAAGTGTCTCCTGCAACACGTTCCCTTGGTGCTAGATGAACGAACGTCTCTCCACTTCCTCAGTTCTGAGAGATAAGTGTGTGTGAAAGCCGTCCTTCACCTAGCTTGTTGGGAACACAAAGTTTCTTTTCAGTTGCAAACTCCATTCCATACATATATATGGGAGGTACAAGCTCCAACTCGGTTTTACAGTGAAAACTGAAGGAACTTCAAAACGGCACTAGGAAACAGACTGAGAAAGCAGAGAAAAGTGTCTCCTCCAACCCGTTCCCTTGGTGCTAGATGAACGAAAGTCTCTCCACTTGCTCAGTTCTGAGAGATAAGTGTGTGTGAAAGCCGTCCTTCACCTAGCTTGTTGGGAACACAAAGTTTCTTTTCAGTTGCAAACTCCATTCCATACATATATATGGGGAGGTACTAGCTCCAACTCGGTTTTACAGTGAAAACTGCAGGAACTTCAAACCGGCACTAGGAAACAGACTGAGAAAGCAGAGAAAAAGTGTCTCCTGCAACCCGTTCCCTTGGTGCTAGATGAACGAACGTCTCTCCACTTCCTCAGTTCTGAGAGATAAGTGTGTGTGAAAGCCGTCCTTCACCTAGCTTGTTGGGAACACAAAGTTTCTTTTCAGTTGCAAACTCCATTCCATACATATATATGGGAGGTACAAGCTCCAACTCGGTTTTACAGTGAAAACTGCAGGAACTTCAATACGGCACTAGGAAACAGACTGAGAAAGCAGAGAAAAAGTGTCTCCTGCAACCCGTTCCCTTGGTGCTAGATGAACGAACGTCTCTCCACTTCCTCAGTTCTGAGAGATTAGTGTGTGTGAAAGCCGTCCTTCAAATAACTTGTTGGGAACACAAAGTTTCTTTTCAGTTGCAAAATCCATTCCATAATTATATATGGGGAGGTACTAGCTCCAACTCGGTTTGACAGAGAAAACTGAAGGAACTTCAAACCGGCACTAGGAAACAGACTGAGAAAGCAGAGAAAAAGTGTCTCCTGCAACTCGTTCCCCCGGTGCTAGATGAACGAACGTCTCTCCACTTGCTCAGTTCTGAGAGATAAGTGTGTGTGAAAGTCGTCCTTCACCTAGCTTGTTGGGAACACAAAGTTTCTTTTCAGTTGCAAACTCCATTCCATACATATATATGGGGAGGTACTAGCTCCAACTCGGTTTTACAGTGAAAACTGCAGGAACTTCAAACCGGCACTAGGAAACAGACTGAGAAAGCAGAGAAAAAGTGTCTCCTGCAACCCGTTCCCTTGGTGCTAGATGAATGAACGTCTCTCCAATTGCTCAGTTCTGAGAGATAAGTGTGAGTGAAAGCCGTCCTTCACCTAGCTTGTTGGGAACACAAATTTTCTTTTCAGTTGCAAACCCCATTCCATAATTATATATGGGGAGGTACAAGCTCCAAATCTGTTTTACAGTGAAAACTGCAGGAACTTCAAACCGGCACTAGGAAACAGACTGAGAAAGCAGAGAAAAAGTGTCTCCTGCAACCCGTTCCCCCGGTGCTAGATGAACGAACGTCTCTCCACTTGCTCAGTTCTGAGAGATAAGTGTGTGTGAAAGCCGTCCTTCACCTAGCTTGTTGGGAACACAAAGTTTCTTTTCAGTTGCAAACTCCATTCCATACATATATATGGGGAGGTACAAGCTCCAAATCGGTTTTACAGTGAAAACTGCAGGAACTTCAAACCGGCACTAGGAAACAGACTGAGAAAGCAGAGAAAAAGTGTCTCCTGCAACCCGTTCCCTTGGTGCTAGATGAACGAACGTCTCTCCACTTGCTCAGTTCTGAGAGATTAGTGTGTGTGAAAGCCGTCCTTCAAATAGCTTGTTGGGAACACAAAGTTTCTTTTCAGTTGCAAACTCCTTTCCATAAGTATATATGGGGAGGTACTAACTCCAACTCGGTTTGACAGTGAAAACTGCAGGAACTTCATAATGGCACTAGGAAACAGACTGAGAAAGCAGAGAAAATGTGTCTCCTGCAACCAGTTCCCCCGTTGCTAGATGAACGAACGTCTCTCCACTTGCTCAGTTCTGAGAGATAAGTGTGTGTGAAAGCCGTCCTTCACGTAGCTTTTTGGGAACACAAAGTTTCTTTTCAGTTGCAAACTCCATTCCATACATGTATATGGGGAGGTACTAGCTCCAACTCTGTTTTACAGTGAAAACTGCAGGAACTTCAAACCGGCACTAGGAAACAGACTGAGAAAGCAGAGAAAAAGTGTCTCCTTCAACCCGTTCCCTTGGTGCTAGATGAACGAACGTCTCTCCACTTGCTCAGTTCTGAGAGATATGTGTGTGTGAAAGCCGTCCTTCACGTAGATTGTTGGGAACATAAAGTTTCTTTTCAGTTGCAAACTCCATTCCATACATATATATGGGGAGGTACTAGCTCCAACTCTGTTTGACAGTGAAAACTGCAGGAACTTCATAATGGCACTAGGAAACAGACTGAGAAAGCAGAGAAAAAGTGTCTCCTGCAACCCGTTCCCCCGGTGCTAGATGAACGAACGTCTCTCCACTTGCTCAGTTCTGAGAGATAAGTGTGTGTGAAAGCCGTCCTTCACGTAGATTGTTGGGAACACAAAGTTTCTTTTCAGTTGCAAACTCCATTCCATACATATATATGGGGAGGTACTAGCTCCAACTCTGTTTTACAGTGAAAACTGCAGGAACTTCAAACCGGCACTAGGAAACAGACTGAGAAAGCAGAGAAAAAGTGTCTCCTGCAACCCGTTCCCTTGGTGCTAGATGAACGAACGTCTCTCCACTTGCTCAGTTCTGAGAGATAAGTGTGTGTGAAAGCCGTACTTCACCTAGCTTGTTGGGAACACAAAGTTTCTTTTCAGTTGCAAACTCCATTCCATACATATATATGGGGAGGTACTAGCTCCAACTCGGTTTGACAGTGAAAACTGCAGGAACTTCAAACCGGCACTAGGAAACAGACTGAGAAAGCAGAGAAAAAGTGTCTCCTGCAAACCGTTCCCTTGGTGCTAGATGAACGAACGTCTCTCCACTTGCTCAGTTCTGAGAGATAAGTGTGTGTGAATGCCGTCCTTCACCTAGCTTGTTGGGAACACAAAGTTTCTTTTCAGTTGCAAACCCCATTCCATACATATATATGGGGAGGTACAAACTCCAACTCGGTTGTACAGTGAAAACTGCAGGAACTTCAAACCGGCACTAGGAAACAGACTGAGAAAGCAGAGAAAAAGTGTCTCCTGCAACCCGTTCCCTTGGTGCTAGATGAACGAACGTCTCTCCACTTCCTCAGTTCTGAGAGATAAGTGTGTGTGAAAGCCGTCCTTCACCTAGCTTGTTGGGAACAAAGAGTTTCTTTTCAGTTGCAAACTCCATTCCATACATATATATGGGAGGTACAAGCTCCAACTCGGTTTTACAGTGAAAACTGCAGGAACTTCAAAACGGCACTAGGAAACAGACTGAGAAAGCAGAGAAAAGTTTCTCCTCCAACCCGTTCCCTTGGTGCTAGATGAACGAACGTCTCTCCACTTGCTCAGTTCTGAGAGATAAGTGTGTGTGAAAGCCGTCCTTCACCTAGCTTGTTGGGAACACAAAGTTTCTTTTCAGTAGCAAACTCCATTCCTTACATATATATGGGGAGGTACAAACTCCAACTCGGTTTCACAGTGAAAACTGCAGGAACTTCATACCGGCACTAGGAAACAGACTGAGAAAGCAGAGAAAAACTGTCTCCTGCAACCCGTTCCCTTGGTGCTAGATGAATGAACGTCTCTCCACTTCCTCAGTTCTGAGAGATAAGTGTGTGTGAAAGCCGTCCTTCACCTAGCTTGTTGGGAACACAAAGTTTCTTTTCAGTTGCAAACTCCATTCCATACATATATATGGGGAGGTACTAGCTCCAACTCGGTTTTACAGTGAAAACTGCAGGAACTTCAAACCGGCACTAGGAAACAGACTGAGAAAGCAGAGAAATAGTGTCTCCTGCAAACCGTTCCCTTGGTGCTAGATGAACGAACGTCTCTCCCCTTGCTCAGTTCTGAGAGATAAGTGTGTGTGAATGCCGTCCTTCACCTTGCTTGTTGGGAACACAAAGTTTCTTTTCAGTTGCAAACTCCATTCCATACATATATATGGGGAGGTACAAGCTCCAACTCGGTTTGACAGTGAAAACTGCAGGAACTTCAAACCGGCACTAGGAAACACACTGAGAAAGCACAGAAAAAGTGTCTCCTGCAACCCGTTCCCTTGGTGCTAGATGAACGAACGTCTCTCCATTTCCTCAGTTCTGAGAGATAAGTGTGTGTGAAAGCCGTCCTTCACCTAGCTTGTTGGGAACACAAAGTTTCTTTTCAGTTGCAAACTCCATTCCATACATATATATGGGGAGGTACAAACTCCAACTCGGTTTGACAGTGAAAACTGCAGGAACTTCAAACCGGCACTAGGAAACAGACTGAGAAAGCAGAGAAAAAGTGTCTCCTGCAACCCGTTCCCTTGGTGCTAGATGAACGAAAGTCTCTCCACTTGCTCAGTTCTGAGAGATAAGTGTGTGTGAATGCCGTCCTTCACCTAGCTTGTTGGGAACACAAAGTTTCTTTTCAGTTGCAAACTCCATTCCATACATATATATGGGGAGGTACAAGCTCCAACTCGGTTTGACAGTGAAAACTGCAGGAACATCAAAACGGCACTAGGAAACAGACTGAGAAAGCAGAGAAAAGTGTCTCCTCCAACCCGTTCCCTTGGTGCTAGATGAACGAACGTCTCTCCACTTGCTCAGTTCTGAGAGATAAGTGTGTGTGAAAGCCGTCCTTCACCTAGCTTGTTGGGAACACAAAGTTTCTTTTCAGTAGCAAACTCCATTCCTTACATATATATGGGGAGGTACAAACTCCAACTCGGTTTCACAGTGAAAACTGCAGGAACTTCATACCGGCACTAGGAAACAGACTGAGAAAGCAGAGAAAAACTGTCTCCTGCAACCCGTTCCCTTGGTGCTAGATGAATGAACGTCTCTCCACTTCCTCAGTTCTGAGAGATAAGTGTGTGTGAAAGCCGTCCTTCACCTAGCTTGTTGGGAACACAAAGTTTCTTTTCAGTTGCAAACTCCATTCCATACATATATATGGGGAGGTACTAGCTCCAACTCGGTTTTACAGTGAAAACTGCAGGAACTTCAAACCGGCACTAGGAAACAGACTGAGAAAGCAGAGAAATAGTGTCTCCTTCAAACCGTTCCCTTGGTGCTAGATGAACGAACGTCTCTCCACTTGCTCAGTTCTGAGAGATAAGTGTGTGTGAATGCCGTCCTTCACCTTGCTTGTTGGGAACACAAAGTTTCTTTTCAGTTGCAAACTCCATTCCATACATATATATGGGGAGGTACAAGCTCCAACTCGGTTTGACAGTGAAAACTGCAGGAACTTCAAACCGGCACTAGGAAACAGACTGAGAAAGCAGAGAAAAAGTGTCTCCTGCAACCCGTTCCCTTGGTGCTAGATGAACGAAAGTCTCTCCACTTGCTCAGTTCTGAGAGATAAGTGTGTGTGAATGCCGTCCTTCACCTAGCTTGTTGGGAACACAAAGTTTCTTTTCAGTTGCAAACTCCATTCCATACATATATATGGTTAGGTACAAGCTCCAACTCGGTTTGACAGTGAAAACTGCAGGAACATCAAACCGGCACTAAGAAACAGACTGAGAAAGCAGAGAAAAAGTGTCTCCTGCAACCCGTTCCCTTGGTGCTAGATGAACGAACGTCTCTCCACTTGCTCATTTCTGAGAGATAAGTGGGTGTGAAAGCCGTCATTCACCTAGCTTGTTGGGAACACAAAGTTTCTTTTCAGTTGCAAACTCCATTCCATACATATATATGGGGAGGTACAAACTCCAACTCGGTTTTACAGTGAAAACTGCAGGAACTTCAAACCGGCACTAGGAAACAGACTGAGAAAGCAGAGAAAAAGTGTCTCCTGCAACCCGTTCCCTTGGTGCTAGGTGAACGAACGTCTCTCCACTTCCTCAGTTCTGAGAGATAAGTGTGTGTGAAAGCCGTCCTTCACCTAGCGTGTTGGGAACACAAAGTTTCTTTTCAGTTGCAAACTCCATTCCATACATATATATGGGAGGTAGAAGCTCCAACTCGGTTTTACAGTGAAAACTGCAGGAACTTCATAACGGCACTAGGAAACAGACTGAGAAAGCAGAGAAAAGTGTCTCCTCCAACCCGTTCCCTTGGTGCTAGATGAACGAACGTCTCTCCACTTCCTCAGTTCTGAGAGATAAGTGTGTGTGAAAGCCGTCCTTCACCTAGCTTGTTGGGAACACAAAGTTTCTTTTAGGTTGCAAACTCCATTCCATACATATATATGGGGAGGTACTAGCTCCAACTCGGTTTTACAGTGAAAACTGCAGGAACTTCAAACCGGCACTAGGAAACAGACAGAGAAAGCAGAGAAAAAGTGTCTCCTGCAACCCGTTCCCTTGGTGCTAGATGAATGAACGTCTCTCCACTTGCTCAGTTCTGAGAGATAAGTGTGTGTGAAAGCCGTCCTTCACCTAGCTTGTTGGGAACACAAAGTTTCTTTTCAGTAGCAAACTCCATTCCATACATATATATGGGGAGGTACAAACTCCAACTCGGTTTCACAGTGAAAACTGCAGGAACTTCATACCGGCACTAGGAAACAGACTGAGAAACGGAGAAAAAGTGTCTCCTGCAACCCGTTCCCTTGGTGCTAGATGAACGAACGTCTCTCCACTTGCTCAGTTCTGAGAGATAATTGTGTGTGAATGCCGTCCTTCACCTAGCTTGTTGTGAACACAAAGTTTCTTTTCAGTTGCAAACTCCATTCCATACATATATATGGGGAGGTACTAGCCCCAACTCGGTTTGACAGTGAAAACTGCAGGAACTTCAAACCGGCACTAGGAAGCAGACTGAGAAAGCAGAGAAAAAGTGTCTCCTGCAACCCGTTCCCTTGGTGCTAGATGAACGAACGTCTCTCCACTTGCTCAGTTCTGAGAGATAAGTGTGTGTGAATGCCGTCCTTCACCTAGCTTGTTGGGAACACAAAGTTTCTTTTCAGTTGCAAACTCCATTCCATACATATATATGGGGAGGTACAAGCTCCAACTCGGTTTGACAGTGAAAACTGCAGGAACTTCAAACCGGCACTAGGATACTGACAGAGAAAGCAGAGAAAAAGTGTCTCCTGCAACCCGTTCCCTTGGTGCTAGATGAACGAACGTCTCTCCACTTGCTCAGTTCTGAGAGATAAGTGTGTGTGAATGCCGTCCTTCACCTTGCTTGTTGGGAACACAAAGTTTCTTTTCAGTTGCAAACTCCATTCCATACATATATATGGGGAGGTACAAACTCCAACTCGGTTTGACAGTGAAAACTGCAGGAACTTCAAACCGGCACTAGGAAACAGACTGAGAAAGCAGAGAAAAATTGTCTCCTGCAACCCGTTCCCCTGGTGCTATATGAACGAACGTCTCTATACTTGCTCAGTTCTGAGAGAAAAGTGTGTGTGAAAGCCGTCCTTCACCTAGCTTGTTGGGAACACAAAGTTTCTTTTCAGTTGCAAATTCCATTCCATACATATATATGGGGAGGTACAAACTCCAACTCGGTTTTACAGTGAAAACTGCAGGAACTTCAAACCGGCACTAGGAAACAGACTGAGAAAGCAGAGAAAAATTGTCTCCTGCAACCCGTTCCCTTGGTGCTAGATGAACGAACGTCTCTCCACTTGCACAGTTCTGAGAGATAAGTGTGTGTGAAAGCCGTCCTTCACCTAGCTTGTTGGGAACACAAAGTTTCTTTTCAGTTGCAAACTCCATTCCATACATATATATGGGGAGGTACAAACTCCAACTCGGTTTGACAGTGAAAACTGCAGGAACTTCAAACCGGCACTAGGAAACAGACTGAGAAAGCAGAGAAAAATTGTCTCCTGCAACCCGTTCCCCTGGTGCTAGATGAACGAACGTCTCTCCACTTGCTCAGTTCTGAGAGAAAAGTGTGTGTGAAAGCCGTCCTTCACCTAGCTTGTTGGGAACACAAAGTTTCTTTTCAGTTGCAAACCCCATTCCATACATATATATGGGGAGGTACAAACTCCAACTCGGTTTTACAGTGAAAACTGCAGGAACTTCAAACCGGCACTAGGAAACAGAGTGAGAAAGCAGAGAAAAATTGTCTCCTGCAACCCGTTCCCTTGGTGCTAGATGAACGAACGTCTCTCCACTTGCTCAGTTCTGAGAGATAAGTGTGTGTGAAAGCCGTCCTTCACCTAGCTTGTTGGGAACACAAAGTTTCTTTTCAGTTGCAAACTCCATTCCATACATATATATGGGGAGGTACTAGCTCCAACTCGGTTTTACAGTGAAAACTGCAGGAACTTCAAACCGGCACTAGGAAACAGACTGAGAAAGCAGAGAAAAAGTGTCCCCTGCAACCCGTTCCCTTGGTGCTAGATGAACGAACGTCTCTCCACTTGCTCAGTTCTGAGAGATAATTGTGTGTGAATGCCGTCCTTCACCTAGCTTGTTGTGAACACAAAGTTTCTTTTCAGTTGCAAACTCCATTCCATACATATATATGGGGAGGTACTAGCCCCAACTCGGTTTGACAGTGAAAACTGCAGGAACTTCAAACCGGCACTAGGAAGCAGACTGAGAAAGCAGAGAAAAAGTGTCTCCTTCAACCCGTTCCCTTGGTGCTAGATGAACGAACGTCTCTCCACTTGCTCAGTTCTGAGAGATAAGTGTGTGTGAAAGCCGTCCTTCACCTAGCTTGTTGGGAACACAAAGTTTCTTTTCAGTTGCAAACTCCATTCCATACATATATATGGGGAGGTACAAACTCCAACTCGGTTTTACAGTGAAAACTGCAGGAACTTCAAACAGGCACTAGGAAACAGACTGAGAAAGCAGAGAAAAATTGTCCCTGCAACCCGTTCCCTTGGTGCTAGATGAACGAACGTCTCTCCACTTGCTCAGTTCTGAGAGATAAGTGTGTGTGAAAGCCGTCCTTCACCTAGCTTGTTGGGAACACAAAGTTTCTTTTCAGTTGCAAACTCCATTCCATACATATATATGGGGAGGTACAAACTCCAACTCGGTTTTACAGTGAAAACTGCAGGAACTTCAAACCGGCACTAGGAAGCAGACTGAGAAAGCAGAGAAAAAGTGTCTCCTGCAACCCGTTCCCTTGGTGCTAGATGAACGAAGGTCTCTCCACTTGCTCAGTTCTGAGAGATATGTGTGTGTGAAAGCCGTCCTTCACCTAGCTTGTTGGGAACACAAAGTTTCTTTTCAGTAGCAAACTCCATTCCATACATATATATGGGGAGGTACAACTCCAACTCGGTTTCACAGTGAAAACTGCAGGAACTTCAAACCGGCACTAGGAAACAGACTGAGAAAGCAGAGAAAAAGTGTCTCCTGCAACCCGTTCCCTTGGTGCTAGATGAACGAACGTCTCTCCACTTCCTCAGTTCTGAGAGATAAGTGTGTGTGAAAGCCGTCCTTCACCTAGCTTGTTGGGAACACAAAGTTTCTTTTCAGTTGCAAACTCCATTCCATACATATATATGGGTAGGTACTAGCTCCAACTCGGTTTGACAGTGAAAACTGCAGGAACTTCAAACCGGCACTAGGAAACAGACTGAGAAAGCAGAGAAAAAGTGTCTCCTGCAACCCGTTCCCTTGGTGCTAGATGAACGAACGTCTCTCCACTTGCTCAGTTCTGAGAGATAAGTGTGTGTGAATGCCGTCCTTCACCTAGCTTGTTGGGAACACAAAGTTTCTTTTCAGTTGCAAACTCCATTCCATACATATATATGGGGAGGTACAAACTCCAACTCGGTTGTACAGTGAAAACTGCAGGAACTTCAAACCGGCACTAGGAAACAGACTGAGAAAGCAGAGAAAAAGTGTCTCCTGCAACCCGTTCCCTTGGTGCTAGATGAACGATCGTCTCTCCACTTCCTCAGTTCTGAGAGATAAGTGTGTGTGAAAGCCGTCCTTCACCTAGCTTTTTGGGAACACAAAGTTTCTTGTCAGTTGCAAACTCCATTCCATACATATATATGGGAGGTACAAGCTCCAACTCGGTTTTACAGTGAAAACTGCAGGAACTTCAAAACGGCACTAGGAAACAGACTGAGAAAGCAGAGAAAAGTGTCTCCTCCAACCCGTTCCCTTGGTGCTAGATGAACGAACGTCTCTCCACTTGCTCAGTTCTGAGAGATAAGTGTGTGTGAAAGCCGTCCTTCACCTAGCTTGTTGGGAACACAAAGTTTCTTTTCAGTAGCAAACTCCATTCCTTACATATATATGGGGAGGTACAAACTCCAACTCGGTTTCACAGTGAAAACTGCAGGAACTTCATACCGGCACTAGGAAACAGACTGAGAAAGCAGAGAAAAATTGTCTCCTGCAACCCGTTCCCTTGGTGCTAGATGAATGAACGTCTCTCCACTTCCTCAGTTCTGAGAGATAAGTGTGTGTGAAAGCCGTCCTTCACCTAGCTTGTTGGGAACACAAAGTTTCTTTTCAGTTGCAAACTCCATTCCATACATATATATGGAGAGGTACTAGCTCCAACTCGGTTTTACAGTGAAAACTGCAGGAACTTCAAACCGGCACTAGGAAACAGACTGAGAAAGCAGAGAAATAGTGTCTCCTGTAAACCGTTCCCTTGGTGCTAGATGAACGAACGTCTCTCCACTTGCTCAGTTCTGAGAGATAAGTGTGTGTGAATGCCGTCCTTCACCTTGCTTGTTGGGAACACAAAGTTTCTTTTCAGTTGCAAACTCCATTCCATACATATATATGGGGAGGTACAAGCTCCAACTCGGTTTGACAGTGAAAACTGCAGGAACTTCAAACCGGCACTAGGAAACACACTGAGAAAGCACAGAAAAAGTGTCTCCTGCAACCCGTTCCCTTGGTGCTAGATGAACGAACGTCTCTCCACTTGCTCAGTTCTGAGAGATAAGTGTGTGTGAAAGCCGTACTTCACCTAGCTTGTTGGGAACACAAAGTTTCTTTTCAGTTGCAAACTCCATTCCATACATATATATGGGGAGGTACAAACTCCAACTCGGTTTGACAGTGAAAACTGCAGGAACATCAAACCGGCACTAGGAAGCAGACTGAGAAAGCAGAGAAAAAGTGTCTCCTGCAACCCGTTCCCTTGGTGCTAGATGAACGAACGTCTCTCCACTTGCTCAGTTCTGAGAGATAAGTGTGTGTGAAAGCCGTCCTTCACCTAGCTTGTTGGGAACACAAAGTTTCTTTTCAGTTGCAAACTCCATTCCATACATATATATGGGGAGGTACAAACTCCAACTCGGTTTTACAGTGAAAACTGCAGGAACTTCAAACCGGCACTAGGAAACAGACTGAGAAAGCAGAGAAAAAGTGTCTCCTGCAACCCGTTCCCTTGGTGCTAGGTGAACGAACGTCTCTCCACTTCCTCAGTTCTGAGAGATAAGTGTGTGTGAAAGCCGTCCTTCACCTAGCGTGTTGGGAACACAAAGTTTCTTTTCAGTTGCACACTCCATTCCATACATATATATGGGAGGTAGAAGCTCCAACTCGGTTTTACAGTGAAAACTGCAGGAACTTCATAACGGCACTAGGAAACAGACTGAGAAAGCAGAGAAAAGTGTCTCCTCCATCCCGTTCCCTTGGTGCTAGATGAACGAAAGTCTCTTCACTTGCTCAGTTCTGAGAGATAAGTGTGTGTGAAAGCCGTCCTTCACCTATCTTGTTGGGAACACAAAGTTTCTTTTAGGTTGCAAACTCCATTCCATACATATATATGGGGAGGTACTAGCTCCAACTCGGTTTTACAGTGAAAACTGCAGGAACTTCAAACCGGCACTAGGAAACAGACAGAGAAAGCAGAGAAAAAGTGTCTCCTGCAACCCATTCCCTTGGTGCTAGATGAATGAACGTCTCTCCACTTGCTCAGTTCTGAGAGATAAGTGTGTGTGAAAGCCGTCCTTCACCTAGCTTGTTGGGAACACAAAGTTTCTTTTCAGTAGCAAACTCCATTCCATACATATATATGGGGAGGTACAAACTCCAACTCGGTTTCACAGTGAAAACTGCAGGAACTTCATACCGGCACTAGGAACCAGACTGAGAAAGCAGAGAAAAAGTGTCTCCTGCAAACCGTTCCCTTGGTGCTAGATGAACGAACGTCTCTCCACTTCCTCAGTTCTGAGAGATAAGTGTGTGTGAAAGCCGTCCTTCACCTAGCTTGTTGGGAACACAAAGTTTCTTTTCAGTTGCAAACTCCATTCCATACATATATATGCGGAGGTACTAGCTCCAACTCGGTTTTACAGTGAAAACTGCAGGAACTTCAAACCGGCACTAGGAAACAGACTGAGAAAGCAGAGAAAAAGTGTCTCCTGCAACCCGTTCCCTTGGTGCTAGATGAACGAACGTCTCTCCACTTGCTCAGTTCTGAGAGATAAGTGTGTGTGAATGCCGTCCTTCACCTTGCTTGTTGGGAACACAAAGTTTCTTTTCAGTTGCAAACTCCATTCCATACATATATATGGGGAGGTACAAGCTCCAACTCGGTTTGACAGTGAAAACTGCAGGAACTTCAAACCGGCACTAGGAAACAGACTGAGAAAGCAGAGAAAAATTGTCTCCTGCAACCCGTTCCCTTGGTGCTAGATGAACGAACGTCTCTCCACTTGCTCAGTTCTGAGAGAAAAGTGTGTGTGAAAGCCGTCCTTCACCTAGCTTGTTGGGAACACAAAGTTTCTTTTCAGTTGCAAACTCCATTCCATACATATATATGGGGAGGTACAAACTCCAACTCGGTTTTACAGTGAAAACTGCAGGAACTTCAAACCGGCACTAGGAAACAGACTGAGAAAGCAGAGAAAAAGTGTCTCCTGCAACCCGTTCCCTTGGTGCAAGGTGAACGAACGTCTCTCCACTTGCTCAGTTCTGAGAGATAATTGTGTGTGAATGCCGTCCTTCACCTAGCTTGTTGTGAACACAAAGTTTCTTTTCAGTTGCAAACTCCATTCCATACATATATATGGGGAGGTACTAGCCCCAACTCGGTTTGACAGTGAAAACTGCAGGAACTTCAAACAGGCACTAGGAAGCAGACTGAGAAAGCAGAGAAAAAGTGTCTCCTGCAACCCGTTCCCTTGGTGCTAGATGAACGAACGTCTCTCCACTTGCTCAGTTCTGATAGATAAGTGTGTGTGAAAGCCGTCCTTCACCTAGCTTGTTGGGAACACAAAGTTTCTTTTCAGTTGCAAACTCCATTCCATACATATATATGGGGAGGTACAAACTCCAACTCGGTTTTACAGTGAAAACTGCAGGAACTTCAAACCGGCACTAGGAAACAGACTGAGAAAGCAGAGAAAAAGTGTCTCCTGCAACCCGTTCCCTTGGTGCTAGATGAACGAACGTCTCTCCACTTGCTCAGTTCTGAGACATAATTGTGTGTGAATGCCGTCCTTCACCTAGCTTGTTGGGAACACAAAGTTTCTTTTCAGTTGCAAACTCCATTCCATACATATATATGGGGAGGTACTAGCCCCAACTCGGTTTGACAGTGAAAACTGCAGGAACTTCAAACCGGCACTAGGAAGCAGACTGAGAAAGCAGAGAAAAAGTGTCTCCTGCAACCCGTTCCCTTGGTGCTAGATGAACGAACGTCTCTCCACTTGCTCAGTTCTGAGAGATAAGTGTGTGTGAAAGCCGTCCTTCACCTAGCGTGTTGGGAACACAAAGTTTCTTTTCAGTTGCAAACTCCATTCCATACATATATATGGGGAGGTACAAGCTACAACTCGGTTTTACAGTGAAAACTGCAGGAACTTCAAACCGGCACTAGGATACAGACAGAGAAAGCAGAGAAAAAGTGTCTCCGGCAACCCGTTCCCTTGGTGCTAGATGAACGAACGTCTCTCCACTTGCTCAGTTCTGAGAGATAACTGTGTGTGAATGCCGTCCTTCACCTAGATTGTTGGGAACACAAAGTTTCTTTTCAGTTGCAAACTCCATTCCATACATATATATGGGGAGGTACAAGCTCCAACTCGGTTTGACAGTGAAAACTGCAGGAACTTCAAACCGGCACTAGGAAACAGACTGAGAAAGCACAGAAAAAGTGTCTCCTGCAACCCGTTCCCTTGGTGGTAGATGAACGAACGTCTCTCCACTTGCTCAGTTCTGAGAGATAAGTGTGTGTGAAAGCCGTCCTTCACCTAGCTTGTTGGGAACACAAAGTTTCTTTTCAGTTGCAAACTCCATTCCATACATATATATGGGGAGGTACAATCTCCAACTCGGTTTTACAGTGAAAACTGCAGGAACCTCAAACCGGCACTAGGAAACAGACTGAGAAAGCAGAGAAAAAGTGTCTCTGCAACCCGTTCCCTTGGTGCTAGATGAACGAACGTCTCTCCACTTCCTCAGTTCTGAGAGATAAGTGTGTGTGAAAGCCATCCTTCACCTAGCTTGTTGGGAACACATAGTTTCTTTTCAGTTGCAAACTCCATTCCATACATATATATGGGGAGATACTAGCTCCAACTCGGTTTTACAGTGAAAACTGCAGGAACTTCAAACCGGCACTAGGAAACAGACTGAGAAAGCAGAGAAAAAGTTTCTCCTGCAAGCCGTTCCCTTGGTGCTAGATGAACGAACGTCTCTCCACTTCCTCAGTTCTGAGAGATAAGTGTGTGTGAAAGCCGTCCTTCACCTAGCGTGTTGGGAACACAAAGTTTCTTTTCAGTTGCAAACTCCATTCCATACATATATATGGGGAGGTACTAGCTCCAACTCGGTTTTACAGTGAAAACTGCAGGAACATCAAACCGGCACTAGGATACAGACAGAGAAAGCAGAGAAAAGTGTCTCTTGCAAACCGTTCCCTTGGTGCTAGATGAACGAACGTCTCTCCACTTGCTCAGTTCTAAGAGATAACTGTGTGTGAATGCCGTCCTTCACCTAGCTTGTTGGGAACACAAAGTTTCTTTTCAGTTGCAAACTCCATTCCATACATATATATGGGGAGGTACAAGCTCCAACTCGGTTTGACAGTGAAAACTGCAGGAACTTCAAACCGGCACTAGGAAACACACTGAGAAAACACAGAAAAAGTGTCTCCTGCAACCCGTTCCCTTGGTGGTAGGTGAACGAACGTCTCTCCACTTGCTCAGTTCTGAGAGATAAGTGTGTGTGAAAGCCGTCCTTCACCTAGCTTGTTGGGAACACAAAGTTTCTTTTCAGTTGCAAACTCCATTCCATACATATATATGGGGAGGTACAATCTCCAACTCGGTTTTACAGTGAAAACTGCAGGAACCTCAAACCGGCACTAGGAAACAGACTGAGAAAGCAGAGAAAAAGTGTCTCTGCAACCCGTTCCCTTGGTGCTAGATGAACGAACGTCTCTCCACTTCCTCAGTTCTGAGAGATAAGTGTGTTTGAAAGCCGTACTTCACCTAGCGTGTTGGGAACACAAAGTTTCTTTTCAGTTGCAAACTCCATTCCATACATATATATGGGGAGGTACTAGCTCCAACTCGGTTTTACAGTGAAAACTGCAGGAACTTCAAACCGGCACTAGGATACAGACAGAGAAAGCAGAGAAAAAGTGACTCCTGCAACCAGTTCCCTTGGTGCTAGATGAACGAACGTCTCTCCACTTGCTCAGTTCTGAGAGATTAGTGTGTGTGAAAGCCGTCCTTCACCTAGCTTGTTGGGAACACAAAGTTTCTTTTCAGTTGCAAACTCCATTCCATACATATATATGGGGAGGTACAAACTCCAACTCGGTTTTACAGTGAAAACTGCAGGAACTTCAAACCGGCACTAGGAAACAGACTGAGAAAGCAGAGAAAAAGTGTCTCCTGCAACCCGTTCCCTTGGAGCTAGATGAACGAACGTCTCTCCACTTCCTCAGTTCTGAGAGATAAGTGTGTGTGAAAGCCGTCCTTCACCTAGCGTGTTGGGAACACAAAGTTTCTTTTCAGTTGCAAACTCCATTCCATACATATATATGGGGAGGTACAAGCTCCAACTCGGTTTTACAGTGTAATCTGCAGGAACTTCAAACCGGCACTAGGATACAGACAGAGAAAGCAGAGAAAAAGTGTCTCCTGCAACCCGTTCCCTTGGTGCTAGATGAACGAACGTCTCTCCACTTGCTCAGTTCTGCGAGATAACTGTGTGTGAATGCCGTCCTTCAACTAGCTTGTTGGGAACACAAAGTTTCTTTTCAGTTGCAAACTCCATTCCATACATATATATGGGGAGGTACAAGCTCCAACTCGGTTTGACAGTGAAAACTGCAGGAACTTCAAACCGGCACTAGGAAACAGACTGAGAAAGCAGAGAAAAAGTGTCTCCTGCAACCCGTTCCCTTGGTGCTAGATGAACGAACGTCTCTCCACTTGCTCAGTTCTGAGAGATAAGTGTGTGTGAAAGCCGTCCTTCACCTAGCTTGTTGGGAACACAAAGTTTCTTTTCAGTTGCAAACTCCATTCCATACATATATATGGGGAGGTACAATCTCCAACTCGGTTTTACAGTGAAAACTGCAGGAACCTCAAACCGGCACTAGGAAACACACTGAGAAAGCACAGAAAAAGTGTCTCCTGCAAGCCGTTCCCTTGGTGCTAGATGAACGAACGTCTCTCCACTTCCTCAGTTCTGAGAGATAAGTGTGTGTGAAAGCCGTCCTTCACCTAGCGTGTGGGGAACACAAAGTTTCTTTTCAGTTGCAAACTCCATTCCATACATATATATGGGGAGGTACTAGCTCAAACTCGGTTTTACAGTGAAAACTGCAGGAACTTCAAACCGGCACTAGGAAACAGACTGAGAAAGCAGAGAAAAAGTGTCTCCTGCAACCCGTTCCCTTGGTGCTAGATGAACGAACGTCTCTCCACTTGCTCAGTTCTGAGAGATAATTGTGTGTGAATGCCGTCCTTCACCTTGCTTGTTGGGAACACAAAGTTTCTTTTCAGTTGCAAACTCCATTCCATACATATATATGGGGAGGTACTAGCCCCAACTCGGTTTGACAGTGAAAACTGCAGGAACTTCAAACAGGCACTAGGAAGCAGACTGAGAAAGCAGAGAAAAAGTGTCTCCTGCAACCCGTTCCCTTGGTGCTAGATGAACGAACGTCTCTCCACTTGCTCAGTTCTGAGAGATAAGTGTGTGTGAAAGCCGTCCTTCACCTAGCTTGTTGGGAACACAAAGTTTCTTTTCAGTTGCAAACTCCATTCCATACATATATATGGGGAGGTACAAACTGCAACTCGGTTTTACATTGAAAACTGCAGGAACTTCAAACCGGCACTAGGAAACAGACTGAGAAAGCAGAGAAAAAGTGTCTCCTGCAACCCGTTCCCTTGGTGCTAGATGAACGAACGTCTCTCCACTTGCTCAGTTCTGAGAGATAATTGTGTGTGAATGCCGTCCTTCACCTAGCTTGTTGGGAACACAAAGTTTCTTTTCAGTTGCAAACTCCATTCCATACATATATATGGGGAGGTACTAGCCCCAACTCGGTTTGACAGTGAAAACTGCAGGAACTTCAAACCGGCACTAGGAAGCAGACAGAGAAAGCAGAGAAAAAGTGTCTCCTGCAACCCGTTCCCTTGGTGCTAGATGAACGAACGTCTCTCCACTTGCTCAGTTCTGAGAGATAAGTGTGTGTGAAAGCCGTCCTTCACCTAGCGTGTTGGGAACACAAAGTTTCTTTTCAGTTGCAAACTCCATTCCATACATATATATGGGGAGGTACAAGCTCCAACTCGGTTTTACAGTGAAAACTGCAGGAACTTCAAACCGGCACTAGGATACAGACAGAGAAAGCAGAGAAAAAGTGTCTCCTGCAACCCGTTCCCTTGGTGCTAGATGAACGAACGTCTCTCCACTTGCTCAGTTCTGAGAGATAAGTGTGTGTGAAAGCCGCCTTCACCTAGCTTGTTGGGAACACAAAGTTTCTTTTCAGTTGCAAGCTCCATTCCATACATATATATGGGGAGGTACTAGCTCCAACTCGGTTTGACAGAGAAAACTGAAGGAACTTCAAACCGGCACTAGGAAACAGACTGAGAAAGCAGAGAAAAAGTGTCTCCTGCAACCCGTTCCCTTGGTGCTAGATGAACGAACGTCTCTCCACTTGCTCAGTTCTGAGAGATAAGTGTGAGTGAAAGCCGTCCTTCACCTAGCTTGTTGGGAACACAAAGTTTCTTTTCAGTTGCAAACTCCATTCCATACATATGTATGGGGAGGTACAAGCTCCAACTCTGTTTTACAGTGAAAACTGCAGGAACTTCAAACCGGCACTAGGAAACAGACTGAGAAAGCGGAGGAAAAGTGTCTCCTGCAACCCGTTCCCCCGGTGCTAGATGAACGAACGTCTCTCCACTTGCTCAGTTCTGAGAGATAAGTGTGTGTGAAAGCCGTCCTTCACTAGCTTGTTGGGAACACAAAGTTTCTTTTCAGTTGCAAACTCCATTCCATACATATATATGGGGAGGTACTAGCTCCAACTCGGTTTGACAGTGAAAACTGCAGGAACTTCAAACCGGCACTAGGAAACAGACTGAGAAATCAGAGAAAAAGTGTCTCCTGCAACCCGTTCCCTTGGTGCTAGATGAACGAACGTCTCTCCACTTGCTCAGTTCTGAGAGATTAGTGTGTGTGAAAGCCGCCATCACCTAGCTTGTTGGGAACACAAAGTTTCTTTTCAGTTGCAAACTCCATTCCATACATATATATGGGGAGGTACAATCTCCAACTCGGTTTGACAGTGAAAACTGCAGGAAATACATACCGGCACTAGGAAACAGACTGAGAAAGCAGAGAAAAAGTGTCTCCTGCAACCTGTTCCCTTGGTGCTAGATGAACGAACGTCTCTCCACTTGCTCAGTTTTGAGAGATAAGTGTGTGTGAAAGCCGTCCTTCACTAGCTTGTTGGGAACACAAAGTTTCTTTTCAGTTGCAAACTCCATTCCATACATATGTATGGGGAGGTACTAGCTCCAACTCGGTTTGACAGTGAAAACTGCAGAAACTTCAAACCGGCACTAGGAAACAGACTGAGAAAGCAGAGAAAAAGTGTCTCCTGCAACCCGTTCCCTTGGTGCTAGATGAACGAACGTCTCTCTACTTGCTCAGTTCTGAGAGATAAGTGTGTGTGAAAGCCGTCCTTCACTAGCTTGTTGGGAACACAAAGTTTCTTTTCAGTTGCAAACACCATTCCATACATATATATGGGGAGGTACTAGCTCCAACTCGGTTTGACAGTGAAAACTGCAGGAACTTCAAACCGGCACTAGGAAACAGACTGAGAAAGCAGAGAAAAGTGTCTCCTGCAACCCGTTCCCTTGGTGCTAGATGAACGAACGTCTCTCCACTTGCTCAGTTCTGAGAGATAAGTGTGTGTGAAAGCCGCCTTCACCTAGCTTGTTGGGAACACAAAGTTTCTTTTCAGTTGCAAACTCCATTCCATACATATATATGGGGAGGAACTAACTCCAACTCGGTTTGACAGAGAAAACTGAAGGAACTTCAAACCGGCACTAGGAAACAGACTGAGAAAGCAGAGAAAAAGTGTCTCCTGCAACCCGTTCCCTTGGTGCTAGATGAACGAACGTCTCTCCACTTGATCAGTTCTGATAGGTAAGTGTGAGTGAAAGCCGTCCTTCACCTAGCTTGTTGGGAACACAAAGTTTCTTTTCAGTTGCAAACTCCATTCCATACATATGTATGGGGAGGTACAAGCTCCAACTCTGTTTTACAGTGAAAACTGCAGGAACTTCAAACCGGCACTAGGAAACAGACTGAGAAAGCAGAGGAAAGTGTCTCCTTCAACCCGTTCCCCCGGTGCTAGATGAACGAACGTCTCTCCACTTGCTCAGTTCTGAGAGATAAGTGTGTGTGAAATCCGTCCTTCTCTAGCTTGTTGGGAACACAAAGTTTCTTTTCAGTTGCAAACTCCATTCCATACATATATATGGGGAGGTACTAGCTCCAACTCGGTTTGACAGTGAAAACTGCAGGAACTTCAAACCGGCACTAGGAAACAGACTGAGAAAGCAGAGAAAAGTGTCTCCTGCAACCCGTTCCCTTGGTGCTAGATGAACGAACGTCTCTCCACTTGCTCAGTTCTGAGAGATAAGTGTGTGTGAAAGCCGCCTTCACCTAGCTTGTTGGGAACACAAAGTTTCTTTTCAGTTGCAAACTCCATTCCATACATATATATGGGGAGGAACTAACTCCAACTCGGTTTGACAGAGAAAACTGAAGGAACTTCAAACCGGCACTAGGAAACAGACTGAGAAAGCAGAGAAAAAGTGTCTCCTGCAACCCGTTCCCTTGGTGCTAGATGAACGAACGTCTCTCCACTTGATCAGTTCTGATAGGTAAGTGTGAGTGAAAGCCGTCCTTCACCTAGCTTGTTGGGAACACAAAGTTTCTTTTCAGTTGCAAACTCCATTCCATACATATGTATGGGGAGGTACAAGCTCCAACTCTGTTTTACAGTGAAAACTGCAGGAACTTCAAACCGGCACTAGGAAACAGACTGAGAAAGCAGAGGAAAGTGTCTCCTTCAACCCGTTCCCCCGGTGCTAGATGAACGAACGTCTCTCCACTTGCTCAGTTCTGAGAGATAAGTGTGTGTGAAATCCGTCCTTCTCTAACTTGTTGGGAACACAAAGTTTCTTTTCAGTTGCAAACTCCATTCCATACACATATATGGGGAGGTACTAGCTCCAACTCGGTTTGACAGTGAAAACTGCAGGAACTTCAAACCGGCACTAGGAAACAGACTGAGAAAGCAGAGAAAAAGTGTCTCCTGCAACCCGTTCCCTTGGTGCTAGATGAACGAACGTCTCTCCACTTGCTCAGTTCTGAGAGATTAGTGTGTGTGAAAGCCGCCTTCACCTAGCTTGTTGGGAACACAAAGTTTCTTTTCAGTTGCAAACTCCATTCCATACATATATATGGGGAGGTACAAGCTCCAACTCGGTTTCACAGTGAAAACTGCAGGAACTTCAAACCGGCACTAGGAAACAGACTGAGAAAGCAGAGAAAAAGTGTCTCCTGCAACCCGTTCCCTTGGTGCTAGATGAACGAACGTCTCTCCACTTGCTCAGTTCTGAGAGATAAGTGTGTGTGAAAGCCGTCCTTCACTAGCTTGTTGGGAACACAAAGTTTCTTTTCAGTTGCAAACTCCATTCCACACATATATATGGGGAGGTACTATATCCAACTCGGTTTGACAGTGAAAACTGCAGGAACTTCAAACCGGCATTAGGAAACAGACTGAGAAAGCAGAAAAAAAGTGTCTCCAGCAACCCGTTCCCTTGGTGCTAGATGAACGAACGTCTCTCCACTTGCTCAGTTCTGAGAGATAAGTGTGTGTGAAAGCCGTCCTTCACTAGCTTGTTGGGAACACAAAGTTTCTTTTCAGTTGCAAAATCCATTCCATACATATATATGGGGAGGTACTAGCTCCAACTCGGTTTGACAGTGAAAACTGCAGGAACTTCAAACCGGCACTAGGAAACAGACTGAGAAAGCAGAGAAAAAGTGTCTCCTGCGACCCGTTCCATTGGTGCTAGATGAACGAACGTCTCTCCACTTGCTCAGTTCTGAGAGATAAGTGTGTGTGATAGCCGCCTTCACCTAGCTTGTTGGGAACACAAAGTTTCTTTTCAGTTGCAAACACCATTCCATACATATATATGGGGAGGTACTAGCTCCAACTCGGTTTTAAAGTGAAAACTGCAGGAACTTCAAACCGGCACTAGGAAACAGACTGAGAAAGCAGAGAAATAGCGTCTCCTGCAACCCGTTCCCTTGGTGCTAGATGAACGAACGTCTCTCCACTTGCTCAGTTCTGAGAGATAAGTGTGTGTGAAAGCCGTCCTTCACTAGCTTGTTGGGAACACAAAGTTTCTTTTCAGTTGCAAACTCCATTCCATACATATATATGGGGAGGTACTAGCTCCAACTCGGTTTGACAGAGAAAACTGAAGGAACTTCAAACCGGCACTAGGAAACAGACTGAGAAAGCAGAGAAAAAGTGTCTCCTGCAACCCGTTCCCTTGGTGCTAGATGAACGAACGTCTCTCCACTTGCTCAGTTCTGAGAGATAAGTGTGAGTGAAAGCCGTCCTTCACCTAGCTTGTTGGGAACACAAAGTTTCTTTTCAGTTGCAAACTCCATTCCATACATATGTATGGGGAGGTACAAGCTCCAACTCTGTTTTACAGTGAAAACTGCAGGAACTTCAAACCGGCACTAGGAAACAGACTGAGAATGCAGAGGAAAAGTGTCTCCTGCAACCCGTTCCCTTGGTGCTAGATGAACGAACGTCTCTCCACTTGCTCAGTTCTGAGAGATAAGTGTGGGTGAAAGCCGTCCTTCACCTAGCTTGTTGGGAACACAAAGTTTCTTTTCAGTTGCAAACTCCATTCCATACATATATATGGGGAGGTACTAGCTCCAACTCGGTTTTACAGTGAAAACTGCAGGAACTTCAAACCGGCACTAGGAAACAGACTGAGAAAGCAGAGAAAAAGTGTCTCCTGCAACCCGTTCCCTTGGTGCTAGATGAACGAACGTCTCTCCACTTGCTCAGTTCTGAGAGATAAGTGTGTGTGAAAGCCGTCCTTCACTAGCTTGTTGGGAACACAAAGTTTATTTTCAGTTGCAAACTCCATTCCATACATATGTATGGGGAGGTACTAGCTCCAACTCGGTTTGACAGTGAAAACTGCAGGAACTTCAAACCGGCACTAGGATACAGACTGAGAAAGCAGAGAAAAAGTGTCTCCTGCAACCCGTTCCCTTGGTGCTAGATGAACGAACGTCTCTCAACTTGCTCAGTTCTGAGAGATAAGTGTGTGTGAAAGCCGTCCTTCACTAGCTTGTTGGGAACACAAAGTTTCTTTTCAGTTGCAAACTCCATTCCATACATATATATGGGGAGGTACTAGCTCCAACTCGGTTTGACAGTGAAAACTGCAGGAACTTCAAACCGGCACTAGGAAACAGACTGAGAAAGCAGAGAAAAAGTGTCTCCTGCAACCCGTTCCCTTGGTGCTAGATGAACGAACGTCTCTCCACTTGCTCAGTTCTGAGAGATAAGTGTGTGTGAAAGCCGCCTTCACCTAGCTTGTTGGGAACACAAAGTTTCTTTTCAGTTGCAAGCTCCATTCCATACATATATATGGGGAGGTACTAGCTCCAACTCGGTTTGACAGAGAAAACTGAAGGAACTTCAAACCGGCACTAGGAAACAGACTGAGAAAGCAGAGAAAAAGTGTCTCCTGCAACCCGTTCCCTTGGTGCTAGATGAACGAACGTCTCTCCACTTGCTCAGTTCTGAGAGATAAGTGTGAGTGAAAGCCGTCCTTCACCTAGCTTGTTGGGAACACAAAGTTTCTTTTCAGTTGCAAACTCCATTCCATACATATGTATGGGGAGGTACAAGCTCCAACTCTGTTTTACAGTGAAAACTGCAGGAACTTCAAACCGGCACTAGGAAACAGACTGAGAAAGCGGAGGAAAAGTGTCTCCTGCAACCCGTTCCCCCGGTGCTAGATGAACGAACGTCTCTCCACTTGCTCAGTTCTGAGAGATAAGTGTGTGTGAAAGCCGTCCTTCACTAGCTTGTTGGGAACACAAAGTTTCTTTTCAGTTGCAAACTCCATTCCATACATATATATGGGGAGGTACTAGCTCCAACTCGGTTTGACAGTGAAAACTGCAGGAACTTCAAACCGGCACTAGGAAACAGACTGAGAAATCAGAGAAAAAGTGTCTCCTGCAACCCGTTCCCTTGGTGCTAGATGAACGAACGTCTCTCCACTTGCTCAGTTCTGAGAGATTAGTGTGTGTGAAAGCCGCCATCACCTAGCTTGTTGGGAACACAAAGTTTCTTTTCAGTTGCAAACTCCATTCCATACATATATATGGGGAGGTACAATCTCCAACTCGGTTTGACAGTGAAAACTGCAGGAAATACATACCGGCACTAGGAAACAGACTGTGAAAGCAGAGAAAAAGTGTCTCCTGCAACCTGTTCCCTTGGTGCTAGATGAACGAACGTCTCTCCACTTGCTCAGTTTTGAGAGATAAGTGTGTGTGAAAGCCGTCCTTCACTAGCTTGTTGGGAACACAAAGTTTCTTTTCAGTTGCAAACTCCATTCCATACATATGTATGGGGAGGTACTAGCTCCAACTCGGTTTGACAGTGAAAACTGCAGAAACTTCAAACCGGCACTAGGAAACAGACTGAGAAAGCAGAGAAAAAGTGTCTCCTGCAACCCGTTCCCTTGGTGCTAGATGAACGAACGTCTCTCTACTTGCTCAGTTCTGAGAGATAAGTGTGTGTGAAAGCCGTCCTTCACTAGCTTGTTGGGAACACAAAGTTTCTTTTCAGTTGCAAACTCCATTCCATACATATATATGGGGAGGTACTAGCTCCAACTCGGTTTGACAGTGAAAACTGCAGGAACTTCAAACCGGCACTAGGAAACAGACTGAGAAAGCAGAGAAAAGTGTCTCCTGCAACCCGTTCCCTTGGTGCTAGATGAACGAACGTCTCTCCACTTGCTCAGTTCTGAGAGATAAGTGTGTGTGAAAGCCGCCTTCACCTAGCTTGTTGGGAACACAAAGTTTCTTTTCAGTTGCAAACTCCATTCCATACATATATATGGGGAGGAACTAACTCCAACTCGGTTTGACAGAGAAAACTGAAGGAACTTCAAACCGGCACTAGGAAACAGACTGAGAAAGCAGAGAAAAAGTGTCTCCTGCAACCCGTTCCCTTGGTGCTAGATGAACGAACGTCTCTCCACTTGATCAGTTCTGATAGGTAAGTGTGAGTGAAAGCCGTCCTTCACCTAGCTTGTTGGGAACACAAAGTTTCTTTTCAGTTGCAAACTCCATTCCATACATATGTATGGGGAGGTACAAGCTCCAACTCTGTTTTACAGTGAAAACTGCAGGAACTTCAAACCGGCACTAGGAAACAGACTGAGAAAGCAGAGGAAAAGTGTCTCCTGCAACCCGTTCCCCCGGTGCTAGATGAACGAACGTCTCTCCACTTGCTCAGTTCTGAGAGATAAGTGTGTGTGAAATCCGTCCTTCTCTAGCTTGTTGGGAACACAAAGTTTCTTTTCAGTTGCAAACTCCATTCCATACACATATATGGGGAGGTACTAGCTCCAACTCGGTTTGACAGTGAAAACTGCAGGAACTTCAAACCGGCACTAGGAAACAGACTGAGAAAGCAGAGAAAAAGTGTCTCCTGCAACCCGTTCCCTTGGTGCTAGATGAACGAACGTCTCTCCACTTGCTCAGTTCTGAGAGATTAGTGTGTGTGAAAGCCGCCTTCACCTAGCTTGTTGGGAACACAAAGTTTCTTTTCAGTTGCAAACTCCATTCCATACATATATATGGGGAGGTACAAGCTCCAACTCGGTTTCACAGTGAAAACTGCAGGAACTTCAAACCGGCACTAGGAAACAGACTGAGAAAGCAGAGAAAAAGTGTCTCCTGCAACCCGTTCCCTTGGTGCTAGATGAACGAACGTCTCTCCACTTGCTCAGTTCTGATAGGTAAGTGTGAGTGAAAGCCGTCCTTCACCTAGCTTGTTGGGAACACAAAGTTTCTTTTCAGTTGCAAACTCCATTCCATACATATGTATGGGGAGGTACAAGCTCCAACTCTGTTTTACAGTGAAAACTGCAGGAACTTCAAACCGGCACTAGGAAACAGACTGAGAAAGCAGAGGAAAAGTGTCTCCTGCAACCCGTTCCCCCGGTGCTAGATGAACGAACGTCTCTCCACTTGCTCAGTTCTGAGAGATAAGTGTGTGTGAAATCCGTCCTTCTCTAGCTTGTTGGGAACACAAAGTTTCTTTTCAGTTGCAAACTCCATTCCATACACATATATGGGGAGGTACTAGCTCCAACTCGGTTTGACAGTGAAAACTGCAGGAACTTCAAACCGGCACTAGGAAACAGACTGAGAAAGCAGAGAAAAAGTGTCTCCTGCAACCCGTTCCCTTGGTGCTAGATGAACGAACGTCTCTCCACTTGCTCAGTTCTGAGAGATTAGTGTGTGTGAAAGCCGCCTTCACCTAGCTTGTTGGGAACACAAAGTTTCTTTTCAGTTGCAAACTCCATTCCATACATATATATGGGGAGGTACAAGCTCCAACTCGTTTTCACAGTGAAAACTGCAGGAACTTCAAACCGGCACTAGGAAACAGACTGAGAAAGCAGAGAAAAAGTGTCTCCTGCAACCCGTTCCCTTGGTGCTAGATGAACGAACGTCTCTCCACTTGCTCAGTTCTGAGAGATAAGTGTGTGTGAAAGCCGTCCTTCACTAGCTTGTTGGGAACACAAAGTTTCTTTTCAGTTGCAAACTCCATTCCACACATATATATGGGGAGGTACTATATCCAACTCGGTTTGACAGTGAAAACTGCAGGAACTTCAAACCGGCATTAGGAAACAGACTGAGAAAGCAGAAAAAAAGTGTCTCCAGCAACCCGTTCCCTTGGTGCTAGATGAACGAACGTCTCTCCACTTGCTCAGTTCTGAGAGATAAGTGTGTGTGAAAGCCGTCCTTCACTAGCTTGTTGGGAACACAAAGTTTCTTTTCAGTTGCAAAATCCATTCCATACATATATATGGGGAGGTACTAGCTCCAACTCGGTTTGACAGTGAAAACTGCAGGAACTTCAAACCGGCACTAGGAAACAGACTGAGAAAGCAGAGAAAAAGTGTCTCCTGCGACCCGTTCCATTGGTGCTAGATGAACGAACGTCTCTCCACTTGCTCAGTTCTGAGAGATAAGTGTGTGTGATAGCCGCCTTCACCTAGCTTGTTGGGAACACAAAGTTTCTTTTCAGTTGCAAACACCATTCCATACATATATATGGGGAGGTACTAGCTCCAACTCGGTTTTAAAGTGAAAACTGCAGGAACTTCAAACCGGCACTAGGAAACAGACTGAGAAAGCAGAGAAATAGCGTCTCCTGCAACCCGTTC
Organism: Camelus bactrianus; assembly: GCF_048773025.1. NCBI lineage: Eukaryota > Metazoa > Chordata > Mammalia > Artiodactyla > Camelidae > Camelus > Camelus bactrianus. The sequence continues at coordinate 89,179,788 of NC_133545.1, read as the reverse complement.
CCTTGGTGCTAGATGAACGAACGTCTCTCCACTTGCTCAGTTCTGAGAGATAAGTGTGTGTGAAAGCCGTCCTTCACTAGCTTGTTGGGAACACAAAGTTTCTTTTCAGTTGCAAACTCCATTCCATACATATATATGGGGAGGTACTAGCTCCAACTCGGTTTGACAGAGAAAACTGAAGGAACTTCAAACCGGCACTAGGAAACAGACTGAGAAAGCAGAGAAAAAGTGTCTCCTGCAACCCGTTCCCTTGGTGCTAGATGAACGAACGTCTCTCCACTTGCTCAGTTCTGAGAGATAAGTGTGAGTGAAAGCCGTCCTTCACCTAGCTTGTTGGGAACACAAAGTTTCTTTTCAGTTGCAAACTCCATTCCATACATATGTATGGGGAGGTACAAGCTCCAACTCTGTTTTACAGTGAAAACTGCAGGAACTTCAAACCGGCACTAGGAAACAGACTGAGAATGCAGAGGAAAAGTGTCTCCTGCAACCCGTTCCCTTGGTGCTAGATGAACGAACGTCTCTCCACTTGCTCAGTTCTGAGAGATAAGTGTGTGTGAAAGCCGTCCTTCACCTAGCTTGTTGGGAACACAAAGTTTCTTTTCAGTTGCAAACTCCATTCCATACATATATATGGGGAGGTACAAGCTCCAACTTGGTTTTACAGTGAAAACTGCAGGAACATCAAACCGGCACTCGGAAACAGACTGAGACAGCAGAGAAAAAGTGTCTCCTGCAACCCGTTCCCTTGGTGCTAGATGAACGAACGTCTCTCCACTTGCTCAGTTCTGAGAGATACGTGTGTGTGAAAGCCGACCTTCACCTAGCTTGTTGGGAACACAAAGTTCTTTTCAGTTGCAAACTCCATTCCATACATATATATGGGGTGGTACAAGCTCCAACTCGGTTTTACAGTGAAAACTGCAGGAAATTCAAACCGGCACTAGGAAACAGACTGAGAAAGCAGAGAAAAAGTGTCTCCTGCAACCCGTTCCCTTGGTGCTAGATGAACGAACGTCTCTCCACTTGCTCAGTTCTGAGAGATAATTGTGTGTGAATGCCGTCCTTCACTTAGCTTGTTGTGAACACAAAGTTTCTTTTCAGTTGCAAACTCCATTCCATACATATATATGGGGAGGTACTAGCCCGAAATCCGTTTGACAGTGAAAACTGCAGGAACTTCAAACCGGCACTAGGAAGCAGACTGAGAAAGCAGAGAAAAAGTGTCTCCTGCAACCCGTTCCCTTGGTGCTAGATGAACGAACGTCTCTCCACTTGCTCAGTTCTGAGAGATAATTGTGTGTGAAAGCCGTCCTTCACCTAGCTTGTTGGGAACACAAAGTTTCTTTTCAGTTGCAAACTCCATTCCATACATATATATGGGGAGGTACAAAATCCAACTCGGTTTTACAGTGAAAACTGCAGGAACTTCAAACCGGCACTAGGAAACAGACTGAGAAAGCAGAGAAAAAGTGTCTCTTGCAACCCGTTCCCTTGGTGCTAGATGAACGAACGTCTCTCCACTTGCTCAGTTCTGAGAGATAAGTGTGTGTGAAAGCCGTCCTTCACCTAGCGTGTTGGGAACACAAAGTTTCTTTTCAGTTGCAAACTCCATTCCATACATATATATGGGGAGGTACAAGCTCCAACTCGGTTTTACAGTGAAAAATGCAGGAACTTCAAACCGGCACTAGGATACAGACAGAGAAAGCAGAGAAAAAGTGTCCCCTGCAACCCGTTCCCTTGGTGCTAGATGAACGAACGTCTCTCCACTTGCTCAGTTCTGAGAGATAACTGTGTGTGAATGCCGTCCTTCACCTAGCTTGTTGGGAACACAAAGTTTCTTTTCAGTTGCAAACTCCATTCCATACATATATTTGGGGAGGTACAAGCTCCAACTCTGTTTGACAGTGAAAACTGCAGGAACTTCAAACCGGCACTAGGAAACAGACTGAGAAAGCACAGAAAAAGTGTCTTCTGCAACCCGTTCCCTTGGTGGTAGATGAACGAACGTCTCTCCACTTGCTCAGTTCTGAGAGATAATTGTGTGTGAAAGCCGTCCTTCACCTAGCTTGTTGGGAACACAAAGTTTCTTTTCAGTTGCAAACTCCATTCCATACATATATATGGGGAGGTACAATCTCCAACTCGGTTTTACAGTGAAAACTGCAGGAACCTCAAACCGGCACTAGGAAACAGACTGAGAAAGCAGAGAAAAAGTGTCTCTGCAAGCCGTTCCCTTGGTGCTAGTTGAACGAACGTCTCTCCACTTCCTCAGTTCTGAGAGATAAGTGTGTGTGAAAGCCGTCCTTCACTAACTTGTTGGGAACACAAAGTTTCTTTTCAGTTGCAAACTCCATTCCATACATATATATGGGGAGGTACTAGCTCCAACTCGGTTTGACAGTGAAAACTGCAGGAACTTCAAACCGGCACTAGGAAATAGACTGAGAAAGCAGAGAAAAAGTGCCTCCTGCAACCCGTTCCCTTGGTGCTAGATGAACGAACGTCTCTCCACTTGCTCAGTTCTGAGAGATTAGTGTGTGTGAAAGCCGTCCTTCACTAGCTTGTTGGGAACACAAAGTTTCTTTTCAGTTGCAAACTCCATTCCATACTTATATATGGGGAGGTACTAGCTCCAACTCGGTTTGACAGTGAAAACTGCAGGTACTTCAAACCGGCACTAGTAAACAGACTGAGAAAGCAGAGAAAAAGTGTCTCCTGCAACCCGTTCCCTTGGTGCTAGATGAACGAACGTCTCTCCACTTGCTCAGTTCTGAGAGATAAGTGTGTGTGAAAGCCGTCCTTCACTTAGCTTGTTGGGAACACAAAGTTTCTTTTCACTTGCAAACTCCATTCCATACATATATATGGGGAGGTACTAGCTCCAACTCGGTTTGACAGTGAAAACTGCAGGAACTTCAAACCGGCACTAGGAAACAGACTGAGAAAGCAGAGAAAAAGTGTCTCCTGCAACCCGTTCCCTTGGTGCTAGATGAACGAACGTCTCTCCACTTGCTCAGTTCTGAGAGATAAGTGTGTGTGAAAGCCGCCTTCACATAGCTTGTTGGGAACACAAAGTTTCTTTTCAGTTGCAAACTCCATTCCATACATATATATGGGGAGGTACTAGCTCCAACTCTGTTTGACAGAGAAAACTGAAGGAACTTCAAACCGGCACTAGGAAACAGACTGAGAAAGCAGAGAAAAAGTGTCTCCTGCAACCCGTTCCCTTGGTGCTAGATGAACGAACGTCTCTCCACTTGTTCAGTTCTGAGAGATAAGTGTGTGTTAAAGCCGTCCTTCACTTAGCTTGTTGGGAACACAAAGTTTCTTTTCAGTTGCAAACTCCATTCCATACATATATATGGGGAGGTACTAGATCCAACTCGGTTTGACAGTGAAAACTGCAGGAACTTCAAACCGGCACTAGGAAACAGACTGAGAAAGCAGAGAAAACGTGTCTCCTGCAACCCGTTCCCTTGGTGCTAGATGAACGAACGTCTCTCCACTTGCTCAGTTCTGAGAGATAAGTGTGTGTGAAAGCCGCCTTCACCTAGCTTGTTGGGAACACAAAGTTTCTTTTCAGTTGCAAACTCCATTCCATACATATATATGGGGAGGTACTAGCTCCAACTCGGTTTGACAGTGAAAACTGCAGGAACTTCAAACCGGCACTAGGATACAGACAGAGAAAGCAGAGAAAAGTGTCTCCTGCAACCCGTTCCCTTGGTGCTAGATGAACGAACGTCTCTCCACTTGCTCAGTTCTGAGAGATAACTGTGTGTGAATGCCGTCCTTCACCTAGCTTGTTGGGAACACAAAGTTTCTTTTCAGTTGCAAACTCCATTCCATACATATATATGGGGAGGTACAAGCTCCAACTCGGTTTGACAGTGAAAACTGCAGGAACTTCAAACCGGCACTAGGAAACAGACTGAGAAAGCAGAGAAAAAGCGTCTCCTGCAACCCGTTCCCTTGGTGCTAGATGAACGAACGTCTCTCCACTTGCTCAGATCTGAGAGATAATTGTGTGTGAAAGCCGTACTTCAACTAGCTTGTTGGGAACACAAAGTTTCTTTTCTGTTGCAAACTCCATTCCATACATATATATGGGGAGGTACAAGCTCCAACTCGGTTTGACAGTGAAAACTGCAGGAACTTCAAACCGGCACTAGGAAACAGACTGAGAAAGCAGAGAAAATGTGTCTCCTGCAACCCGTTCCCTTGGTGCTAGATGAACGAACGTCTCTCCACTTGCTCAGTTCTGAGAGATAAGTGTGTGTGAAAGCCGTCCTTCACTAGCTTGTTGGGAACACAAAGTTTCTTTTCAGTTGCAAACTCCATTCCATACATATATATGGGGAGGTACTAGCTCCAACTCGGTTTGACAGTGAAAACTGCAGGATCTTCAAACCGGCACTAGGAAACAGACTGAGAAAGCAGAGAAAAAGTGCCTCCTGCAACACGTTCCCTTGGTGCTAGATGAACGAACGTCTCTCCACTTGCTCAGTTCTGAGAGATTAGTGTGTGTGAAAGCCGTCCTTCACTAGCTTGTTGGGAACACAAAGTTTCTTTTCAGTTGCAAACTCCATTCCATACTTATATATGGGGAGGTACTAGCTCCAACTCGGTTTGACAGTGAAAACTGCAGGTACTTCAAACCGGCACTAGTAAACAGACTGAGAAAGCAGAGAAAAAGTGTCTCCTGCAACCCGTTCCCTTGGTGCTAGATGAACGAACGTCTCTCCACTTGCTCAGTTCTGAGAGATAAGTGTGTGTGAAAGCCGTCCTTCACTAGCTTGTTGGGAACACAAAGTTTCTTTTCAGTTGCAAACTCCATTCCATACTTATATATGGGGAGGTACTAGCTCCAACTCGGTTTGACAGTGAAAACTGCAGGTACTTCAAACCGGCACTAGTAAACAGACTGAGAAAGCAGAGAAAAAGTGTCTCCTGCAACCCGTTCCCTTGGTGCTAGATGAACGAACGTCTCTCCACTTGCTCAGTTCTGAGAGATAAGTGTGTGTGAAAGCCGTCCTTCACGTAGCTTGTTGGGAACACAAAGTTTCTTTTCAGTTGCAAACTCCATTCCATACATATATATGGTGAGGTACTAGATCCAACTCGGTTTGACAGTGAAAACTGCAGGAACTGCAAACCGGCACTAGGAAAAAGACTGAGAAAGCAGAGAAAAAGTGTCTCCTGCAACCCGTTCCCTTGGTGCTAGATGAACGAACGTCTCTCCACTTGCTCAGTTCTGAGAGATAAGTGTGTGTGAAAGCCGTCCTTCACTAGCTTGTTGGGAACACAAAGTTTCTTTTCAGTTGCAAACTCCATTCCATACATATATATGGGGAGGTACTAGCTCCAACTCGGTTTGACAGTGAAAACTGCAGGAACTTCAAACCGGCACTAGGAAACAGACTGAGAAAGCAGAGAAAAAGTGTCTCCTGCAACCCGTTCCCTTGGTGCTAGATGAACGAACGTCTCTCCACTTGCTCAGTTCTGAGAGATAAGTGTGTGTGAAAGCCGCCTTCACCTAGCTTGTTGGGAACACAAAGTTTCTTTTCAGTTGCAAACTCCATTCCATACATATATATGGGGAGGTACTAGCTCCAACTCGGTTTGAAAGTGAAAACTGTAGGAACTTCAAACCGGCACTAGGAAATAGACTGAGAAAGCAGAGAAATAGCGTCTCCTGCAACCCGTTCCCTTGGTGCTATATGAACGAACGTCTCTCCACTTGCTCAGTTCTGAGAGATAAGTGTGTGTGAAAGCCGTCCTTCACCTAGCTTGTTGGGAACACAAAGTTTCTTTTCAGTTGCAAACACCATTCCATACATATATATGGGGAGGTACTAGCTCCAACTCTGTTTGACAGAGAAAACTGAAGGAACTTCAAACCGGCACTAGGAAACAGACTGAGAAAGCAGAGAAAAAGTGTCTCCTGCAACCCGTTCCCTTGGTGCTAGATGAACGAACGTCTCTCCACTTGCTCAGTTCTGAGAGATAAGTGTGTGTGAAAGCCGTCCTTCACTAGCTTGTTGGGAACACAAAGTTTCTTTTCAGTTGCAAACTCAATTCCATACATATATATGGGGAGGTACTAGTTCCAACTCGGTTTGACAGTGAAAACTGCAGGAACTTCAAACCGGCACTAGGAAACAGACTGAGAAAGCAGAGAAAAAGTGTCTCCTGCAACCCGTTCCCTTGGTGCTAGATGAACGAACGTCTCTCCACTTGCTCAGTTCTGAGAGATAAGTGTGTGTGAAAGCCGTCCTTCACTAGCTTGTTGGGAACACAAAGTTTCTTTTCACTTGCAAACTCAATTCCATACATATATATGGGGAGGTACTAGATCCAACTCGGTTTGACAGTGAAAACTGCAGGAACTTCAAACCGGCACTAGGAAACAGACTGAGAAAGCAGAGAAAAAGTGTCTCCTGCAACCCGTTCCCTTGGTGCTAGATGAACGAACGTCTCTCCACTTGCTCAGTTCTGAGAGATAAGTGTGTGTGAAAGCCGCCTTCACCTAGCTTGTTGGGAACACAAAGTTTCTTTTCAGTTGCAAACTCCATTCCATACATATATATGGGGAGGTACTAGCTCCAACTCGGTTTTACAGTGAAAACTGCAGGAACTTCAAACCGGCACTAGGATACAGACAGAGAAAGCAGAGAAAAGTGTCTCCTGCAACCCGTTCCCTTGGTGCTAGATGAACGAACGTCTCTCCACTTGCTCAGTTCTGAGAGATAACTGTGTGTGAATGCCGTCCTTCACCTAGCTTGTTGGGAACACAAAGTTTCTTTTCAGTTGCAAACTCCATTCCATACATATATATGGGGAGGTACAAGCTCCAACTCGGTTTTACAGTGAAAACTGCAGGAACTTCAAACCGGCACTCGGAAACAGACTGAGAAAGCAGAGAAAAAGCGTCTCCTGCAACCCGTTCCCTTGGTGCTAGATGAACGAACGTCTCTCCACTTGCTCAGTTCTGAGAGATAATTGTGTGTGAAAGCCGTACTTCAACTAGCTTGTTGGGAACACAAAGTTTCTTTTCTGTTGCAAACTCCATTCCATACATATATATGGGGAGGTACAAGCTCCAACTCGGTTTGACAGTGAAAACTGCAGGAACTTCAAACCGGCACTAGGAAACAGACTGAGAAAGCAGAGAAAAAGTGTCTCCTGCAACCCGTTCCCTTGGTGCTAGATGAACGAACGTCTCTCCACTTGCTCAGTTCTGAGAGATAAGTGTGTGTGAAAGCCGTCCTTCACTAGCTTGTTGGGAACACAAAGTTTCTTTTCAGTTGCAAACTCCATTCCATACATATATATGGGGAGGTACTAGCTCCAACTCGGTTTGACAGTGAAAACTGCAGGAACTTCAAACCGGCACTAGGAAACAGACTGAGAAAGCAGAGAAAAAGTGCCTCCTGCAACCCGTTCCCTTGGTGCTAGATGAACGAACGTCTCTCCACTTGCTCAGTTCTGAGAGATTAGTGTGTGTGAAAGCCGTCCTTCACTAGCTTGTTGGGAACACAATGTTTCTTTTCAGTTGCAAACTCCATTCCATACATATATATGGGGAGGTACTAGCTCCAACTCGGTTTGACAGTGAAAACTGCAGGAACTTCAAACCGGCACTAGTAAACAGACTGAGAAAGCAGAGAAAAAGTGTCTCCTGCAACCCGTTCCCTTGGTTCTAGATGAACGAACGTCTCTCCACTTGCTGAGTTCTGAGAGATTAGTGTGTGTGAAAGCCGCCTTCACCTAGCTTGTTTGGAACACAAAGTTTCTTTTCAGTTGCAAACTCCATTCCATACATATATATGGGGAGGTACAAGCTCCAACTCGGTTTGACAGTGAAAACTGCAGGAACTTCAAACCGGCACTAGGAAAAAGACTGAGAAAGCAGAGAAAAAGTGTCTCCTGCAACCCGTTCCCTTGGTGCTATATGAACGAACGTCTGTCCACTTGCTCAGTTCTGAGAGATAAGTGTGTGTGAAAGCCGTCCTTCACTAGCTTGTTGGGAACACAAAGTTTCTTTTCAGTTGCAAACTCCATTCCATACATATATATGGTGAGGTACTAGATCCAACTCGGTTTGACAGTGAAAACTGCAGGAACTTCAAACCGGCACTAGGAAACAGACTGAGAAAGCAGAGAAAAAGTGTCTCCTGCAACCCGTTCCCTTGGTGCTAGATGAACGAACGTCTCTCCACTTGCTCAGTTCTGAGAGATAAGTGTGTGTGAAAGCCGTCCTTCACTAGCTTGTTGGGAACACAAAGTTTCTTTTCAGTTGCAAACTCCATTCCATACATATATATGGGGAGGTACTAGATCCAACTCGGTTTGACAGTGAAAACTGCAGGAACTTCAAACCGGCACTAGGAAACAGACTGAGAAAGCAGAGAAAAAGTGTCTCCTGCAACCCGTTCCCTTGGTGCTAGATGAACGAACGTCTCTCCACTTGCTCAGTTCTGAGAGATAAGTGTGTGTGAAAGCCGCCTTCACCTAGCTTGTTGGGAACACAAAGTTTCTTTTCAGTTGCAAACTCCATTCCATACATGTATATGGGGAGGTACTAGCTCCAACTCGGTTTGAAAGTGAAAACTGCAGGAACTTCAAACCGGCACTAGGAAACAGAATGAGAAAGCAGAGAAATAGCGTCTCCTGCAACCCGTTCCCTTGGTGCTATATGAACGAACGTCTCTCCACTTGCTCAGTTCTGAGAGATAAGTGTGTGTGAAAGCCGTCCTTCACCTAGCTTGTTGGGAACACAAAGTTTCTTTTCAGTTGCAAACTCCATTCCATACATATATATGGGGAGGTACTAGCTCCAACTCGGTTTGACAGAGAAAACTGAAGGAACTTCAAACCGGCACTAGGAAACAGACTGAGAAAGCAGAGAAAAAGTGTCTCCTGCAACCCGTTCCCTTGGTGCTAGATGAACGAACGTCTCTCCACTTGCTCAGTTCTGAGAGATAAGTGTGTGTGAAAGCCGCCTTCACCTAGCTTGTTGGGAACACAAAGTTTCTTTTCAGTTGCAAACTCCATTCCATACATATATATGGGGAGGTATTAGCTCCAACTCGGTTTGACAGAGAAAACTGAAGGAACTTCAAACCGGCACTAGGAAACAGACTGAGAAAGCAGAGAAAAAGTGTCTCCTGCAACCCGTTCCCTTGGTGCTAGATGAACGAACGTCTCTCCACTTGCTCAGTTCTGAGAGATAAGTGTGTGTTAAAGCCGTCCTTCACTTAGCTTGTTGGGAACACAAAGTTTCTTTTCAGTTGCAAACTCCATTCCATACATATATATGGGGAGGTACTAGATCCAACTCGGTTTGACAGTGAAAACTGCAGGAACTTCAAACCGGCACTAGGAAACAGACTGAGAAAGCAGAGAAAAAGTGTCTCCTGCAACCCGTTCCCTTGGTGCTAGATGAACGAACGTCTCTCCACTTGCTCAGTTCTGAGAGATAAGTGTGTGTTAAAGCCGTCCTTCACTTAGCTTGTTGGGAACACAAAGTTTCTTTTCAGTTGCAAACTCCATTCCATACATATATATGGGGAGGTACTAGATCCAACTCGGTTTGACAGTGAAAACTGCAGGAACTTCAAACCGGCACTAGGAAACAGACTGAGAAAGCAGAGAAAAAGTGTCTCCTGCAACCCGTTCCCTTGGTGCTAGATGAACGAACGTCTCTCCACTTGCTCAGTTCTGAGAGATAAGTGTGTGTTAAAGCCGTGCTTCACTTAGCTTGTTGGGAACACAAAGTTTCTTTTCAGTTGCAAACTCCATTCCATACATATATATGGGGAGGTACTAGATCCAACTCGGTTTGACAGTGAAAACTGCAGGAACTTTAAACCGGCACTAGGAAACAGACTGAGAAAGCAGAGAAAAAGTGTCTCCTGCAACCCGTTCCCTTGGTGCTAGATGAACGAACGTCTCTCCACTTGCTCAGTTCTGAGAGATAAGTGTGTGTTAAAGCCGTCCTTCACTTAGCTTGTTGGGAACACAAAGTTTCTTTTCAGTTGCAAACTCCATTCCGTACATATATATGGGGAGGTACTAGATCCAACTCGGTTTGACAGTGAAAACTGCAGGAACTTCAAACCGGCACTAGGAAACAGACTGAGAAAGCAGAGAAAAAGTGTCTCCTGCAACCCGTTCCCTTGGGGCTAGATGAACGAACGTCTCTCCACTTGCTCAGTTCTGAGAGATAAGTGTGTGTGAAAGCCGTCCTTCACTAGCTTGTTGGGAACACAAAGTTTCTTTTCAGTTGCAAACTCCATTCCATACATATATATGGGGAGGTACTAGATCCAACTCTGTTTGACAGTGAAAACTGCAGGAACTTCAAACCGGCACTAGGAAACAGACTGAGAAAGCAGAGAAAAAGTGTCTCCTGCAACCCGTTCCCTTGGTGCTAGATGAACGAACGTCTCTCCACTTGCTCAGTTCTGAGAGATAAGTGTGTGTGAAAGCCGCCTTCACCTAGCTTGTTGGGAACACAAAGTTTCTTTTCAGTTGCAAACTCCATTCCATACATATATATGGGGAGGTATTAGCTCCAACTCGGTTTGACAGTGAAAACTGCAGGAACTTCAAACCGGCACTAGGAAACAGACTGAGAAAGCAGAGAAAAAGTGTCTCCTGCAACCCGTTCCCTTGGTGCTAGATGAACGAACGTCTCTCCACTTGCTCAGTTCTGAGAGATAAGTGTGTGTGAAAGCCGTCCTTCACCTAGCTTGTTGGGAACACAAAGTTTCTTTTCAGTTGCAAACTCCATTCCATACATATATATGGGGAGGTACTAGCTCCAACTCGGTTTGACAGAGAAAACTGAAGGAACTTCAAACCGGCACTAGGAAACAGACTGAGAAAGCAGAGAAAAAGTGTCTCCTGCAACCCGTTCCCTTGGTGCTAGATGAACGAACGTCTCTCCACTTGCTCAGTTCTGAGAGATAAGTGTGTGTTAAAGCCGTCCTTCACTTAGCTTGTTGGGAACACAAAGTTTCTTTTCAGTTGCAAACTCCATTCCATACATATATATGGGGAGGTACTAGCTCCAACTCGGTTTGACAGTGAAAACTGCAGGAACTTCAAACCGGCACTAGGAAACAGACTGAGAAAGCAGAGAAAAAGTGTCTCCTGCAACCCGTTCCCTTGGTGCTAGATGAACGAACGTCTCTCCACTTGCTCAGTTCTGAGAGATAAGTGTGTGTTAAAGCCGTCCTTCACTTAGCTTGTTGGGAACACAAAGTTTCTTTTCAGTTGCAAACTCCATTCCATACATATATATGGGGAGGTACTAGATCCAACTCGGTTTGACAGTGAAAACTGCAGGAACTTCAAACCGGCACTAGGAAACAGACTGAGAAAGCAGAGAAAAAGTGTCTCCTGCAACCCGTTCCCTTGGTGCTAGATGAACGAACGTCTCTCCACTTGCTCAGTTCTGAGAGATAAGTGTGTGTTAAAGCCGTCCTTCACTTAGCTTGTTGGGAACACAAAGTTTCTTTTCAGTTGCAAACTCCATTCCGTACATATATATGGGGAGGTACAAGATCCAACTCGGTTTGACAGTGAAAACTGCAGGAACTTCAAACCGGCACTAGGAAACAGACTGAGAAAGCAGAGAAAAAGTGTCTCCTGCAACCCGTTCCCTTGGTGCTAGATGAACGAACGTCTCTCCACTTGCTCAGTTCTGAGAGATAACTGTGTGTTAAAGCCGTCCTTCACTTAGCTTGTTGGGAACACAAAGTTTCTTTTCAGTTGCAAACTCCATTCCATACATATATATGGGGAGGTACTAGATCCAACTCGGTTTGACAGAGAAAACTGAAGGAACTTCAAACCGGCACTAGGAAACAGACTGAGAAAGCAGAGAAAAAGTGTCTCCTGCAACCCGTTCCCTTGGTGCTAGATGAACGAACGTCTCTCCACTTGCTCAGTTCTGAGAGATAAGTGTGTGTGAAAGCCGTCCTTCACTAGCTTGTTGGGAACACAAAGTTTCTTTTCAGTTGCAAACTCCATTCCATACATATATATGGGGAGGTACTAGCTCCAACTCGGTTTGACACAGAAAACTGAAGGAACTTCAAACCGGCACTAGGAAACAGACTGAGAAAGCAGAGAAAAAGTGTCTCCTGCAACCCGTTCCCTTGGTGCTAGATGAACGAACGTCTCTCCACTTGCTCAGTTCTGAGAGATAAGTGTGTGTGAAAGCCGTCCTTCACTTAGCTTGTTGGGAACACAAAGTTTCTTTTCAGTTGCAAACTCCATTCCATACATATATATGGGGAGGTACTAGATCCAACTCGGTTTGACAGTGAAAACTGCAGGAACTTCAAACCGGCACTAGGAAACAGACTGAGAAAGCAGAGAAAAAGTGTCTCCTGCAACCCGTTCCCTTGGTGCTAGATGAACGAACGTCTCTCCACTTGCTCAGTTCTGAGAGATAAGTGTGTGTGAAAGCCGTCCTTCACCTAGCTTGTTGGGAACACAAAGTTTCTTTTCAGTTGCAAACTCCATTCCATACATATATATGGGGAGGTACTAGCTCCAACTCGGTTTGACAGAGAAAACTGAAGGAACTTCAAACCGGCACTAGGAAACAGACTGAGAAAGCAGAGAAAAAGTTTCTCCTGCAACCCGTTCCCTTGGTGCTAGATGAACGAACGTCTCTCCACTTGCTCAGTTCTGAGAGATAAGTGTGTGTTAAAGCCGTCCTTCACTTAGCTTGTTGGGAACACAAAGTTTCTTTTCAGTTGCAAACTCCATTCCATACATATATATGGGGAGGTACTAGATCCAACTCGGTATGACAGTGAAAACTGCAGGAACTTCAAACCGGCACTAGGAAACAGACTGAGAAAGCAGAGAAAAAGTGTCTCCTGCAACCCGTTCCCTTGGTGCTAGATGAACGAACGTCTCTCCACTTGCTCAGTTCTGAGAGATAATTGTGTGTGAAAGCCGCCTTCACCTAGCTTGTTGGGAACACAAAGTTTCTTTTCAGTTGCAAACTCCATTCCACAAATATATATGGGGAGGTACAAGCTCCAACTCGGTTTTACAGTGAAAACTGCAGGAACTTCAAACCGGCACTCGGAAACAGACTGAGAAAAAAGAGAAAAAGTGTCTCCTGCAACCCGTTCCCTTGGTGCTAGATGAACGAACGTCTCTCCACTTGCTCAGTTCTGAGAGATAATTGTGTGTGAAAGCCGCCTTCACCTAGCTTGTTGGGAACACAAAGTTTCTTTTCAGTTGCAAACTCCATACCACACATATATATGGGGAGGTACAAGCTCCAACTCGGTTTTACAGTGAAAACTGCAGGAACTTCAAACCGGCACTCGGAAACAGACTGAGAAAGAAGAGAAAAAGTGTCTCCTGCAACCCGTTCCCTTGCTGCTAGATGAACGAACGTCTCTCCACTTGCTCAGTTCTGAGAGATACATGTGAGCAAAAGCCATTCTTCACCTAGCTTGTTGGGAACACAAAGTTTCTTTTCAGTTGCAAACTCCATTCCATACATATATATGGGGAGGTACAAGCTCCAACTCGGTTTTACAGTGAAAACTGCAGGAACTTCAAACCGGCACTAGGAAACAGACTGAGAAAGCAGAGAAAAAGTGTCTCCTGCAACCCGTTCCCTTGGTGCTAGATGAACGAACGTCTCTCCACTTGCTCAGTTCTGAGAGATAATTGTGAGTGAAAGCCGTCCTTCACTTAGCTGGTTGGGAACACAAAGTTTCTTTTCAGTTGCAAACTCCATTCCATACATATGTATGGGGAGGTACAAGCTCCAACTCTGTTTTACAGTGAAAACTGCAGGAACTTCAAACCGGCACTAGGAAACAGACTGAGAAAGCAGAGAAAAAGTGTCTCCTGCAACCCGTTCCCTTGGTGCTAGATGAACGAACGTCTCTCCACTTGCTCAGTTCTGAGAGATAATTGTGAGTGAAAGCCGTCCTTCACCTAGCTTGTTGGGAACACAAAGTTTCTTTTCAGTTGCAAACTCCATTCCATACATATGTATGGGGAGGTACAAGCTCCAACTCTGTTTTACAGTGAAAACTGCAGGAACTTCATACCGGCACTAGGAAACAGACTGAGAAAGCAGAGAAAAAGTGTCTCCTGCAACCCGTTCCCCCGGTGTTAGATGAACAAACGTCTCTCCACTTGCTCAGTTCTGAGAGGTAATTGTGTGTGAAAGCCGTCCTTCACGTAGCTTGTTGGGAACACAAAGTTTCTTTTCAGTTGCAAACTCAATTCCATACATATATATGGGGAGGTACAAGCTCCAACTCGGTTTTACAGTGAAAACTGCAGGAACTTCAAACCGGCACTCGGAAACAGACTGAGAAAGAAGAGAAAAAGTGTCTCCTGCAACCCGTTCCCTTGCTGCTACATGAACGAACGTCTCTCCACTTGCTCAGTTCTGAGAGATACGTGTGAGCGAAAGCCATCCTTCACCTAGCTTGTTGGGAACACAAAGTTTCTTTTCAGTTGCAAACTCCATTCCATACATATATATGGGGAGGTACAAGCTCCAACTCGGTTTACAGTGAAAACTGCAGGAACTTCAAACCGGCACTAGGAAACAGACTGAGAAAGCAGAGAAAAAGTTTCTCCTGCAACCCGTTCCCTTGGTGCTAGATGAACGAACGTCTCTCCACTTGCTCATTTCTGAGAGATAATTGTGAGTGAAAGCCGTCCTTCACCTAGCTTGTTGGGAACACAAAGTTTCTTTTCAGTTGCAAACTCCATTCCATACATATGTATGGGGAGGTACAAGCTCCATCTCGGTTTTACAGTGAAAACTGCAGGAACTTCAAACCGGCACTAGGAAACAGACTGAGAAAGCAGAGAAAAAGTGTCTCCTGCAACCCGTTCCCTTGGTGCTAGATGAACGAACGTCTCTCCACTTGCTCAGTTCTGAGAGATAAGTGTGTGTGAAAGCCGTCCTTCACTAGCTTGTTGGGAACACAAAGTTTCTTTTCAGTTGCAAATTCCATTCCATACATATATATGGGGAGGTACTAGATCCAACACGGTTTGACAGTGAAAACTGCAGGAAC
This sequence comes from Camelus bactrianus, assembly GCF_048773025.1. NCBI lineage: Eukaryota > Metazoa > Chordata > Mammalia > Artiodactyla > Camelidae > Camelus > Camelus bactrianus. Next base: position 89,164,693 of record NC_133545.1, on the reverse strand, counting down.
TTCAAACCGGCACTAGGAAACAGACTGAGAAAGCAGAGAAAAAGTGTCTCCTGCAACCCGTTCCCTTGGTGCTAGATGAACGAACGTCTCTCCACTTGCTCAGTTCTGAGAGATAAGTGTGTGTGATAGCCGCCTTCACCTAGCTTGCTGGGAACACAAAGTTTCTTTTCAGTTGCAAACTCCATTCCATACATATATATGGGGAGTTACTAGCTCCAACTCGGTTTGAAAGTGAAAACTGCAGGAACTTCAAACCGGCACTAGGAAACAGACTGAGAAAGCAGAGAAATAGCGTCTCCTGCAACCCGTTCCCTTGGTGCTATATGAACGAACGTCTCTCCACTTGCTCAGTTCTGAGAGATAAGTGTGTGTGAAAGCCGTCCTTCACCTAGCTTGTTGGGAACACAAAGTTTCTTTTCAGTTGCAAACTCCATTCCATACATATATATGGGGAGGTACTAGCTCCAACTCGGTTTGACAGAGAAAACTGAAGGATCTTCAAACCGGCACTAGGAAACAGACTGAGAAAGCAGAGAAAAAGTGTCTCCTGCAACCCGTTCCCTTGGTGCTAGATGAACGAAAGTCTCTCCACTTGCTCAGTTCTGAGAGATAATTGTGAGTGAAAGCCGTCCTTCACCTAGCTTGTTGGGAACACAAAGTTTCTTTTCAGTTGCAAACTCCATTCCATACATATGTATGGGGAGGTACAAGCTCCAACTCTGTTTTACAGTGAAAACTGCAGGAACTTCAAACCGGCACTAGGAAACAGACTGAGAAAGCAGAGAAAAAGTGTCCCCTGCAACCCATTCCCCCGGTGCTAGATGAACGAACGTCTCTCCACTTGCTCAGTTCTGAGAGATAATTGTGAGTGAAAGCCGTCCTTCACCTAGCTTGTTGGGAACACAAAGTTTCTTTTCAGTTGCAAACTCCATTCCATACATATGTATGGGGAGGTACAAGCTCCAACTCTGTTTTACAGTGAAAACTGCAGGAACTTCATACCGGCACTAGGAAACAGACTGAGAAAGCAGAGAAAAAGTGTCTCCTGCAACCAGTTCCGCCGGTGTTAGATGAACAAACGTCTCTCCACTTGCTCAGTTCTGAGAGATAATTGTGTGTGAAAGCCGTCCTTCACCTAGCTTGTTGGGAACACAAAGTTTCTTTTCAGTTGCAAACTCAATTCCATACATATATATGGGGAGGTACAAGCTCCAACTCGGTTTTACAGTGAAAACTGCAGGAACTTCAAACCGGCACTCGGAAACAGACTGAGAAAGAAGAGAAAAAGTGTCTCCTGCAACCCGTTCCCTTGCTGCTAGATGAACGAACGTCTCTCCACTTGCTCAGTTCTGAGAGATACGTGTGAGCGAAAGCCGTCCTTCACCTAGCTTGTTGGGAACACAAAGTTTCTTTTCAGTTGCAAACTCCATTCCATACATATATATGGGGAGGTACAAGCTCCAACTCGGTTTTACAGTGAAAACTGCAGGAACTTCAAACCGGCACTAGGAAACAGACTGAGAAAGCAGAGAAAAAGTGTCTCCTGCAACCCGTTCCCTTGGTGCTAGATGAACGAACGTCTCTCCACTTGCTCAGTTCTGAGAGATAATTGTGAGTGAAAGCCGTCCTTCACCTAGCTTGTTGGGAACACAAAGTTTCTTTTCACTTGCAAACTCCATTCCATACTTATATATGGGGAGGTACTAGATCCAACTCGGTTTGACAGTGAAAACTAAAGGAACTTCAAACCGGCACTAGGAAACAGACTGAGAAAGCAGAGAAAAAGTGTCTCCTGCAACCCGTTCCCTTGGTGCTAGATGAACGAACGTCTCTCCACTTGCTCAGTTCTGAGAGATAAGTGTGTGTGAAAGCCGTCCTTCACCTAGCTTGTTGGGAACACAAAGTTTCTTTTCAGTTGCAAACTCCATTCCATACATATATATGGGGAATTACTAGCTCCAACTCTGTTTGAAAGTGAAAACTGCAGGAACTTCAAACCGGCACTAGGAAACAGACTGAGAAAGCAGAGAAATAGCGTCTCCAGCAACCCGTTCCCTTGGTGCTATATGAACGAACGTCTCTCCACTTACTCAGTTCTGAGAGATAAGTGTGTGTGATAGCCGTCCTTCACCTATCTTGTTGGGAACACAAAGTTTCTTTTCAGTTGCAAACTCCATTCCATACATATATATGGGGAGGTACTAGCTCCAACTCGGTTTGACAGAGAAAACTGAAGGAACTTCAAACCGGCACTAGGAAACAGACTGAGAAAGCAGAGAAAAAGTGTCTCCTGCAACCCGTTCCCTTGGTGCTAGATGAACGAACGTCTCTCCACTTGCTCAGTTCTGAGAGATAATTGTGTTTGAAAGCCGTCCTTCACCTAGCTTGTTGGGAACACAAAGTTTCTTTTCAGTTGCAAACTCCATTCCATACATATGTATGGGGAGGTAAAAGCTCCAACTCGGTTTTACAGTGAAAACTGCAGGAACTTCAAACCGGCGCTAGAAAACAGACTGAGAAAGCAGAGAAAAAGTGTCTCCTGCATCCCGTTCCCTTGGTGCTAGATGAACGAACGTCTCTCCACTTGCTCAGTTCTGAGAGATAAGTGTGTGTGAAAGCCGTCCTTCACCTAGCTTGTTGGGAACACAAAGTTTCTTTTCAGTTGCAAACTCCATTCCATACATATATATGGGGAGGTACTAGCTCCAACTCGGTTTGAAAGTGAAAACTGCAGGAACTTCAAACCGGCACTAGGAAACAGACTGAGAAAGCAGAGAAATAGCGTCTCCTGCAACCCGTTCCCTTGGTGCTATATGAACGAACGTCTCTCCACTTACTCAGTTCTGAGAGATAAGTGTGTGTGAAAGCCGTCCTTCACCTAGCTTGTTGGGAACACAAAGTTTCTTTTCAGTTGCAAACTCCATTCCATACATATATATGGGGAGGTACTAGCTCCAACTCGGTTTGACAGAGAAAACTGAAGGAACTTCAAACCGGCACTAGGAAACAGACTGAGAAAGCAGAGAAAAAGTGTCTCCTGCAACCCGTTCCCTTGGTGCTAGATGAACGAACGTCTCTCCACTTGCTCAGTTCTGAGAGATAATTGTGTGTGAAAGCCGTCCTTCACCTAGCTTGTTGGGAACACAAAGTTTCTTTTCAGTTGCAAACTCCATTCCATACATATGTATGGGGAGGTAAAAGCTCCAACTCGGTTTTACAGTGAAAACTGCAGGAACTTCAAACCGGCGCTAGAAAACAGACTGAGAAAGCAGAGAAAATGTGTCTCCTGCAACCCGTTCCCTTGGTGCTAGATGAACGAACGTCTCTCCACTTGCTCAGTTCTGAGAGATAATTGTGAGTGAAAGCCGCCTTCACCTAGTTTGTTGGGAACACAAAGTTTCTTTTCAGTTGCAAACTCCATTCCATACATATGTATGGGGTGGTACAAGCTCCAACTCTGTTTTACAGTGAAAACTGCAGGAACTTCAAACCGGCACTAGGAAACAGACTGAGAAAGCAGAGAAAAAGTGTCTCCTGCAACCCGTTCCCCCGGTGTTAGATGAACGAACGTCTCTCCACTTGCTCAGTTCTGAGAGATAATTGTGTGTGAAAGCCGTCCTTCACCTAGCTTGTTGGGAACACAGAGTTTCTTTTCAGTTGCAAACTCCATTCCATACATATATATGGGGAGGTACAAGCTCCAACACGGTTTTACAGTGAAAACTGCAGGAACTTCAAACCGGCACTCGGAAACAGACTGAGAAAGCAGAGAAAAAGTGTCTCCTGCAACCCGTTCCCTTGGTGCTAGATGAACGAACGTCTCTCCACTTGCTCAGTTCTGAGAGATTAGTGTGTGTGAAAGCCGTCCTTCAAATAGCTTGTTGGGAACACAAAGTTTCTTTTCAGTTGCAAACTCCATTCCATACATATATATGGGGAGGTACTAGCTCCAACTCGGTTTCACAGAGAAAACTGAAGGAACTTCAAACCGGCACTAGGAAACAGACTGAGAAACAGAGAAAAAGTGTCTCCTGCAACTCGTTCCCCCGGTGCTAGATGAACGAACGTCTCTCCACTTGCTCAGCTCTGAGAGATTAGTGTGTGTGAAAGCCGTCCTTCAGCTAGCTTGTTGGGAACACAAAGTTTCTTTTCAGTTGCAAACTCCATTCCATACATATATATGGGGAGGTACTAGCTCCAACTCGGTTTGACAGAGAAAACTGAAGGAACTTCAAACCGGCACTAGGAAACAGACTGAGAAAGCAGAGAAAAAGTGTCTCCTGCAACCCGTTCCCTTGGTGCTAGATGAACGAACGTCTCTCCACTTGCTCAGTTCTGAGAGATAATTGTGTTTGAAAGCCGTCCTTCACTTGGCTTGTTGGGAACACAAAGTTTCTTTTCAGTTGCAAACTCCATTCCATACATATGTATGGGGAGGTAAAAGCTCCAACTCGGTTTTACAGTGAAAACTGCAGGAACTTCAAACCGGCGCTAGAAAACAGACTGAGAAAGCAGAGAAAAAGTGTCTCCTGCATCCCGTTCCCTTGGTGCTAGATGAACGAACGTCTCTCCACTTACTCAGTTCTGAGAGATAAGTGTGTGTGAAAGCCGTCCTTCACCTAGCTTGTTGGGAACACAAAGTTTCTTTTCAGTTGCAAACTCCATTCCATACATATATATGGGGAGGTACTAGCTCCAACTCGGTTTGACAGAGAAAACTGAAGGAACTTCAAACCGGCACTAGGAAACAGACTGAGAAAGCAGAGAAAAAGTGTCTCCTGCAACCCGTTCCCTTGGTGCTAGATGAACGAACGTCTCTCCACTTGCTCAGTTCTGAGAGATAATTGTGTGTGAAAGCCGTCCTTCACCTAGCTTGTTGGGAACACAAAGTTTCTTTTCAGTTGCAAACTCCATTCCATACATATGTATGGGGAGGTAAAAGCTCCAACTCGGTTTTACAGTGAAAACTGCAGGAACTTCAAACCGGCGCTAGAAAACAGACTGAGAAAGCAGAGAAAAAGTGTCTCCTGCAACCCGTTCCCTTGGTGCTAGATGAACGAACGTCTCTCCACTTGCTCAGTTCTGAGAGATAATTGTGAGTGAAAGCCGCCTTCACCTAGTTTGTTGGGAACACAAAGTTTCTTTTCAGTTGCAAACTCCATTCCATACATATGTATGGGGAGGTACAAGCTCCAACTCTGTTTTACAGTGAAAACTGCAGGAACTTCAAACCGGCACTAGGAAACAGACTGAGAAAGCAGAGAAAAAGTGTCTCCTGCAACCCGTTCCCCCGGTGTTAGATGAACGAACGTCTCTCCACTTGCTCAGTTCTGAGAGATAATTGTGTGTGAAAGCCGTCCTTCACCTAGCTTGTTGGGAACACAGAGTTTCTTTTCAGTTGCAAACTCCATTCCATACATATATATGGGGAGGTACAAGCTCCAACACGGTTTTACAGTGAAAACTGCAGGAACTTCAAACCGGCACTCGGAAACAGACTGAGAAAGCAGAGAAAAAGTGTCTCCTGCAACCCGTTCCCTTGGTGCTAGATGAACGAACGTCTCTCCACTTGCTCAGTTCTGAGAGATTAGTGTGTGTGAAAGCCGTCCTTCAAATAGCTTGTTGGGAACACAAAGTTTCTTTTCAGTTGCAAACTCCATTCCATACATATATATGGGGAGGTACTAGCTCCAACTCGGTTTGACAGAGAAAACTGAAGGAACTTCAAACCGGCACTAGGAAACAGACTGAGAAAGCAGAGAAAAAGTGTCTCCTGCAACCCGTTCCCTTGGTGCTAGATGAACGATCGTCTCTCCACTTGCTCAGTTCTGAGAGATAATTGTGTGTGAAAGCCGTCCTTCACCTAGCTTGTTGGGAACACAAAGTTTCTTTTCAGTTGCAAACTCCATTCCATACATATGTATGGGGAGGTAAAAGCTCCAACTCGGTTTTACAGTGAAAACTGCAGGAACTTCAAACCGGCGCTAGAAAACAGACTGAGAAAGCAGAGAAAAAGTGTCTCCTGCAACCCGTTCCCTTGGTGCTAGATGAACGAACGTCTCTCCACTTGCTCAGTTCTGAGAGATAATTGTGAGTGAAAGCCGCCTTCACCTAGTTTGTTGGGAACACAAAGTTTCTTTTCAGTTGCAAGCTCCATTCCATACATATGTATGGGGAGGTACAAGCTCCAACTCTGTTTTACAGTGAAAACTGCAGGAACTTCAAACCGGCACTAGGAAACAGACTGAGAAAGCAGAGAAAAAGTGTCTCCTGCAACCCGTTCCCCCGGTGTTAGATGAACGAACGTCTCTCCACTTGCTCAGTTCTGAGACATAATTGTGTGTGAAAGCCGTCCTTCACCTAGCTTGTTGGGAACACAGAGTTTCTTTTCAGTTGCAAACTCCATTCCATACATATATATGGGGAGGTACAAGCTCCAACACGGTTTTACAGTGAAAACTGCAGGAACTTCAAACCGGCACTCGGAAACAGACTGAGAAAGCAGAGAAAAAGTGTCTCCTGCAACCCGTTCCCTTGGTGCTAGATGAACGAACGTCTCTCCACTTGCTCAGTTCTGAGAGATTAGTGTGTGTGAAAGCCGTCCTTCAAATAGCTTGTTGGGAACACAAAGTTTCTTTTCAGTTGCAAACTCCATTCCATACATATATATGGGGAGGTACAAGCTCCAACACGTTTTTACAGTGAAAACTGCAGGAACTTCAAACCGGCACTCGGAAACAGACTGAGAAAGCAGAGAAAAAGTGTCTCCTGCAACCCGTTCCCTTGGTGCTAGATGAACGAACGTCTCTCCACTTGCTCAGTTCTGAGAGATTAGTGTGTGTGAAAGCCGTCCTTCAAATAGCTTGTTGGGAACACAAAGTTTCTTTTCAGTTGCAAACTCCATTCCATACATATATATGGGGAGGTACTAGCTCCAACTCGGTTTCACAGAGAAAACTGAAGGAACTTCAAACCGGCACTAGGAAACAGACTGAGAAACAGAGAAAAAGTGTCTCCTGCAACTCGTTCCCACGGTGCTAGATGAACGAACGTCTCTCCACTTGCTCAGCTCTGAGAGATTAGTGTGTGTGAAAGCCGTCCTTCAGCTAGCTTGTTGGGAACACAAAGTTTCTTTCCAGTTGCAAACTCCATTCCATAAATATGTATGGGGAGGTACTAGCTCCAACTCGGTTTGACAGAGAAAACTGCAGGAACTTCAAACCGGCACTAGGAAACAGACTGAGAAAGCAGAGAAAAAGTGTCTCTTGCAACCCGTTCCCCCGGAGTTAGATGAACGAACGTCTCTCCACTTGCTCAGTTCTGAGAGATAATTGTGTGTGAAAGCCGTCCTTCACCTAGCTTGTTGGGAACACAAAGTTTCTTTTCAGTTGCAAACTCCATTCCATACATATATATGGGGAGGTACAAGCTCCAACACGGTTTTACAGTGAAAACTGCAGGAACTTCAAACCGGCACTCGGAAACAGACTGAGAAAGCAGAGAAAAAGTGTCTCCTGCAACCCGTTCCCTTGGTGCTAGATGAACGAACGTCTCTCCACTTGCTCAGTTCTGAGAGATTAGTGTGTGTGAAAGCCGTCCTTCAAATAGCTTGTTGGGAACACAAAGTTTCTTTTCAGTTGCAAACTCCATTCCATACATATATATGGGGAGGTACTAGCTCAAACTCGGTTTCACAGAGCAAACTGAAGGAACTTCAAACCGGCACTAGGAAACAGACTGAGAAACAGAGAAAAAGTGTCCCCTGCAACTCGTTCCCCCGGTGCTAGATGAACGAACGCCTCTCCACTTGCTCAGTTCTGAGAGATAAGTGTGTGTGAAAGCCGTCCTTCACCTAGCTTGTTGGGAACACAAAGTTTCTTTTCAGTTGCAAACTCCATTCCATACATATATATGGGGAGGTACTAGCTCCAACTCGGTTTTACAGTGAAAACTGCAGGAACTTCAAACCGGCACTAGGAAACAGACTGAGAAAGCAGAGAAAAAGTGTCTCCTGCAACCCGTTCCCTTGGTGCTAGATGAACGAACGTCTCTCCACTTGCTCAGTTCTGAGAGATAAGTGTGAGTGAAAGCCGTCCTTCACCTAGCTTGTTGGGAACACAAAGTTTCTTTTCAGTTGCAAACTCCATTCCATAAATATATATGGGGAGGTACAAGCTCCAACTCTGTTTTACAGTGAAAAATGCAGGAACTTCAAACCGGCACTAGGAAACAGACTGAGAAACCAGAGAAAAAGTGTCTCCTGCAACCCGTTCCCCCGGTGCTAGATGAACGAACGTCTCTCCACTTGCTCAGTTCTGAGAGATAAGTGTGTGTGAAAGCCGTCCTTCACCTAGCTTGTTGGGAACACAAAGTTTCTTTTCAGTTGCAAACTCCATTCCATACATATATATGGGGAGGTACAAGCTCCAACTCGGTTTTACAGTGAAAACTGCAGGAACTTCAAACCGGCACTAGGAAACAGACTGAGAAAGCAGAGAAAAAGTGTCTCCTGCAACCCGTTCCCTTGGTGCTAGATGAACGAACGTCTCTCCACTTGCTCAATTCTGAGAGATAATTGTGTGTGAAAGCCGTCCTTCAAATAGCTTGTTGGGAACACAAAGTTTCTTTTCAGTTGCAAACTCCATTCCATAAATATGTATGGGGAGGTACTAGCTCCAACTCGGTTTGACAGAGAAAACTGCAGGAACTTCAAACTGGCACTAGGAAACAGACTGAGAAAGCAGAGAAAAAGTGTCTCCTGCAACCCGTTCCCCCGGTGCTAGATGAACGAACGTCTCTCCACTTGCTCAGTTCTGAGAGATAAGTGTGTGTGAAAGCCGTCCTTCACCTAGCTTGTTGGGAACACAAAGTTTCTTTTCAGTTGCAAACTCCATTCCATACATATATATGGGGAGGTACTAGCTCAAACTCGGTTTCACAGAGCAAACTGAAGGAACTTCAAACCGGCACTAGGAAACAGACGGAGAAACAGAGAAAAAGTGTCTCCTGCAACTCGTTCCCCCGGTGCTAGATGAACGAACGTCTCTCCACTTGCTCAGTTCTGAGAGATAAGTGTGTGTGAAAGCCGTCCTTCACCTAGCTTGTTGGGAACACAAAGTTTCTTTTCAGTTGCAAACTCCATTCCATACATATATATGGGGAGGTACAAGCTCCAACTCGGTTTTACAGTGAAAACTGCAGGAACTTCAAACCGGCACTAGGAAACAGACTGAGAAAGCAGAGAAAAAGTGTCTCCTGCAACCCGTTCCCTTGGTGCTAGATGAACGAACGTCTCTCCACTTGCTCAGTTCTGAGAGATTAGTGTGTGTGAAAGCCGTCCTTCAAATAGCTTGTTGGGAACACAAAGTTTCTTTTCAGTTGCAAACTCCATTCCATAAATATGTATGGGGAGGTACAAGCTCCAACTCTGTTTGACAGAGAAAACTGCAGGAACTTCAAACTGGCACTAGGAAACAGACTGAGAAAGCAGAGAAAAAGTGTCTCCTGCAACCCGTTCCCCCGGTGCTAGATGAACGAACGTCTCTCCACTTGCTCAGTTCTGAGAGATAAGTGTGTGTGAAAGCCGTACTTCACCTAGCTTGTTGGGAACACAAAGTTTCCTTTCAGTTGCAAACTCCATTCCATACATATATATGGGGAGGTACTATCTCCAACTCGGTTTTACAGTGAAAACTGCAGGAACTTCATACCGGCACTAGGAAACAGACTGAGAAAGCAGAGAATAAGTGTCTCCTGCAAACCGTTCCCTTGGTGCTAGATGAACGAACGTCTCTCCACTTGCTCAGTTCTGAGAGATAAGTGTGTGTGAAAGCCGTCCTTCACTTAGCTGGTTGGGAACACAAAGTTTCTTTTCAGTTGCAAACTCCATTCCATAAATATATATGGCGAGGTACTAGCTCCAACTCGGTTTCACAGAGCAAACTGAAGGAACTTCAAACCGGCACTAGGAAACAGACTGAGAAACAGAGAAAAAGTGTCTCCTGCAACTCGTTCATCCGGTGCTAGATGAACGAACGTCTCTCTACTTGCTCAGTTCTGAGAGATAAGTGTGTGTGAAAGCCGTCCTTCACCTAGCTTGTTGGGAACACAAAGTTTCTTTTCAGTTGCAAACTCCATTCCATACATATATATGGGGAGGTACTAGCTCCAACTCGGTTTTACAGTGAAAACTGCAGGAACTTCAAACCGGCACTAGGAAACAGACTGAGAAAGCAGAGAAAAAGTGTCTCCTGCAACCCGTTCCCTTGGTGCTAGATGAACGAACGTCTCTCCACTTGCTCAGTTCTGAGAGATAAGTGTGAGTGAAAGCCGTCTTTCACCTAGCTTGTTGGGAACACAAAGTTTCTTTTCAGTTGCAAACTCCATTCCATATGTATATATGGGGAGGTACAAGCTCCAACTCTGTTTTACAGTGAAAAATGCAGGAACTTCAAACCGGCACTTGGAAACAGACTGAGAAACCAGAGAAAAAGTGTCTCCTGCAACCCGTTCCCCCGGTGCTAGATGAACGAACGTCTCTCCACTTGCTCAGTTCTGAGAGATAAGTGTGTGTGAAAGCCGTCCTTCACCTAGCTTGTTGGGAACACAAAGTTTCTTTTCAGTTGCAAACTCCATTCCATACATATATATGGGGAGGTACAAGCTCCAACTCGATTTACAGTGAAAACTGCAGGAACTTCAAACCGGCACTAGGAAACAGACTGAGAAAGCAGAGAAAAAGTTTCTCCTGCAACCCGTTCCCTTGGTGCTAGATGAACGAACGTCTCTCCACTTGCTCAGTTCTGAGAGATTAGTGTGTGTGAAAGCCGTCCTTCAAATAGCTTGTTGGGAACACAAAGTTTCTTTTCAGTTGCAAACTCCATTCCATAAATATGTATGGGGAGGTACTAGCTCCAACTCGGTTTGACAGAGAAAACTGCAGGAACTTCAACCTGGCACTAGGAAACAGACTGAGAAAGCAGAGAAAAAGTGTCTCCTGCAACCCGTTCCCCCGGTGCTAGATGAACGAACGTCTCTCCACTTGCTCAGTTCTGAGAGATAAGTGTGTGTGAAAGCCGTCCTTCACGTAGCTTGTTGGGAACACAAAGTTTCTTTTCAGTTGCAAACTCCATTCCATACATATATATGGGGAGGTACTAGCTCCAACTCGGTTTCACAGAGCAAACTGAAGGAACTTCAACCGGCACTAGGAAACACACTGAGAAACAGAGAAAAAGTGTCTCCTGCAACTCGTTCCCCCGGTGCTAGATGAACGAACGTCTCTCCACTTGCTCAGTTCTGAGAGATAAGTGTGTGTGAAAGCCGTCCTTCACCTAGCTTGTTGGGAACATAAAGTTTCTTTTCAGTTGCAAACTCCATTCCATACATATATATGGGGAGGTACAAGCTCCAACTCGGTTTTACAGTGAAAACTGCAGGAACTTCAAACCGGCACTAGGAAACAGACTGAGAAAGCAGAGAAATAGTGTCTCCTGCAACCCGTTCCCTTGGTGCTAGATGAACGAACGTCTCTCCACTTGCTCAGTTCTGAGAGATTAGTGTGTGTGAAAGCCGTCCTTCAAATAGCTTGTTGGGAACACAAAGTTTCTTTTCAGTTGCAAACTCCATTCCATACATATGTATGGGGAGGTACTAGCTCCAACTCGGTTTGACAGAGAAAACTGCAGGAACTTCAAACTGGCACTAGGAAACAGACTGAGAAAGCAGAGAAAAAGTGTCTCCTGCAACTCGTTCCCCCGGTGCTAGATGAACGAACGTCTCTCCACTTGCTCAGTTCTGAGAGATAAGTGTGTGTGAAAGCCGTCCTTCAGCTAGCTTGTTGGGAACACAAAGTTTCTTTTCAGTTGCAAACTCCATTCCATACATATGTATGGGGAGGTACTAGCTCCAACTCGGTTTGACAGAGAAAACTGCAGGAACTTCAAACTGGCACTAGGAAACAGACTGAGAAAGCAGAGAAAAAGTGTCTCCTGCAACTCGTTCCCCCGGTGCTAGATGAACGAACGTCTCTCCACTTGCTCAGTTCTGAGAGATAAGTGTGTGTGAAAGCCGTCCTTCACGTAGCTTGTTGAGAACACAAAGTTTCTTTTCAGTTGCAAACTTCATTCCATACATATATATGGGGAGGTACTATCTCCAACTCTGTTTTACAGTGAAAACTGCAGGAATTTCAAATCGGCACTAGGAAACAGACTGAGAAAGCAGAGAAAAAGTGTCTCCTGCAACCCGTTCCCTTGGTGCTAGATGAACGAACGTCTCTCCACTTGCTCAGTTCTGAGATATAAGTGTGTGTGAAAGCCGTACTTCACCTAGCTTGTTGGGAACACAAAGTTTCCTTTCAGTTGCCAACTCCATTCCATACATATATATGGGGAGGTACTAGCTCCAACTCGGTTTTACAGTGAAAACTGCAGGAACTTCATACCGGCACTAGGAAACAGACTGAGAAAGCAGAGAATAAGTGTCTCCTGCAACCCGTTCCCTTGGTGCTAGATGAACGAACGTCTCTCCACTTGCTCAGTTCTGAGAGATAAGTGTGTGTGAAAGCCGTCCTACACTTAGCTTGTTGGGAACACAAAGTTTCTTTTCAGTTGCAAACTCCATTCCATAAATATATATGGCGATGTACAAGCTCCAACTCTGTTTTACAGTGAAAACTGCAGGAACTTCAAACCGGCACTAGGAAACAGACTGAGAAAGCAGAGAAAATGTGTCTCCTGCCACCCGTTCCCCCGGTGCTAGATGAACGAACGTCTCTCCACTTGCTCAGTTCTGAGAGATAAGTGTGTGTGAAAGCCGTCCTTCAGCTAGCTTGTTGGGAACACAAAGTTTCTTTTCAGTTGCAAACTCCATTTCATACATATATATGGGTAGGTACTAGCTCCAACTCGGTTTTACAGTGAAAACTGCAGGAACTTCAAACCGGCACTAGGAAACAGACTGAGAAAGCAGAGAAAAATTGTCTCCTGCAACCCGTTCCCTTGGTGCTAGATGAACGAACGTCTCTCCACTTGCTCAATTCTGAGAGATAAGTGTGAGTGAAAGCCGTCCTTCACCTAGCTTGTTGGGAACACAAAGTTTCTTTTCAGTTGCAAACTCCATTCCATACATATGTATGGGGAGGTACAAGCTCCAACTCTGTTTTACAGTGAAAACTGCAGGAACTTCAAACCGGCACTAGGAAACAGACTGAGAAAGCAGAGAAAAAGTGTCTCCTGCAACCCGTTCCCCCGGTGCTAGATGAACGAACGTCTCTCCACTTGCTCAGTTCTGAGAGATAATTGTGTGTGAAAGCCGTCCTTCACCTAGCTTGTTGGGAACACAAAGTTTCTTTTCAGTTGCAAACTCCATTCCATACATATATATGGGGAGGTACAAGCTCCAACTCGGTTTTACAGTGAAAACTGCAGGAACTTCAAACCGGCACTAGGAAACACACTGAGAAAGCAGAGAAAAAGTGTCTCCTGCAACCCGTTCCCTTGGTGTTATATGAACGAACGTCTCTCCACTTGCTCAGTTCTGAGAGATAAGTGTGTGTGAAAGCCGTCCTTCACCTAGCTTGTTGGGAACACAAAGTTTCTTTTCAGTTGCAAACTCCATTCCATACATATATATGGGGAGGTACAAGCTCCTACTCGGGTTTACAGTGAAAACTGCAGGAACTTCAAACCGGCACTAGGAAACAGACTGAGAAAACAGAGAAAAAGTGTCTCCTGCAACCCGTTCCCCCGGTGCTAGATGAACGAACGTCTCTCCACTTGCTCAATTCTGAGAGATAAGTGTGAGTGAAAGCCGTCCTTCACCTAGCTTGTTGGGAACACAAAGTTTCTTTTCAGTTGCAAACTCCATTCCATACATATGTATGGGGAGGTACAAGCTCCAACTCTGTTTTACAGTGAAAACTGCAGGAACTTCAAACCGGCACTAGGAAACAGACTGAGAAAGCAGAGAAAAAGTGTCTCCTGCAACCCGTTCCCCCGGTGCTAGATGAACGAACGTCTCTCCACTTGCTCAGTTCTGAGAGATAAGTGTGAGTGAAAGCCGTCCTTCACCTAGCTTGTTGGGAACACAAAGTTTCTTTTCAGTTGCAAACTCCATTCCATACATATGTATGGGGAGGTACAAGCTCCAACTCTGTTTTACAGTGAAAACTGCAGGAACTTCAAACCGGCACTAGGAAACAGACTGAGAAAGCAGAGAAAAAGTGTCTCCTGCAACCCGTTCCCCCGGTGCTAGATGAACGAACGTCTCTCCACTTGCTCAGTTCTGAGAAATAATTGTGTGTGAAAGCCGTCCTTCACCTAGCTTGTTGGGAACACAAAGTTTCTTTTCAGTTGCAAACTCCATTCCATACATATATATGGGGAGGTACAAGCTCCAACTCGGTTTTACAGTGAAAACTGCAGGAACTTCAAACCGGCACTAGGAAACAGACTGAGAAAGCAGAGAAAAAGTGTCTCCTGCAACACGTTCCCTTGGTGCTAGATGAACGAACGTCTCTCCACTTGCTCAGTTCTGAGAGATAAGTGTGTGTGAAAGCCGTCCTTCACCTAGATTGTTGGGAACACAAAGTTTCTTTTCAGTTGCAAACTCCATTCCATACATATATATGGGGAGGTACAAGCTCCTACTTGGTTTTACAGTGAAAACTGCAGGAACTTCAAACCGGCACTAGGAAACAGACTGAGAAAGCAGAGAAAAAGTGTCTCCTGCAACCCGTTCCCTTCGTGCTAGATGAACGAACGTCTCTCCACTTGCTCAGTTCTGAGAGATTAGTGTGTGTGAAAGCCGTCCTTCAAATAGCTTGTTGGGAACACAAAGTTTCTTTTCAGTTGCAAACTCCATTCCATAAACATATATGGGGAGGTACTAGCTCCAACTCGGTTTTACAGTGAAAACTGCAGGAACTTCAAACTGGCACTAGGAAACAGACTGAGAAAGCAGAGAAAAAGTGTCTCCTGCAACCCGTTCCCCCGGTGCTAGATGAACGAACGTCTCTCCACTTGCTCAGTTCTGAGAGATAAGAGTGTGTGAAAGCCGTCCTTCACGTAGCTTGTTGGGAACACAAAGTTTCTTTGCAGTTGCAAACTCCATTCCATACATATATATGGGGAGGTACTAGCTCCAACTCTGTTTTACAGTGAAAACTGCAGGAACTTCAAATCGGCACTAGGAAACAGACTGAGAAACAGAGAAAAAGTGTCTCCTGCAACCCGTTCCCCCGGTGCTAGATGAACGAACGTCTCTCCACTTGCTCAGTTCTGAGAGATAAGTGTGTGTGAAAGCCGTACTTCACCTAGCTTGTTGGGAACACAAAGTTTCCTTTCAGTTGCAAACTCCATTCCATACATATATATGGGGAGGTACAAGCTCCAACACGGTTTTACAGTGAAAACTGCAGGAACTTCAAACCGGCACTCGGAAACAGACTGAGAAAGCAGAGAAAAAGTGTCTCCTGCAACCCGTTCCCTTGGTGCTAGATGAACGAACGTCTCTCCACTTGCTCAGTTCTGAGAGATTAGTGTGTGTGAAAGCCGTCCTTCAAATAGCTTGTTGGGAACACAAAGTTTCTTTTCAGTTGCAAACTCCATTCCATACATATATATGGGGAGGTACTAGCTCCAACTCGGTTTCACAGAGAAAACTGAAGGAACTTCAAACCGGCACTAGGAAACAGACTGAGAAACAGAGAAAAAGTGTCTCCTGCAACTCGTTCCCCCGGTGCTAGATGAACGAACGTCTCTCCACTTGCTCAGTTCTGAGAGATTAGTGTGTGTGAAAGCCGTCCTTCAGCTAGCTTGTTGGGAACACAAAGTTTCTTTCCAGTTGCAAACTCCATTCCATAAATATGTATGGGGAGGTACTAGCTCCAACTCGGTTTGACAGAGAAAACTGCAGGAACTTCAAACCGGCACTAGGAAACAGACTGAGAAAGCAGAGAAAAAGTGTCTCTTGCAACCCGTTCCCCCGGTGTTAGATGAACGAACGTCTCTCCACTTGCTCAGTTCTGAGAGATAATTGTGTGTGAAAGCCGTCCTTCACCTAGCTTGTTGGGAACACAAAGTTTCTTTTCAGTTGCAAACTCCATTCCATACATATATATGGGGAGGTACAAGCTCCAACACGATTTTACAGTGAAAACTGCAGGAACTTCAAACCGGCACTCGGAAACAGACTGAGAAAGCAGAGAAAAAGTGTCTCCTGCAACCCGTTCCCTTGGTGCTAGATGAACGAACGTCTCTCCACTTGCTCAGTTCTGAGAGATTAGTGCGTGTGAAAGCCGTCCTTCAAATAGCTTGTTGGGAACACAAAGTTTCTTTTCAGTTGCAAACTCCATTCCATACATATATATGGGGAGGTACTAGCTCAAACTCGGTTTCACAGAGCAAACTGAAGGAACTTCAAACCGGCACTAGGAAACAGACTGAGAAACAGAGAAAAAGTGTCCCCTGCAACTCGTTCCCCCGGTGCTAGATGAACGAACGTCTCTCCACTTGCTCAGTTCTGAGAGATAAGTGTGTGTGAAAGCCGTCCTTCACCTAGCTTGTTGGGAACACAAAGTTTCTTTTCAGTTGCAAACTCCATTCCATACATATATATGGGGAGGTACTAGCTCCAACTCGGTTTTACAGTGAAAACTGCAGGAACTTCAAACCGGCACTAGGAAACAGACTGAGAAAGCAGAGAAAAAGTGTCTCCTGCAACCCGTTCCCTTGGTGCTAGATGAACGAACGTCTCTCCACTTGCTCAGTTCTGAGAGATAAGTGTGAGTGAAAGCCGTCCTTCACATAGCTTGTTGGGAACACAAAGTTTCTTTTCAGTTGCACACTCCATTCCATAAATATATATGGGGAGGTACAAGCTCCAACTCTGTTTTACAGTGAAAAATGCAGGAACTTCAAACCGGCACTAGGAAACAGACTGAGAAACCAGAGAAAAAGTGTCTCCTGCAACCCGTTCCCCCGGTGCTAGATGAACGAACGTCTCTCCACTTGCTCAGTTCTGAGAGATAAGTGTGTGTGAAAGCCGTCCTTCACCTAGCTTGTTGGGAACACAAAGTTTCTTTTCAGTTGCAAACTCCATTCCATACATATATATGGGGAGGTACAAGCTCCAACTCTGTTTTACAGTGAAAACTGCAGGAACTTCAAACCGGCACTAGGAAACAGACTGAGAAAGCAGAGAAAAAGTGTCTCCTGCAACCCGTTCCCTTGGTGCTAGATGAACGAACGTCTCTCCACTTGCTCAATTCTGAGAGATAATTGTGTGTGAAAGCCGTCCTTCAAATAGCTTGTTGGGAACACAAAGTTTCTTTTCAGTTGCAAACTCCATTCCATAAATATGTATGGGGAGGTACTAGCTCCAACTCGGTTTGACAGAGAAAACTGCAGGAACTTCAAACTGGCACTAGGAAACAGACTGAGAAAGCAGAGAAAAAGTGTCTACTGCAACCCGTTCCCCCGGTGCTAGATGAACGAACGTCTCTCAACTTGCTCAGTTCTGAGAGATAAGTGTGTGTGAAAGCCGTCCTTCACCTAGCTTGTTGGGAACACAAAGTTTCTTTTCAGTTGCAAACTCCATTCCATACATATATATGGGGAGGTACTAGCTCAAACTCGGTTTCACAGAGCAAACTGAAGGAACTTCAAACCGGCACTAGGAAACAGACTGAGAAACAGAGAAAAAGTGTCTCCTGCAACTCGTTCCCCCGGTGCTAGATGAACGATCGTCTCTCCACTTGCTCAGTTCTGAGAGATAAGTGTGTGTGAAAGCCGTCCTTCACCTAGCTTGTTGGGAACACAAAGTTTCTTTTCAGTTGCAAACTACATTCCATACATATATATGGGGAGGTACAAGCTCCAACTCGGTTTTACAGTGAAAACTGCAGGAACTTCAAACCGGCACTAGGAAACAGACTGAGAAAGCAGAGAAAAAGTGTCTCCTGCAACCCGTTCCCTTGGTGCTAGATGAACGAACGTCTCTCCACTTGCTCAGTTCTGAGAGATTAGTGTGTGTGAAAGCCGTCCTTCAAATAGCTTGTTGGGAACACAAAGTTTCTTTTCAGTTGCAAACTCCATTCCATAAATATATATGGGGAGGTACAAGCTCCAACTCTGTTTGACAGAGAAAACTGCAGGAACTTCAAACTGGCACTAGGAAACAGACTGAGAAAGCAGAGAAAAAGTGTCTCCTGCAACCCGTTCCCCCGGTGCTAGATGAACGAACGTCTCTCCACTTGCTCAGTTCTGAGAGATAAGTGTGTGTGAAAGCCGTCCTTCACGTAGCTTGTTGGGAACACAAAGTTTCTTTTCAGTTGCAAACTCCATTCCATACATATATATGGGGAGGTACTATCTCCATCTCTGTTTTACAGTGAAAACTGCAGGAACTTCAAATCGGCACTAGGAAACAGACTGAGAAAGCAGAGAAAAAGTGTCTCCTGCAACCCGTTCCCTTGGTGCTAGATGAACGAACGTCTCTCCACTTGCTCAGTTCTGAGAGATAAGTGTGTGTGAAAGCCGTACTTCACCTAGCTTGTTGGGAACACAAAGTTTCCTTTCAGTTGCAAACTCCATTCCATACATATATATGGGAAGGTACTAGCTCCAACTCGGTTTTACAGTGAAAACTGCAGGAACTTCATACCGGCACTAGGAAACAGACTGAGAAAGCAGAGAATAAGTGTCTCCTGCAACCCGTTCCCTTGGTGCTAGATGAACGAACGTCTCTCCACTTGCTCAGTTCTGAGAGATAAGTGTGTGTGAAAGCCGTCCTTCACTTAGCTGGTTGGGAACACAAAGTTTCTTTTCAGTTGCAAACTCCATTCCATAAATATATATGGCGAGGTACAAGCTCCAACTCTGTTTTACAGTGAAAACTGCAGGAACTTCAAACCGGCACTCGGAAACAGACTGAGAAAGCAGAGAAAAAGTGTCTCCTGCAACCCGTTCCCTTGGTGCTAGATGAACGAACGTCTCTCCACTTGCTCAGTTCTGAGAGATTAGTGTGTGTGAAAGCCGTCCTTCAAATAGCTTGTTGGGAACACAAAGTTTCTTTTCAGTTGCAAACTCCATTCCATACATATATATGGTGAGGTACTAGCTCCAACTCGGTTTCACAGAGCAAACTGAAAGAACTTCAAACCGGCACTAGGAAACAGACTGAGAAACAGAGAAAAAGTGTCTCCTGCAACTCGTTCCCCCGGTGCTAGATGAACGAACGTCTCTCTACTTGCTCAGTTCTGAGAGATAAGTGTGTGTGAAAGCCGTCCTTCACCTAGCTTGTTGGGAACACAAAGTTTCTTTTCAGTTGCAAACTCCATTCCATACATATATATGGGGAGGTACTAGCTCCAACTCGGTTTTACAGTGAAAACTGCAGGAACTTCAAACCGGCACTAGGAAACAGACTGAGAAAGCAGAGAAAAAGTGTCTCCTGCAACCCGTTCCCTTGGTGCTAGATGAACGAACGTCTCTCCACTTGCTCAGTTCTGAGAGATAAGTGTGTGTGAAAGCCGTCCTTCACCTAGCTTGTTGGGAACACAAAGTTTCTTTTCAGTTGCAAACTCCATTCCATAAATATATAAGGGGAGGTACAAGCTCCAACTCTGTTTTACAGTGAAAAATGCAGGAACTTCAAACCGGCACTTGGAAACAGACTGAGAAACCAGAGATAAAGTGTCTCCTGCAACCCGTTCCCCCGGTGCTAGATGAACGAACGTCTCTCCACTTGCTCAGTTCTGAGAGATAAGTGTGTGTGAAAGCCGTCCTTCACCTAGCTTGTTGGGAACACAAAGTTTCTTTTCAGTTGCAAACTCCATTCCATACATATATATGGGGAGGTACTAGCTCCAACTCGGTTTCACAGAGCAAACTGAAGGAACTTCAAACCGGCACTAGGAAACAGACTGAGAAACAGAGAAAAAGTGTCTCCTGCAACTCGTTCCCCCGGTGCTAGATGAACGAACGTCTCTCCACTTGCTCAGTTCTGAGAGATAAGTGTGTGTGAAAGCCGTCCTTCACCTAGCTTGTTGGGAACATAAAGTTTCTTTTCAGTTGCAAACTCCATTCCATACATATATATGGGGAGGTACAAGCTCCAGCTCGGTTTTACAGTGAAAACTGCAGGAACTTCAAACCGGCACTAGGAAACAGACTGAGAAAGCAGAGAAAAAGTGTCTCCTGCAACCCGTTCCCTTGGTGCTAGATGAACGAACGTCTCACCACTTGCTCAGTTCTGAGAGATTAGTGTGTGTGAAAGCCGTCCTTCAAATAGCTTGTTGGGAACACAAAGTTTCTTTTCAGTTGCAAACTCCATTCCATAAATATGTATGGGGAGGTACTAGCTCCAACTCGGTTTGACAGAGAAAACTGCAGGAACTTCAAACTGGCACTAGGAAACAGACTGAGAAAGCAGAGAAAAAGTGTCTCCTGCAACCCGTTCCCCCGGTGCTAGATGAACGAACGTCTCTCCACTTGCTCAGTTCTGAGAGATAAGTGTGTGTGAAAGCCGTCCTTCACGTAGCTTGTTGAGAACACAAAGTTTCTTTTCAGTTGCAAACTCCATTCCATACATATATATGGGGAGGTACTATCTCCAACTCTGTTTTACAGTGAAAACTGCAGGAACTTCAAATCGGCACTAGGAAACAGACTGAGAAAGCAGAGGAAAAGTGTCTCCTGCAACCCGTTCCCTTGGTGCTAGATGAACGAACGTCTCTCCACTTGCTCAGTTCTGAGAGATAAGTGTGTGTGAAAGCCGTACTTCACCTAGCTTGTTGGGAACACAAAGTTTCCTTTCAGTTGCAAACTCCATTCCATACATATATATGGGGAGGTACTAGCTCCAACTCGGTTTTACAGTGAAAACTGCAGGAACTTCATACCGGCACTAGGAAACAGACTGAGAAAGCAGAGAATAAGTGTCTCCTGCAACCCGTTCCCTTGGTGCTAGATGAACGAACGTCTCTCCACTTGCTCAGTTCTGAGAGATAAGTGTGTGTGAAAGCCGTCCTACACTTAGCTTGTTGGGAACACAAAGTTTCTTTTCAGTTGCAAACTCCATTCCATAAATATATATGGCGAGGTACAAGCTCCAACTCTGTTTTACAGTGAAAACTGCAGGAACTTCAAACCGGCACTAGGAAACAGACTGAGAAAGCAGAGAAAATGTGTCTCCTGCCACCCGTTCCCCCGGTGCTAGATGAACGAACGTCTCTCCACTTGCTCAGTTCTGAGAGATAAGTGTGTGTGAAAGCCGTCCTTCAGCTAGCTTGTTGGGAACACAAAGTTTCTTTTCAGTTGCAAACTCCATTTCATACATATATATGGGTAGGTACTAGCTCCAACTCGGTTTTACAGTGAAAACTGCAGGAACTTCAAACCGGCACTAGGAAACAGACTGAGAAAGCAGAGAAAAAGTGTCTCCTGCAACCCGTTCCCTTGGTGCTAGATGAACGAACGTCTCTCCACTTGCTCAATTCTGAGAGATAAGTGTGAGTGAAAGCCGTCCTTCACCTAGCTTGTTGGGAACACAAAGTTTCTTTTCAGTTGCAAACTCCATTCCATACATATGTATGGGGAGGTACAAGCTCCAACTCTGTTTTACAGTGAAAACTGCAGGAACTTCAAACCGGCACTAGGAAACAGACTGAGAAAGCAGAGAAAAAGTGTCTCCTGCAACCCGTTCCCCCGGTGCTAGATGAACGAACGTCTCTCCACTTACTCAGTTCTGAGAGATAATTGTGTGTGAAAGCCGTCCTTCACCTAGCTTGTTGGGAACACAAAGTTTCTTTTCAGTTGCAAACTCCATTCCATACATATATATGGGGAGGTACAAGCTCCAACTCGGTTTTACAGTGAAAACTGCAGGAACTTCAAACCGGCACTAGGAAACACACTGAGAAAGCAGAGAAAAAGTGTCTCTTGCAACCCGTTCCCTTGGTGCTATATGAACGAACGTCTCTCCGCTTGCTCAGTTCTGAGAGATAAGTGTGTGTGAAAGCCGTCCTTCACCTAGCTTGTTGGGAACACAAAGTTTCTTTTCAGTTGCAAACTCCATTCCATACATATATATGGGGAGGTACAAGCTCCTCCTCGGGTTTACAGTGAAAACTGCAGGAACTTCAAACCGGCACTAGGAAACAGACTGAGAAAACAGAGAAAAAGTGCCTCCTGCAACCCGTTCCCCCGGTGCTAGATGAACGAACGTCTCTCCACTTGCTCAGTTCTGAGAGATAAGTGTGTGTGAAAGCCGTCCTTCAGCTAGCTTGTTGGGAACACAAAGTTTCTTTTCAGTTGCAAACTCCATTTCATACATATATATGGGTAGGTACTAGCTCCAACTCGGTTTTACAGTGAAAACTGCAGGAACTTCAAACCGGCACTAGGAAAAATACTGAGAAAGCAGAGAAAAAGTGTCTCCTGCAACCCGTTCCATTGGTGCTAGATGAACGAACGTCTCTCCACTTGCTCAATTCTGAGAGATAAGTGTGTGTGAAAGCCGTCCTTCAGCTAGCTTGTTGGGAACACAAAGTTTCTTTTCAGTTGCAAACTCCATTCCATACATATGTATGGGGAGGTACAAGCTCCAACTCTGTTTTACAGTGAAAACTGCAGGAACTTCAAACCGGCACTAGGAAACAGACTGAGAAAGCAGAGAAAAAGTGTCTCCTGCAACCCGTTCCCCCGGTGCTAGATGAACGAACGTCTCTCCACTTGCTCAGTTCTGAGAAATAATTGTGTGTGAAAGCCGCCCTTCACCTAGCTTGTTGGGAACACAAAGTTTCTTTTCAGTTGCAAACTCCATTCATTACATATATATGGGGAGGTACAAGCTCCAACTCGGTTTTACAGTGAAAACTGCAGGAACTTCAAACCGGCACTAGGAAACAGACTGAGAAAGCAGAGAAAAAGTGTCTCCTGCAACCCGTTCCCTTGGTGCTAGATGAACGAACGTCTATCCACTTACTCAGTTCTGAGAGATAAGTGTGTGTGAAAGCCGTCCTTCACCTAGATTGTTGGGAACACAAAGTTTCTTTTCAGTTGCAAACTCCATTCCATACATATATATGGGGAGGTACAAGCTCCTACTCGGTTTTACAGTGAAAACTGCAGGAACTTCAAACCGGCACTAGGAAACAGACTGAGAAAGCAGAGAAAAAGTGTCTCCTGCAACCCGTTCCCTTCGTGCTAGATGAACGAACGTCTCTCCACTTGCTCAGTTCTGAGAGATAATTGTGTGTGAAAGCCGTCCTTCACCTAGCTTGTTGGGAACACAAAGTTTCTTTTCAGTTGCAAACTCCATTCCATAAATATATATGGGGAGGTACAAGCTCCAACTCTGTTTTACAGTGAAAAATGCAGGAACTTCAAACCGGCACTTGGAAACAGACTGAGAAACCAGAGATAAAGTGTCTCCTGCAACCCGTTCCCCCGGTGCTAGATGAACGAACGTCTCTCCACTTGCTCAGTTCTGAGAGATAAGTGTGTGTGAAAGCCGTCCTTCACCTAGCTTGTTGGGAACACAAAGTTTCTTTTCAGTTGCAAACTCCATTCCATACATATATATGGGGAGGTACTAGCTCCAACTCGGTTTCACAGAGCAAACTGAAGGAACTTCAAACCGGCACTAGGAAACAGACTGAGAAACAGAGAAAAAGTGTCTCCTGCAACTCGTTCCCCCGGTGCTAGATGAACGAACGTCTCTCCACTTGCTCAGTTCTGAGAGATAAGTGTGTGTGAAAGCCGTCCTTCACCTAGCTTGTTGGGAACATAAAGTTTCTTTTCAGTTGCAAACTCCATTCCATACATATATATGGGGAGGTACAAGCTCCAGCTCGGTTTTACAGTGAAAACTGCAGGAACTTCAAACCGGCACTAGGAAACAGACTGAGAAAGCAGAGAAAAAGTGTCTCCTGCAACCCGTTCCCTTGGTGCTAGATGAACGAACGTCTCACCACTTGCTCAGTTCTGAGAGATTAGTGTGTGTGAAAGCCGTCCTTCAAATAGCTTGTTGGGAACACAAAGTTTCTTTTCAGTTGCAAACTCCATTCCATAAATATGTATGGGGAGGTACTAGCTCCAACTCGGTTTGACAGAGAAAACTGCAGGAACTTCAAACTGGCACTAGGAAACAGACTGAGAAAGCAGAGAAAAAGTGTCTCCTGCAACCCGTTCCCCCGGTGCTAGATGAACGAACGTCTCTCCACTTGCTCAGTTCTGAGAGATAAGTGTGTGTGAAAGCCGTCCTTCACGTAGCTTGTTGAGAACACAAAGTTTCTTTTCAGTTGCAAACTCCATTCCATACATATATATGGGGAGGTACTATCTCCAACTCTGTTTTACAGTGAAAACTGCAGGAACATCAAATCGGCACTAGGAAACAGACTGAGAAAGCAGAGGAAAAGTGTCTCCTGCAACCCGTTCCCTTGGTGCTAGATGAACGAACGTCTCTCCACTTGCTCAGTTCTGAGAGATAAGTGTGTGTGAAAGCCGTACTTCACCTAGCTTGTTGGGAACACAAAGTTTCCTTTCAGTTGCAAACTCCATTCCATACATATATATGGGGAGGTACTAGCTCCAACTCGGTTTTACAGTGAAAACTGCAGGAACTTCATACCGGCACTAGGAAACAGACTGAGAAAGCAGAGAATAAGTGTCTCCTGCAACCCGTTCCCTTGGTGCTAGATGAACGAACGTCTCTCCACTTGCTCAGTTCTGAGAGATAAGTGTGTGTGAAAGCCGTCCTACACTTAGCTTGTTGGGAACACAAAGTTTCTTTTCAGTTGCAAACTCCATTCCATAAATATATATGGCGAGGTACAAGCTCCAACTCTGTTTTACAGTGAAAACTGCAGGAACTTCAAACCGGCACTAGGAAACAGACTGAGAAAGCAGAGAAAATGTGTCTCCTGCCACCCGTTCCCCCGGTGCTAGATGAACGAACGTCTCTCCACTTGCTCAGTTCTGAGAGATAAGTGTGTGTGAAAGCCGTCCTTCAGCTAGCTTGTTGGGAACACAAAGTTTCTTTTCAGTTGCAAACTCCATTTCATACATATATATGGGTAGGTACTAGCTCCAACTCGGTTTTACAGTGAAAACTGCAGGAACTTCAAACCGGCACTAGGAAACAGACTGAGAAAGCAGAGAAAAAGTGTCTCCTGCAACCCGTTCCCTTGGTGCTAGATGAACGAACGTCTCTCCACTTGCTCAATTCTGAGAGATAAGTGTGAGTGAAAGCCGTCCTTCACCTAGCTTGTTGGGAACACAAAGTTTCTTTTCAGTTGCAAACTCCATTCCATACATATGTATGGGGAGGTACAAGCTCCAACTCTGTTTTACAGTGAAAACTGCAGGAACTTCAAACCGGCACTAGGAAACAGACTGAGAAAGCAGAGAAAAAGTGTCTCCTGCAACCCGTTCCCCCGGTGCTAGATGAACGAACGTCTCTCCACTTACTCAGTTCTGAGAGATAATTGTGTGTGAAAGCCGTCCTTCACCTAGCTTGTTGGGAACACAAAGTTTCTTTTCAGTTGCAAACTCCATTCCATACATATATATGGGGAGGTACAAGCTCCAACTCGGTTTTACAGTGAAAACTGCAGGAACTTCAAACCGGCACTAGGAAACACACTGAGAAAGCAGAGAAAAAGTGTCTCTTGCAACCCGTTCCCTTGGTGCTATATGAACGAACGTCTCTCCGCTTGCTCAGTTCTGAGAGATAAGTGTGTGTGAAAGCCGTCCTTCACCTAGCTTGTTGGGAACACAAAGTTTCTTTTCAGTTGCAAACTCCATTCCATACATATATATGGGGAGGTACAAGCTCCTCCTCGGGTTTACAGTGAAAACTGCAGGAACTTCAAACCGGCACTAGGAAACAGACTGAGAAAACAGAGAAAAAGTGCCTCCTGCAACCCGTTCCCCCGGTGCTAGATGAACGAACGTCTCTCCACTTGCTCAGTTCTGAGAGATAAGTGTGTGTGAAAGCCGTCCTTCAGCTAGCTTGTTGGGAACACAAAGTTTCTTTTCAGTTGCAAACTCCATTTCATACATATATATGGGTAGGTACTAGCTCCAACTCGGTTTTACAGTGAAAACTGCAGGAACTTCAAACCGGCACTAGGAAAAATACTGAGAAAGCAGAGAAAAAGTGTCTCCTGCAACCCGTTCCATTGGTGCTAGATGAACGAACGTCTCTCCACTTGCTCAATTCTGAGAGATAAGTGTGTGTGAAAGCCGTCCTTCAGCTAGCTTGTTGGGAACACAAAGTTTCTTTTCAGTTGCAAACTCCATTCCATACATATGTATGGGGAGGTACAAGCTCCAACTCTGTTTTACAGTGAAAACTGCAGGAACTTCAAACCGGCACTAGGAAACAGACTGAGAAAGCAGAGAAAAAGTGTCTCCTGCAACCCGTTCCCCCGGTGCTAGATGAACGAACGTCTCTCCACTTGCTCAGTTCTGAGAAATAATTGTGTGTGAAAGCCGCCCTTCACCTAGCTTGTTGGGAACACAAAGTTTCTTTTCAGTTGCAAACTCCATTCATTACATATATATGGGGAGGTACAAGCTCCAACTCGGTTTTACAGTGAAAACTGCAGGAACTTCAAACCGGCACTAGGAAACAGACTGAGAAAGCAGAGAAAAAGTGTCTCCTGCAACCCGTTCCCTTGGTGCTAGATGAACGAACGTCTATCCACTTACTCAGTTCTGAGAGATAAGTGTGTGTGAAAGCCGTCCTTCACCTAGATTGTTGGGAACACAAAGTTTCTTTTCAGTTGCAAACTCCATTCCATACATATATATGGGGAGGTACAAGCTCCTACTCGGTTTTACAGTGAAAACTGCAGGAACTTCAAACCGGCACTAGGAAACAGACTGAGAAAGCAGAGAAAAAGTGTCTCCTGCAACCCGTTCCCTTCGTGCTAGATGAACGAACGTCTCTCCACTTGCTCAGTTCTGAGAGATTAGTGTGTGTGAAAGCCGTCCTTCAAATAGCTTGTTGGGAACACAAAGTTTCTTTTCAGTTGCAAACTCCATTCCATAAATATATATGGGGAGGTACTAGCTCCAACTCGGTTTTACAGTGAAAACTGCAGGAACTTCAAACTGGCACTAGGAAACAGACTGAGAAAGCAGAGAAAAAGTGTCTCCAGCAACCCGTTCCCCCGGTGCTAGATGAACGAACGTCTCTCCACTTGCTCAGTTCTGAGAGATAAGTGTGTGTGAAAGCCGTCCTTCACGTAGCTTGTTGGGAACACAAAGTTTCTTTGCAGTTGCAAACTCCATTCCATACATATATATGGGGAGGTACTAGCTCCAACTCTGTTTTACAGTGAAAACTGCAGGAACTTCAAATCGGCACTAGGAAACAGACTGAGAAACAGAGAAAAAGTGTCTCCTGCAACTCGTTCCCCCGGTGCTAGATGAACGAACGTCTCTCCACTTGCTCAGTTCTGAGAGATAAGTGTGTGTGAAAGCCGTACTTCACCTAGCTTGTTGGGAACACAAAGTTTCCTTTCAGTTGCAAACTCCATTCCATACATATATATGGGGAGGTACTAGCTCCAACGCGGTTTTACAGTGAAAACTGCAGGAACTTCATACCGGCACTAGGAAACAGACTGAGAAAGCAGAGAATAAGAGTCCCCTGCAAACCGTTCCCTTGGTGCTAGATGAACGAACGTCTCTCCACTTGCTCAGTTCTGAGAGATAAGTGTGTGTGAAAGCCGTCCTTCACCTAGCTTGTTGGGAACACAAAGTTCCTTTTCAGTTGCAAACTCCAGTCCATAAATATATATGGCGAGGTACAAGCTCCAACTCTGCTTTACAGTGAAAACTGCAGGAACTTCAAACCGGCACTAGGAAACAGACTGAGAAAGCAGAGAAAAAGTGTCTCCTGAAACCCGTTCCCTTGGTGCTAGATGAACGAACGTCTCTCCACTTCCTCAGTTCTGAGAGATAAGTGTGTGTGAAAGCCGTCCTTCACCTAGCTTGTTGGGAACACAAAGTTTCTTTTCAGTTGCAAACTCCATTCCATACATATATATGGGGAGGTACAAGCTCCTACTCGGGTTTACAGTGAAAACTGCAGGAACTTCAAACCGGCACTAGGAAACAGACTGAGAAAACAGAGAAAAAGTGTCTCCTGCAACCCGTTCCCCCGGTGCTAGATGAACGAACGTCTCTCCACTTGCTCAGTTCTGAGAGATAAGTGTGTGTGAAAGCCGTCCTTCAGCTAGCTTGTTGGGAACACAAAGTTTCTTTTCAGTTGCAAACTCCATTTCATACATATATATGGGTAGGTACTAGCTCCAACTCGATTTTACAGTGAAAACTGCAGGAACTTAAAACCGGCACTAGGAAAAATACTGAGAAAGCAGAGAAAAAGTGTCTCCTGCAACCCGTTCCATTGGTGCTAGATGAACGAACGTCTCTCCACTTGCTCAATTCTGAGAGATAAGTGTGTGTGAAAGCCGTCCTTCAGCTAGCTTGTTGGGAACACAAAGTTTCTTTTCAGTTGCAAACTCCATTCCATACATATGTATGGGGAGGTACAAGCTCCAACTCTGTTTTACAGTGAAAACTGCAGGAACTTCAAACCGGCACTAGGAAACAGACTGAGAAAGCAGAGAAAAAGTGTCTCCTGCAACCCGTTCCCCCGGTGCTAGATGAACGAACGTCTCTCAACTTGCTCAGTTCTGAGAAATTATTGTGTGTGAAAGCCGTCCTTCACCTAGCTTGTTGGGAACACAAAGTTTCTTTTCAGTTGCAAACTCCATTCATTACATATATATGGGGAGGTACAAGCTCCAACTCGGTTTTACAGTGAAAACTGCAGGAACTTCAAACCGGCACTAGGAAACAGACTGAGAAAGCAGAGAAAAAGTGTCTCCTGCAACCCGTTCCCTTGGTGCTAGATGAACGAACGTCTATCCACTTACTCAGTTCTGAGAGATAAGTGTGTGTGAAAGCCGTCCTTCACCTAGATTGTTGGGAACACAAAGTTTCTTTTCAGTTGCAAACTCCATTCCATACATATGTATGGGGAGGTACAAGCTCCAACTCTGTTTTACAGTGAAAACTGCAGGAACTTCAAACCGGCACTAGGAAACAGACTGAGAAAGCAGAGAAAAAGTGTCTCCTGCAACCCGTTCCCCCGGTGCTAGATGAACGAACGTCTCTCCACTTGCTCAGTTCTGAGAAATAATTGTGTGTGAAAGCCGTCCTTCACCTAGCTTGTTGTGAACACAAAGTTTATTTTCAGTTGCAAACTCCATTCATTACATATATATGGGGAGGTACAAGCTCCAACTCGGTTTTACAGTGAAAACTGCAGGAACTTCAAACCGGCACTAGGAAACAGACTGAGAAAGCAGAGAAAAAGTGTCTCCTGCAACCCGTTCCCTTGGTGCTAGATGAACGAACGTCTATCCACTTACTCAGTTCTGAGAGATAAGTGTGTGTGAAAGCCGTCCTTCACCTAGATTGTTGGGAACACAAAGTTTCTTTTCAGTTGCAAACTCCATTCCATACATATATATGGGGAGGTACAAGCTCCTACTCGGTTTTACAGTGAAAACTGCAGGAACTTCAAACCGGCACTAGGAAACAGACTGAGAAAGCAGAGAAAAAGTGTCTCCTGCAACCCGTTCCCTTCGTGCTAGATGAACGAACGTCTCTCCACTTGCTCAGTTCTGAGAGATTAGTGTGTGTGAAAGCCGTCCTTCAAATAGCTTGTTGGGAACACAAAGTTTCTTTTCAGTTGCAAACTCCATTCCATAAATATATATGGGGAGGTACTAGCTCCAACTCGGTTTTACAGTGAAAACTGCAGGAACTTCAAACTGGCACTAGGAAACAGACTGAGAAAGCAGAGAAAAAGTGTCTCCTGCAACCCGTTCCCCCGGTGCTAGATGAACGAACGTCTCTCCACTTGCTCAGTTCTGAGAGATAAGTGTGTGTGAAAGCCGTCCTTCACGTAGCTTGTTGGGAACACAAAGTTTCTTTGCAGTTGCAAACTCCATTCCATACATATATATGGGGAGGTACTAGCTCCAACTCTGTTTTACAGTGAAAACTGCAGGAACTTCAAATCGGCACTAGGAAACAGACTGAGAAACAGAGAAAAAGTGTCTCCTGCAACTCGTTCCCCCGGTGCTAGATGAACGAACGTCTCTCCACTTGCTCAGTTCTGAGAGATAAGTGTGTGTGAAAGCCGTACTTCACCTAGCTTGTTGGGAACACAAAGTTTCCTTTCAGTTGCAAACTCCATTCCATACATATATATGGGGAGGTACTAGCTCCAACGCGGTTTTACAGTGAAAACTGCAGGAACTTCATACCGGCACTAGGAAACAGACTGAGAAAGCAGAGAATAAGAGTCTCCTGCAAACCGTTCCCTTGGTGCTAGATGAACGAACGTCTCTCCACTTGCTCAGTTCTGAGAGATAAGTGTGTGTGAAAGCCGTCCTTCACCTAGCTTGTTGGGAACACAAAGTTTCTTTTCAGTTGCAAATTCCAGTCCATAAATATATATGGCGAGGTACAAGCTCCAACTCTGTTTTACAGTGAAAACTGCAGGAACTTCAAACCGGCACTAGGAAACAGACTGAGAAAGCAGAGAAAAAGTGTCTCCTGCAACCCGTTCCCTTGGTGCTAGATTAACGAACGTCTCTCCACTTCCTCAGTTCTGAGAGATAAGTGTGTGTGAAAGCCGTCCTTCACCTAGCTTGTTGGGAACACAAAGTTTCTTTTCAGTTGCAAACTCCATTCCATACATATATATGGGGAGGTACAAGCTCCTACTCGGGTTTACAGTGAAAACTGCAGGAACTTCAAACCGGCACTAGGAAACAGACTGAGAAAACAGAGAAAAAGTGTCTCCTGCAACCCGTTCCCCCGGTGCTAGATGAACGAACGTCTCTCCACTTGCTCAGTTCTGAGAGATAAGTGTGTGTGAAAGCCGTCCTTCAGCTAGCTTGTTGGGAACACAAAGTTTCTTTTCAGTTGCAAACTCCATTTCATACATATATATGGGTAGGTACTAGCTCCAACTCGGTTTTACAGTGAAAACTGCAGGAACTTCAAACCGGCACTAGGAAACAGACTGAGAAAGCAGAGAAAAAGTGTCTCCTGCAACCCGTTCCCCCGGTGCTAGATGAACGAACGTCTCTCCACTTGCTCAGTTCTGAGAAATAATTGTGTGTGAAAGCCGTCCTTCACCTAGCTTGTTGGGAACACAAAGTTTCTTTTCAGTTGCAAACTCCATTCATTACATATATATGGGGAGGTACAAGCTCCAACTCGGTTTTACAGTGAAAACTGCAGGAACTTCAAACCGGCACTAGGAAACAGACTGAGAAAGCAGAGAAAAAGTGTCTCCTGCAACCCGTTCCCTTGGTGCTAGATGAACGAACGTCTATCCACTTACTCAGTTCTGAGAGATAAGTGTGTGTGAAAGCCGTCCTTCACCTAGATTGTTGGGAACACAAAGTTTCTTTTCAGTTGCAAACTCCATTCCATACATATATATGGGGAGGTACAAGCTCCTACTCGGTTTTACAGTGAAAACTGCAGGAACTTCAAACCGGCACTAGGAAACAGACTGAGAAAGCAGAGAAAAAGTGTCTCCTGCAACCCGTTCCCTTCGTGCTAGATGAACGAACGTCTCTCCACTTGCTCAGTTCTGAGAGATTAGTGTGTGTGAAAGCCGTCCTTCAAATAGCTTGTTGGGAACACAAAGTTTCTTTTCAGTTGCAAACTCCATTCCATAAATATATATGGGGAGGTACTAGCTCCAACTCGGTTTTACAGTGAAAACTGCAGGAACTTCAAACTGGCACTAGGAAACAGACTGAGAAAGCAGAGAAAAAGTGTCTCCTGCAACCCGTTCCCCCGGTGCTAGATGAACGAACGTCTCTCCACTTGCTCAGTTCTGAGAGATAAGTGTGTGTGAAAGCCGTCCTTCACGTAGCTTGTTGGGAACACAAAGTTTCTTTGCAGTTGCAAACTCCATTCCATACATATATATGGGGAGGTACTAGCTCCAACTCTGTTTTACAGTGAAAACTGCAGGAAGTTCAAATCGGCACTAGGAAACAGACTGAGAAACAGAGAAAAAGTGTCTCCTGCAACTCGTTCCCCCGGTGCTAGATGAACGAACGTCTCTCCACTTGCTCAGTTCTGAGAGATAAGTGTGTGTGAAAGCCGTACTTCACCTAGCTTGTTGGGAACACAAAGTTTCCTTTCAGTTGCAAACTCCATTCCATACATATATATGGGGAGGTACTAGCTCCAACGCGGTTTTACAGTGAAAACTGCAGGAACTTCATACCGGCACTAGGAAACAGACTGAGAAAGCAGAGAATAAGAGTCTCCTGCAAACCGTTCCCTTGGTGCTAGATGAACGAACGTCTCTCCACTTGCTCAGTTCTGAGAGATAAGTGTGTGTGAAAGCCGTCCTTCACCTAGCTTGTTGGGAACACAAAGTTACTTTTCAGTTGCAAACTCCAGTCCATAAATATATATGGCGAGGTACAAGCTCCAACTCTGTTTTACAGTGAAAACTGCAGGAACTTCAAACCGGCACTAGGAAACAGACTGAGAAAGCAGAGAAAAAGTGTCTCCTGCAACCCGTTCCCTTGGTGCTAGATGAACGAACGTCTCTCCACTTGCTCAGTTCTGAGAGATAAGTGTGTGTGAAAGCCGTCCTTCACCTAGCGTTTTGGGAAAACAAAGTTTCTTTTCAGTTGCAAACTCCATTCCATACATATATATGGGAGGTACAAGCTCCAACTCGGTTTTACAGTGAAAACTGCAGGAACTTCAAAACGGCACTAGGAAACAGACTGAGAAAGCAGAGAAAAGTGTCTCCTCCAACCCGTTCCCTTCGTGCTAGATGAACGAACGTCTCTCCACTTCCTCAGTTCTGAGAGATAAGTGTGTGTGAAAGCCGTCCTTCACCTAGCTTGTTGGGAACACAAAGTTTCTTTTCAGTTGCAAACTCCATTCCATACATATATATGGGGAGGTACTAGCTCCAACTCGGTTTTACAGTGAAAACTGCAGGAACTTCAAACCGGCACTAGGAAAGAGACAGAGAAAGCAGAGAAAAAGTGTCTCCTGCAACCCGTTCCCTTGGTGCTAGATGAACGAACGTCTCTCCACTTGCTCAGTTCTGAGAGATAAGTGTGTGTGAAAGCCGTCCTTCACTAGCTTGTTGGGAACACAAAGTTTCTTTTCAGTTGCAAACTCCATTCCATACATATATATGGGGAGGTACTAGCTCCAACTCGGTTTGACAGTGAAAACTGCAGGAACTTCAAACCGGCACTAGGAAATAGACTGAGAAAGCAGAGAAAAAGTGCCTCCTGCAACCCGTTCCCTTGGTGCTAGATGAACGAACGTCTCTCCACTTGCTCAGTTCTGAGAGATTAGTGTGTGTGAAAGCCGTCCTTCACTAGCTTGTTGGGAACACAAAGTTTCTTTTCAGTTGCAAACTCCATTCCATACATATATATGGGGAGGTACTAGCTCCAACTCGGTTTGACAGTGAAAACTGCAGGAACTTCAAACCGGCACTAGGAAACAGACTGAGAAAGCAGAGAAAAAGTGTCTCCTGCAACCCGTTCCCTTGGTGCTAGATGAACGAACGTCTCTCCACTTCCTCAGTTCTGAGAGATAAGTGTGTGTGAAAGCCGTCCTTCACCTAGCGTTTTGGGAACACAAAGTTTCTTTTCAGTTGCAAACTCCATTCCATACATATATATGGGAGGTACCAGCTCCAACTCGGTTTTACAGTGAAAACTGCAGGAACTTCAAAACGGCATTAGGAAACAGACTGAGAAAGCAGAGAAAAGTGTCTCCTCCAACCCGTTCCCTTCGTGCTAGATGAACGAACGTCTCTCCACTTCCTCAGTTCTGAGAGATAAGTGTGTGTGAAAGCCGTCCTTCACCTAGCTTGTTGGGAACACAAAGTTTCTTTTCAGTTGCAAACTCCATTCCATACATATATATGGGGAGGTACAAGCTCCTACTCGGTTTTACAGTGAAAACTGCAGGAACTTCAAACCGGCACTAGGAAACAGACTGAGAAAGCAGAGAAAAAGTGTCTCCTGCAACCCGTTCCCTTCGTGCTAGATGAACGAACGTCTCTCCACTTGCTCAGTTCTGAGAGATTAGTGTGTGTGAAAGCCGTCCTTCAAATAGCTTGTTGGGAACACAAAGTTTCTTTTCAGTTGCAAACTCCATTCCATAAATATATATGGGGAGGTACTAGCTCCAACTCGGTTTTACAGTGAAAACTGCAGGAACTTCAAACTGGCACTAGGAAACAGACTGAGAAAGCAGAGAAAAAGTGTCTCCTGCAACCCGTTCCCCCGGTGCTAGATGAACGAACGTCTCTCCACTTGCTCAGTTCTGAGAGATAAGTGTGTGTGAAAGCCGTCCTTCACGTAGCTTGTTGGGAACACAAAGTTTCTTTGCAGTTGCAAACTCCATTCCATACATATATATGGGGAGGTACTAGCTCCAACTCTGTTTTACAGTGAAAACTGCAGGAACTTCCAATCGGCACTAGGAAACAGACTGAGAAACAGAGAAAAAGTGTCTCCTGCAACTCGTTCCCCCGGTGCTAGATGAACGAACGTCTCTCCACTTGCTCAGTTCTGAGAGATAAGTGTGTGTGAAAGCCGTACTTCACCTAGCTTGTTGGGAACACAAAGTTTCCTTTCAGTTGCAAACTCCATTCCATAAATATATATGGGGAGGTACTAGCTCCAACGCGGTTTTACAGTGAAAACTGCAGGAACTTCATACCGGCACTAGGAAACAGACTGAGAAAGCAGAGAATAAGAGTCTCCTGCAAACCGTTCCCTTGGTGCTAGATGAACGAACGTCTCTCCACTTGCTCAGTTCTGAGAGATAAGTGTGTGTGAAAGCCGTCCTTCACCTAGCTTTTTGGGAACACAAAGTTTCTTTTCAGTTGCAAACTCCAGTCCATAAATATATATGGCGAGGTACAAGCTCCAACTCTGTTTTACAGTGAAAACTGCAGGAACTTCAAACCGGCACTAGGAAACAGACTGAGAAAGCAGAGAAAAAGTGTCTCCTGCAACCCGTTCCCTTGGTGCTAGATGAACGAACGTCTCTCCACTTCCTCAGTTCTGAGAGATAAGTGTGTGTGAAAGCCGTCCTTCACCTAGCGTTTTGGGAACACAAAGTTTCTTTTCAGTTGCAAACTCCATTCCATACATATATATGGGACGTACAAGCTCCAACTCGGTTTTACAGTGAAAACTGCAGGAACTTCAAAACGGCACTAGGAAACAGACTGAGAAAGCAGAGAAAAGTGTCTCCTCCAACCCGTTCCCTTCGTGCTAGATGAACGAACGTCTCTCCACTTCCTCAGTTCTGAGAGATAAGTGTGTGTGAAAGCCGTCCTTCACCTAGCTTGTTGGGAACACAAAGTTTCCTTTCAGTTGCAAACTCCATTTCATACATATATATGGGGAGGTACTAGCTCCAACGCGGTTTTACAGTGAAAACTGCAGGAACTTCATACCGGCACTAGGAAACAGACTGAGAAAGCAGAGAATAAGAGTCTCCTGCAAACCGTTCCCTTGGTGCTAGATGAACGAACGTCTCTCCACTTGCTCAGTTCTGAGAGATAAGTGTGTGTGAAAGCCGTCCTTCACCTAGCTTGTTGGGAACACAAAGTTTCTTTTCAGTTGCAAACTCCAGTCCATAAATATATATGGCGAGGTACAAGCTCCAACTCTGTTTTACAGTGAAAACTGCAGGAACTTCAAACCGGCACTAGGAAACAGACTGAGAAAGCAGAGAAAAAGTGTCTCCTGCAACCCGTTCCCTTGGTGCTAGATGAACGAACGTCTCTCCACTTCCTCAGTTCTGAGAGATAAGTGTGTGTGAAAGCCGTCCTTCACCTAGCGTTTTGGGAACACAAAGTTTCTTTTCAGTTGCAAACTCCATTCCATACATATATATGGGACGTACAAGCTCCAACTCGGTTTTACAGTGAAAACTGCAGGAACTTCAAAACGGCACTAGGAAACAGACTGAGAAAGCAGAGAAAAGTGTCTCCTCCAACCCGTTCCCTTCGTGCTAGATGAACGAACGTCTCTCCACTTCCTCAGTTCTGAGAGATAAGTGTGTGTGAAAGCCGTCCTTCACCTAGCGTGTTGGGAACACAAAGTTTCCTTTCAGTTGCAAACTCCATTTCATACATATATATGGGGAGGTACTAGCTCCAACGCGGTTTTACAGTGAAAACTGCAGGAACTTCATACCGGCACTAGGAAACAGACTGAGAAAGCAGAGAATAAGAGTCTCCTGCAAACCGTTCCCTTGGTGCTAGATGAACGAACGTCTCTCCACTTGCTCAGTTCTGAGAGATAAGTGTGTGTGAAAGCCGTCCTTCACCTAGCTTGTTGGGAACACAAAGTTTCTTTTCAGTTGCAAACTCCAGTCCATAAATATATATGGCGAGGTACAAGCTCCAACTCTGTTTTACAGTGAAAACTGCAGGAACTTCAAACCGGTACTAGGAAACAGACTGAGAAAGCAGAGAAAAAGTGTCTCCTGCAACCCGTTCCCTTGGTGCTAGATGAACGAACGTCTCTCCACTTCCTCAGTTCTGACAGATAAGTGTGTGTGAAAGCCGTCCTTCACCTAGCGTTTTGGGAACACAAAGTTTCTTTTCAGTTGCAAACTCCATTCCATACATATATATGGGACGTACAAGCTCCAACTCGGTTTTACAGTGAAAACTGCAGGAACTTCAAAACGGCACTAGGAAACAGACTGAGAAAGCAGCGAAAATGTCTCCTCCAACCCGTTCCCTTCGTGCTAGATGAACGAACGTCTCTCCACTTCCTCAGTTCTGAGAGATAAGTGTGTGTGAAAGCCGTCCTTCACCTAGCTTGTTGGGAACACAAAGTTTCTTTTCAGTTGCAAACTCCATTCCATACATATATATGGGGAGGTACTAGCTCCAACTCGGTTTTACAGTGAAAACTGCAGGAACTTCAAACCGGCACTAGGAAAGAGACAGAGAAAGCAGAGAAAAAGTTTCTCCTGCAACCGGTTCCCTTGGTGCTAGATGAACGAACGTCTCTCCACTTGCTCAGTTCTGAGAGATAAGTGTGTGTGAAAGCCGTCCTTCACTAGCTTGTTGGGAACACAAAGTTTCTTTTCAGTTGCAAACTCCATTCCATACATATATATGGGGAGGTACTAGCTCCAACTCGGTTTGACAGTGAAAACTGCAGGAACTTCAAACCGGCACTAGGAAACAGACTGAGAAAGCAGAGAAAAAGTGCCTCCTGCAACCCGTTCCCTTGGTGCTAGATGAACGAACGTCTCTCCACTTGCTCAGTTCTGAGAGATTAGTGTGTGTGAAAGCCGTCCTTCACTAGCTTGTTGGGAACACAAAGTTTCTTTTCAGTTGCAAACTCCATTCCATACATATATATGGGGAGGTACTAGCTCCAACTCGGTTTGACAGTGAAAACTGCAGGAACTTCAAACCGGCACTAGTAAACAGACTGAGAAAGCAGAGAAAAAGTGTCTCCTGCAACCCGTTCCCTTGGTGCTAGATGAACGAACGTCTCTCCACTTGCTCAGTTCTGAGAGATTAGTGTGTGTGAAAGCCGTCCTTCACTAGCTTGTTGGGAACACAAAGTTTCTTTTCAGTTGCAAACTCAATTCCATACATATATATGGGGAGGTACTAGATCCAACTCGGTTTGACAGTGAAAACTGCAGGAACTTCAAACCGGCACTAGGAAACAGACTGAGAAAGCAGAGAAAAAGTGTCTCCTGCCCCCGTTCCCTTGGTGCTAGATGAACGAACGTCTCTCCACTTGCTCAGTTCTGAGAGATAAGTGTGAGTGAAAGCCGCCTTCACCTAGCTTGTTGGGAACACAAAGTTTCTATTCAGTTGCAAACTCCATTCCATACATATATATGGGGAGGTACTAGCTCCAACTCGGTTTTACAGTGAAAACTGCAGGAACTTCAAACCGGCACTAGGATACAGACAGAGAAAGCAGAGAAAAGTGTCTCCTGCAACCCGTTCCCTTGGTGCTAGATGAACGAACGTCTCTCCACTTGCTCAGTTCTGAGAGATAACTGTGTGTGAATGCCGTCCTTCACCTAGCTTGTTGGGAACACAAAGTTTCTTTTCAGTTGCAAACTCCATTCCATACATATATATGGGGAGGTACAAGCTCCAACTCGGTTTGACAGTGAAAACTGCAGGAACTTCAAACCGGCACTAGGAAACAGACTGAGAAAGCAGAGAAAAAGCGTCTCCTGCAACCCGTTCCCTTGGTGCTAGATGAACGAACGTCTCTCCACTTGCTCAGTTCTGAGAGATAAGTGTGTGTGGAAGCCGTCCTTCACCTAGCTTGTTGGGAACACAAAGTTTCTTTTCAGTTGCAAACTCCATTCCATACATATATATGGGGAGGTACAAGCTCCAACTCGGTTTGACAGTGAAAACTGCAGGAACTTCAAACCGGCACTAGGAAACAGACTGAGAAAGCAGAGAAAAAGTGTCTCCTGCAACCCGTTCCCTTGGTGCTAGATGAACGAACGTCTCTACACTTGCTCAGTTCTGAGAGATAAGTGTGTGTGAAAGCCTTCCTTCACTAGCTTGTTGGGAACACAAAGTTTCTTTTCAGTTGCAAACTCCATTCCATACATATATATGGGGAGGTACTAGCTCCAACTCGGTTTGACAGTGAAAACTGCAGGAACTTCAAACCGGCACTAGGAAACAGACTGAGAAAGCAGAGAAAAAGTGCCTCCTGCAACCCGTTCCCTTGGTGCTAGATGAACGAACGTCTCTCCACTTGCTCAGTTCTGAGAGATAAGTGTGTGTGAAAGCCGTCCTTCACCTAGCGTTTTGGGAACACAAAGTTTCTTTTCAGTTGCAAACTCCATTCCATACATATATATGGGAGGTACAAGCTCCAACTCGGTTTTACAGTGAAAACTGCAGGAACTTCAAAACGGCACTAGGAAACAGACTGAGAAAGCAGAGAAAAGTGTCTCCTCCAACCCGTTCCCTTCGTGCTAGATGAACGAACGTCTCTCCACTTCCTCAGTTCTGAGAGATAAGTGTGTGTGAAAGCCGTCCTTCACCTAGCTTGTTGGGAACACAAAGTTTCTTTTCAGTTGCAAACTCCATTCCATACATATATATGGGGAGGTACTAGCTCCAACTCGGTTTTACAGTGAAAACTGCAGGAACTTCAAACCGGCACTAGGAAAGAGACAGAGAAAGCAGAGAAAAAGTGTCTCCTGCAACCCGTTCCCTTGGTGCTAGATGAACGAACGTCTCTCCACTTGCTCAGTTCTGAGAGATAAGTGTGTGTGAAAGCCGTCCTTCACTAGCTTGTTGGGAACACAAAGTTTCTTTTCAGTTGCAAACTCCATTCCATACATATATATGGGGAGGTACTAGCTCCAACTCGGTTTGACAGTGAAAACTGCAGGAACTTCAAACCGGCACTAGGAAACAGACTGAGAAAGCAGAGAAAAAGTGCCTCCTGCAACCCGTTCCCTTGGTGCTAGATGAACGAACGTCTCTCCACTTGCTCAGTTCTGAGAGATTAGTGTGTGTGAAAGCCGTCCTTCACTAGCTTGTTGGGAACACAAAGTTTCTTTTCAGTTGCAAACTCCATTCCATACATATATATGGGGAGGTACTAGCTCCAACTCGGTTTGACAGTGAAAACTGCAGGAACTTCAAACCGGCACTAGTAAACAGACTGAGAAAGCAGAGAAAAAGTGTCTCCTGCAACCCGTTCCCTTGGTGCTAGATGAACGAACGTCTCTCCACTTGCTCAGTTCTGAGAGATTAGTGTGTGTGAAAGCCGTCCTTCACTAGCTTGTTGGGAACACAAAGTTTCTTTTCAGTTGCAAACTCAATTCCATACATATATATGGGGAGGTACTAGATCCAACTCGGTTTGACAGTGAAAACTGCAGGAACTTCAAACCGGCACTAGGAAACAGACTGAGAAAGCAGAGAAAAAGTGTCTCCTGCCCCCGTTCCCTTGGTGCTAGATGAACGAACGTCTCTCCACTTGCTCAGTTCTGAGAGATAAGTGTGAGTGAAAGCCGCCTTCACCTAGCTTGTTGGGAACACAAAGTTTCTTTTCAGTTGCAAACTCCATTCCATACATATATATGGGGAGGTACTAGCTCCAACTCGGTTTTACAGTGAAAACTGCAGGAACTTCAAACCGGCACTAGGAAACAGACTGAGAAATCAGAGAAAAAGTGTCTCCTGCACCCGTTCCCTTGGTGCTAGATGAACGAACGTCTCTCCACTTGCTCAGTTCTGAGAGATAAGTGTGAGTGAAAGCCGCCTTCACCTAGCTTGTTGGGAACACAAAGTTTCTATTCAGTTGCAAACTCCATTCCATACATATATATGGGGAGGTACTAGCTCCAACTCGGTTTTACAGTGAAAACTGCAGGAACTTCAAACCGGCACTAGGATACAGACAGAGAAAGCAGAGAAAAGTGTCTCCTGCAACCCGTTCCCTTGTTGCTAGATGAACGAACGTCTCTCCACTTGCTCAGTTCTGATAGATAACTGTGTGTGAATGCCGTCCTTCACCTAGCTTGTTGGGAACACAAAGTTTCTTTTCAGTTGCAAACTCCATTCCATACATATATATGGGGAGGTACAAGCTCCAACTCGGTTTGACAGTGAAAACTGCAGGAACTTCAAACCGGCACTAGGAAACAGACTGAGAAAGCAGAGAAAAAGCGTCTCCTGCAACCCGTTCCCTTGGTGCTAGATGAACGAACGTCTCTCCACTTGCTCAGTTCTGAGAGATAAGTGTGTGTGAAAGCCGTCCTTCACCTAGCTTGTTGGGAACACAAAGTTTCTTTTCAGTTGCAAACTCCATTCCATACATATATATGGGGAGGTACAAGCTCCAACTCGGTTTGACAGTGAAAACTGCAGGAACTTCAAACCGGCACTAGGAAACAGACTGAGAAAGCAGAGAAAAAGTGTCTCCTGCAACCCGTTCCCTTGGTGCTAGATGAACGAACGTCTCTACACTTGCTCAGTTCTGAGAGATAAGTGTGTGTGAAAGCCGTCCTTCACAAGCTTGTTGGGAACACAAAGTTTCTTTTCAGTTGCAAAATCCATTCCATACATATATATGGGGAGGTACTAGCTCCAACTCGGTTTGACAGTGAAAACTGCAGGAACTTCAAACCGGCACTAGGAAACAGACTGAGAAAGCAGAGAAAAAGTGCCTCCTGCTACCCGTTCCCTTGGTGCTAGATGAACGAACGTCTCTCCACTTGCTCAGTTCTGAGAGATTAGTGTGTGTGAAAGCCGTCCTTCACTATCTTGTTGGGAACACAAAGTTTCTTTTCAGTTGCAAACTCCATTCCATACATATATATGGGGAGGTACTAGCTCCAACTCGGTTTGACAGTGAAAACTGCAGGAACTTCAAACCGGCACTAGTAAACAGACTGAGAAAGCAGAGAAAAAGTGTCTCCTGCAACCCGTTCCCTTGGTGCTAGATGAACGAACGTCTCTCCACTTGCTCAGTTCTGAGAGATTAGTGTGTGTGAAAGCCATCCTTCACTAGCTTGTTGGGAACACAAAGTTTCTTTTCAGTTGCAAACTCCATTCCATACATATATATGGGGAGGTACTAGCTCCAACTCGGTTTGACAGTGAAAACTGCAGGAACTTCAAACCGGCACTAGTAAACAGACTGAGAAAGCAGAGAAAAAGTGTCTCCTGCCCCCGTTCCCTTGGTGCTAGATGAACGAACGTCTCTCCACTTGCTCAGTTCTGAGAGATAAGTGTGAGTGAAAGCCGCCTTCACCTAGCTTGTTGGGAACACAAAGTTTCTTTTCAGTTGCAAACTCCATTCCATACATATATATGGGGAGGTACTAGCTCCAACTCGGTTTTACAGTGAAAACTGCAGGAACTTCAAACCGGCACTAGGATACAGACAGAGAAAGCAGAGAAAAGTGTCTCCTGCAACCCGTTCCCTTGGTGCTAGATGAACGAACGTCTCTCCACTTGCTCAGTTCTGAGAGATAACTGTGTGTGAATGCCGTCCTTCACCTAGCTTGTTGGGAACACAAAGTTTCTTTTCAGTTGCAAACTCCATTCCATACATATATATGGGGAGGTACAAGCTCCAACTCGGTTTGACAGTGAAAACTGCAGGAACTTCAAACCGGCACTAGGAAACAGACTGAGAAAGCAGAGAAAAGTGTCTCCTGCAACCCGTTCCCTTGGTGCTAGATGAACGAACGTCTCTCCACTTGCTCAGTTCTGAGAGATAAGTGTGTGTGAAAGCCGTCCTTCACTAGCTTGTTGGGAACACAAAGTTTCTTTTCAGTTGCAAACTCCATTCCATACATATATATGGGGAGGTACTAGCTCCAACTCGGTTTGACAGTGAAAACTGCAGGAACGTCAAACCGGCACTAGGAAACAGACTGAGAAAGCAGAGAAAAAGTGCCTCCTGCAACCCGTTCCCTTGGTGCTAGATGAACGAACGTCTCTCCACTTGCTCAGTTCTGAGAGATTAGTGTGTGTGAAAGCCGTCCTTCAATAGCTTGTTGGGAACACAAAGTTTCTTTTCAGTTGCAAACTCCATTCCATACATATATATGGGGAGGTACTAGCTCCAACTCGGTTTTACAGTGAAAACTGCAGGAACTTCAAAACGGCACTAGGAAACAGACTGAGAAAGCAGAGAAAAGTGTCTCCTCCAACCCGTTCCCTTCGTGCTAGATGAACGAACGTCTCTCCACTTGCTCAGTTCTGAGAGATAAGTGTGTGTGAAAGCCGTCCTTCACTAGCTTGTTGGGAACACAAAGTTTCTTTTCAGTTGCAAACTCCATTCCATACATATATATGGGGAGGTACTAGCTCCAACTCGGTTTGACAGTGAAAACTGCAGGAACTTCAAACCGGCACTAGGAAACAGACTGAGAAAGCAGAGAAAAAGTGCCTCCTGCAACCCGTTCCCTTGGTGCTAGATGAACGAACGTCTCTCCACTTGCTCAGTTCTGAGAGATTAGTGTGTGTGAAAGCCGTCCTTCACTAGCTTGTTGGGAACACAAAGTTTCTTTTCAGTTGCAAACTCCATTCCATACATATATATGGGGAGGTACTAGCTCCAACTCGGTTTGACAGTGAAAACTGCAGGAACTTCAAACCGGCACTAGGAAACAGACTGAGA
Source organism: Camelus bactrianus (assembly GCF_048773025.1). Taxonomy (NCBI): domain Eukaryota; kingdom Metazoa; phylum Chordata; class Mammalia; order Artiodactyla; family Camelidae; genus Camelus; species Camelus bactrianus. The sequence continues at coordinate 89,121,402 of NC_133545.1, read as the reverse complement.
AAGCAGAGAAAAAGTGTCTCCTGCAACCCGTTCCCTTGGTGCTAGATGAACGAACGTCTCTCCACTTCCTCAGTTCTGAGAGATAAGTGTGTGTGAAAGCCGTCCTTCACCTAGCGTTTTGGGAACACAAAGTTTCTTTTCAGTTGCAAACTCCATTCCATACATATATATGGGAGGTACAAGCTCCAACTCGGTTTTACAGTGAAAACTGCAGGAACTTCAAAACGGCACTAGGAAACAGACTGAGAAAGCAGAGAAAAGTGCCTCCTCCAACCCGTTCCCTTCGTGCTAGATGAACGAACGTCTCTCCACTTCCTCAGTTCTGAGAGATAAGTGTGTGTGAAAGCCGTCCTTCACCTAGCTTGTTGGGAACACAAAGTTTCCTTTCAGTTGCAAACTCCATTCCATACATATATATGGGGAGGTACTAGCTCCAACGCGGTTTTACAGTGAAAACTGCAGGAACTTCATACCGGCACTAGGAAACAGACTGAGAAAGCAGAGAATAAGAGTCTCCTGCAAACCGTTCCCTTGGTGCTAGATGAACGAACGTCTCTCCACTTGCTCAGTTCTGAGAGATAAGTGTGTGTGAAAGCCGTCCTTCACCTAGCTTGTTGGGAACACAAAGTTTCTTTTCAGTTGCAAACTCCAGTCCATAAATATATATGGCGAGGTACAAGCTCCAACTCTGTTTTACAGTGAAAACTGCAGGAACTTCAAACCGGTACTAGGAAACAGACTGAGAAAGCAGAGAAAAAGTGTCTCCTGCAACCCGTTCCCTTGGTGCTAGATGAACGAACGTCTCTCCACTTCCTCAGTTCTGAGAGATAAGTGTGTGTGAAAGCCGTCCTTCACCTAGCGTTTTGGGAACACAAAGTTTCTTTTCAGTTGCAAACTCCATTCCATACATATATATGGGAGGTACAAGCTCCAACTCGGTTTTACAGTGAAAACTGCAGGAACTTCAAAACGGCACTAGGAAACAGACTGAGAAAGCAGAGAAAAGTGTCTCCTCCAACCCGTTCCCTTCGTGCTAGATGAACGAACGTCTCTCCACTTCCTCAGTTCTGAGAGATAAGTGTGTGTGAAAGCCGTCCTTCACCTAGCTTGTTGGGAACACAAAGTTTCTTTTCAGTTGCAAACTCCATTCCATACATATATATGGGGAGGTACTAGCTCCAACTCGGTTTTACAGTGAAAACTGCAGGAACTTCAAACCGACACTAGGAAAGAGACAGAGAAAGCAGAGAAAAAGTGTCTCCTGCAACCCGTTCCCTTGGTGCTAGATGAACGAACGTCTCTCCACTTGCTCAGTTCTGAGAGATAAGTGTGTGTGAAAGCCGTCCTTCACTAGCTTGTTGGGAACACAAAGTTTCTTTTCAGTTGCAAACTCCATTCCATACATATATATGGGGAGGTACTAGCTCCAACTCGGTTTGACAGTGAAAACTGCAGGAACTTCAAACCGGCACTAGGAAACAGACTGAGAAAGCAGAGAAAAAGTGCCTCCTGCAACCCGTTCCCTTGGTGCTAGATGAACGAACGTCTCTCCACTTGCTCAGTTCTGAGAGATTAGTGTGTGTGAAAGCCGTCCTTCACTAGCTTGTTGGGAACACAAAGTTTCTTTTCAGTTGCAAACTCCATTCCATACATATATATGGGGAGGTACTAGCTCCAACTCGGTTTGACAGTGAAAACTGCAGGAACTTCAAACCGGCACTAGTAAACAGACTGAGAAAGCAGAGAAAAAGTGTCTCCTGCAACCCGTTCCCTTGGTGCTAGATGAACGAACGTCTCTCCACTTGCTCAGTTCTGAGAGATTAGTGTGAGTGAAAGCCGCCTTCACCTAGCTTGTTGGGAACACAAAGTTTCTTTTCAGTTGCAAACTCCATTCCATACATATATATGGGGAGGTACTAGCTCCAACTCGGTTTTACAGTGAAAACTGCAGGAACTTCAAACCGGCACTAGGAAACAGACTGAGAAAGCAGAGAAAAAGTGTCTCCTGCACCCGTTCCCTTGGTGCTAGATGAACGAACGTCTCTCCACTTGCTCAGTTCTGAGAGATAAGTGTGAGTGAAAGCCGCCTTCACCTAGCTTGTTGGGAACACAAAGTTTCTATTCAGTTGCAAACTCCAATCCATACATATATATGGGGAGGTACTAGCTCCAACTCGGTTTTACAGTGAAAACTGCAGGAACTTCAAACCGGCACTAGGATACAGACAGAGAAAGCAGAGAAAAGTGGCTCCTGCAACCCGTTCCCTTGGTGCTAGATGAACGAACGTCTCTCCACTTGCTCAGTTCTGAGAGATAACTGTGTGTGAATGCCGTCCTTCACCTAGCTTGTTGGGAACACAAAGTTTCTTTTCAGTTGCAAACTCCATTCCATACATATATATGGGGAGGTACAAGCTCCAACTCGGTTTGACAGTGAAAACTGCAGGAACTTCAAACCGGCACTAGGAAACAGACTGAGAAAGCAGAGAAAAAGCGTCTCCTGCAACCCGTTCCCTTGGTGCTAGATGAACGAACGTCTCTCCACTTGCTCAGTTCTGAGAGATAAGTGTGTGTGAAAGCCGTCCTTCACCAAGCTTGTTGGGAACACAAAGTTTCTTTTCAGTTGCAAACTCCATTCCATACATATATATGGTGAGGTACAAGCTCCAACTCGGTTTGACAGTGAAAACTGCAGGAACTTCAAACCGGCACTAGGAAACAGACTGAGAAAGCAGAGAAAAAGTGTCTCCTGCAACCCGTTCCCTTGGTGCTAGATGAACGAACGTCTCTCCACTTGCTCAGTTCTGAGAGATAAGTGTGTGTGAAAGCCGTCCTTCACCTAGCTTGTTGGGAACACAAAGTTTCTTTTCAGTTGCAAACTCCATTCCATACATATATATGGGGAGGTACAAGCTCCAACTCGGTTTGACAGTGAAAACTGCAGGAACTTCAAACCGGCACTAGGAAACAGACTGAGAAAGCAGAGAAAAAGCGTCTCCTGCAACCCGTTCCCTTGGTGCTAGATGAACGAACGTCTCTCCACTTGCTCAGTTCTGAGAGATAAGTGTGTGTGAAAGCCGTCCTTCACCTAGCTTGTTGGGAACACAAAGTTTCTTTTCAGTTGCAAACTCCATTCCATACATATATATGGGGAGGTACAAGCTCCAACTCGGTTTGACAGTGAAAACTGCAGGAACTTCAAACCGGCACTAGGAAACAGACTGAGAAAGCAGAGAAAAAGTGTCTCCTGCAACCCGTTCCCTTGGTGCTAGATGAACGAACGTCTCTCCACTTGCTCAGTTCTGAGAGATAAGTGTGTGTGAAAGCCGTCCTTCACTAGCTTGTTGGGAACACAAAGTTTCTTTTCAGTTGCAAACTCCATTCCATACATATATATGGGGAGGTACTAGCTCCAACTCGGTTTGACAGTGAAAACTGCAGGAACTTCAAACCGGCACTAGGAAACAGACTGAGAAAGCAGAGAAAAAGTGCCTCCTGCAACCCGTTCCCTTGGTGCTAGATGAACGAACGTCTCTCCACTTGCTCAGTTCTGAGAGATAAGTGTGTGTGAAAGCCGTCCTTCACTAGCTTGTTGGGAACACAAAGTCTCTTTTCAGTTGCAAACTCCATTCCATACATATATATGGGGAGGTACTAGCTCCAACTCGGTTTGACAGTGAAAACTGCAGGAACTTCAAACCGGCACTAGGAAACAGACTGAGAAAGCAGAGAAAAAGTGCCTCCTGCAACCCGTTCCCTTGGTGCTAGATGAACGAACGTCTCTCCACTTGCTCAGTTCTGAGAGATTAGTGTGTGTGAAAGCCGTCCTTCAATAGCTTGTTGGGAACACAAAGTTTCTTTTCAGTTGCAAACTCCATTCCATACATATATATGGGGAGGTACTAGCTCCAACTCGGTTTGACAGTGAAAACTGCAGGAACTTCAAACCGGCACTAGGAAACAGACTGAGAAAGCAGAGAAAAAGTGTCTCCTGCAACCCGTTCCCTTGGTGCTAGATGAACGAACGTCTCTCCACTTGCTCAGTTCTGAGAGATTAGTGTGTGTGAAAGCCGCCTTCACCTAGCTTGTTGGGAACACAAAGTTTCTTTTCAGTTGCAAACTCCATTCCATACATATATATGGGGAGGTACTAGCTCCAACTCGGTTTGACAGTGAAAACTGCAGGAACTTCAAACCGGCACTAGGAAACAGACTGAGAAAGCAGAGAAAAAGTGCCTCCTGCAACCCGTTCCCTTGGTGCTAGATGAACGAACGTCTCTCCACTTGCTCAGTTCTGAGAGATTAGTGTGTGTGAAAGCCGTCCTTCAATAGCTTGTTGGGAACACAAAGTTTCTTTTCAGTTGCAAACTCCATTCCATACATATATATGGGGAGGTACTAGCTCCAACTCGGTTTGACAGTGAAAACTGCAGGAACTTCAAACCGGCACTAGGAAACAGACTGAGAAAGCAGAGAAAAAGTGTCTCCTGCAACCCGTTCCCTTGGTGCTAGATGAACGAACGTCTCTCCACTTGCTCAGTTCTGAGAGATTAGTGTGTGTGAAAGCCGCCTTCACCTAGCTTGTTGGGAACACAAAGTTTCTTTTCAGTTGCAAACTCCATTCCATACATATATATGGGGAGGTACAAGCTCCAACTCGGTTTGACAGTGAAAACTGCAGGAACTTCAAACCGGCACTAGGAAACAGACTGAGAAAGCAGAGAAAAAGTGTCTCCTGCAACCCGTTCCCTTGGTGCTAGATGAACGAACGTCTCTCCACTTGCTCAGTTCTGAGAGATAAGTGTGTGTGAAAGCCGTCCTTCACCAGCTTGTTGGGAACACAAAGATTCTTTTCAGTTGCAAACTCCATTCCATACATATATATGGTGAGGTACTAGATCCAAATCGGTTTGACAGTGAAAACTGCAGGAACTTCAAACCGGCACTAGGAAACAGACTGAGAAAGCAGAGAAAAAGTGTCTCCTGCAACCCGTTCCCTTGGTGCTAGATGAACGAACGTCTCTCCACTTGCTCAGTTCTGAGAGATAAGTGTGTGTGAAAGCCGTCCTTCACTAGCTTGTTGGGAACACAAAGTTTCTTTTCAGTTGCAAACTCCATTCCATACATATATATGGGGAGGTACTAGCTCCAACTCGGTTTGACAGTGAAAACTGCAGGAACTTCAAACCGGCACTAGTAAACAGACTGAGAAAGCAGAGAAAAAGTGTCTCCTGCAACCCGTTCCCTTGGTGCTAGATGAACGAACGTCTCTCCACTTGCTCAGTTCTGAGAGATTAGTGTGTGTGAAATCCGTCCTTCACTAGCTTGTTGGGAACACAAAGTTTCTTTTCAGTTGCAAACTCAATTCCATACATATATATGGGGAGGAACTAGATCCAACTCGGTTTGACAGTGAAAACTGCAGGAACTTCAAACCGGCACTAGGAAACAGACTGAGAAAGCAGAGAAAAAGTGTCTCCTGCCCCCGTTCCCTTGGTGCTAGATGAACGAACGTCTCTCCACTTGCTCAGTTCTGAGAGATAAGTGTGTGTGAAAGCCGTCCTTCACCTAGCTTGTTGGGAACACAAAGTTTCTTTTCAGTTGCAAACTCCATTCCATACATATATATGGGGAGGTACTAGCTCCAACTCGGTTTTACAGTGAAAACTGCAGGAACTTCAAACCGGCACTAGGATACAGACAGAGAAAGCAGAGAAAAGTGTCTCCTGCAACCCGTTCCCTTGGTGCTAGATGAACGAACGTCTCTCCACTTGCTCAGGTCTGAGAGATAACTGTGTGTGAATGCCGTCCTTCACCTAGCTTGTTGGGAACACAAAGTTTCTTTTCAGTTGCAAACTCCATTCCATACATATATATGGGGAGGTACAAGCTCCAACTCGGTTTGACAGTGAAAACTGCAGGAACTTCAAACCGGCACTAGGAAACAGACTGAGAAAGCAGAGAAAAAGCGTCTCCTGCAACCCGTTCCCTTGGTGCTAGATGAACGAACGTCTCTCCACTTGCTCAGTTCTGAGAGATAAGTGTGTGTGAAAGCCGTCCTTCACCTAGCTTGTTGGGAACACAAAGTTTCTTTTCAGTTGCAAACTCCATTCCATACATATATATGGGGAGGTACAAGCTCCAACTCGGTTTGACAGTGAAAACTGCAGGAACTTCAAACCGGCTCTAGGAAACAGACTGAGAAAGCAGAGAAAAAGTGTCTCCTGCAACCCGTTCCCTTGGTGCTAGATGAACGAACGTCTCTCCACTTGCTCAGTTCTGAGAGATAAGTGTGTGTGAAAGCCGTCCTTCACTAGCTTGTTGGGAACACAAAGTTTCTTTTCAGTTGCAAACTCCATTCCATACATATATATGGGGAGGTACTAGCTCCAACTCGGTTTGACAGTGAAAACTGCAGGAACTTCAAACCGGCACTAGGAAACAGACTGAGAAAGCAGAGAAAAAGTGCCTCCTGCAACCCGTTCCCTTGGTGCTAGATGAACGAACGTCTCTCCACTTGCTCAGTTCTGAGAGATTAGTGTGTGTGAAAGCCGTCCTTCAATAGCTTGTTGGGAACACAAAGTTTCTTTTCAGTTGCAAACTCCATTCCATACATATATATGGGGAGGTACTAGCTCCAACTCGGTTTGACAGTGAAAACTGCAGGAACTTCAAACCGGCACTAGGAAACAGACTGAGAAAGCAGAGAAAAAGTGTCTCCTGCAACCCGTTCCCTTGGTGCTAGATGAACGAACGTCTCTCCACTTGCTCAGTTCTGAGAGATTAGTGTGTGTGAAAGCCGCCTTCACCTAGCTTGTTGGGAACACAAAGTTTCTTTTCAGTTTCAAACTCCATTCCATACATATATATGGGGAGGTACAAGCTCCAACTCGGTTTGACAGTGAAAACTGCAGGAACTTCAAACCGGCACTAGGAAACAGACTGAGAAAGCAGAGAAAAAGTGTCTCCTGCAACCCGTTCCCTTGGTGCTAGATGAACGAACGTCTCTCCACTTGCTCAGTTCTGAGAGATAAATGTGTGTGAAAGCCGTCCTTCACTAGCTTGTTGGGAACACAAAGATTCTTTTCAGTTGCAAACTCCATTCCATACATATATATGGTGAGGTACTAGATCCAAATCGGTTTGACAGTGAAAACTGCAGGAACTTCAAACCGGCACTAGGAAACAGACTGAGAAAGCAGAGAAAAAGTGTCTCCTGCAACCCGTTCCCTTGGTGCTAGATGAACGAACGTCTCTCCACTTGCTCAGTTCTGAGAGATAAGTGTGTGTGAAAGCCGTCCTTCACTAGCTTGTTGGGAACACAAAGTTTCTTTTCAGTTGCAAACTCCATTCCATACATATATATGGGGAGGTACTAGCTCCAACTCGGTTTGACAGTGAAAACTGCAGGAACTTCAAACCGGCACTAGGAAACAGACTGAGAAAGCAGAGAAAAAGTGTCTCCTGCAACCCGTTCCCTTGGTGCTAGATGAACGAACGTCTCTCCACTTGCTCAGTTCTGAGAGATAAGTGTGTGTGAAAGCCGCCTTCACCTAGCTTGTTGGGAACACAAAGTTTCTTTTCAGTTGCAAACTCCATTCCATACATATATATGGGGAGGTACTAGCTCCAACTCGGTTTGAAAGTGAAAACTGCAGGAACTTCAAACCGGCACTAGGAAACAGACTGAGAAAGCAGAGAAATAGCGTCTCCTGCAACCCGTTCCCTTGGTGCTAGATGAACGAACGTCTCTCCACTTGCTCAGTTCTGAGAGATTAGTGTGTGTGAAAGCCGTCCTTCACCTAGCTTGTTGGGAACACAAAGTTTCTTTTCAGTTGCAAACTCCATTCCATACATATATATGGGGAGGTACTAGCTCCAACTCGGTTTGACAGAGAAAACTGAAGGAACTTCAAACCGGCACTAGGAAACAGACTGAGAAAGCAGAGAAAAAGTGTCTCCTGCAACCCGTTCCCTTGGTGCTAGATGAACGAACGTCTCTCCACTTGCTAAGTTCTGAGAGATAAGTGTGTGTTAAAGCCGTCCTTCACTTAGCTTGTTGGGAACACAAAGTTTCTTTTCAGTTGCAAACTCCATTCCATACATATATATGGGGAGGTACAAGATCCAACTCGGTTTGACAGTGAAAACTGCAGGAACTTCAAACCGGCACTAGGAAACAGACTGAGAAAGCAGAGAAAAAGTGTCTCCTGCAACCCGTTCCCTTGGTGCTAGATGAACGAACGTCTCTCCACTTGCTCAGTTCTGAGAGATAAGTGTGTGTGAAAGCCGTCCTTCACTAGCTTGTTGGGAACACAAAGTTTCTTTTCAGTTGCAAACTCCATTCCATACATATATATGGGGAGGTACTAGATCCAACTCGGTTTGACAGTGAAAACTGCAGGAACTTCAAACCGGCACTAGGAAACAGAGTGAGAAAGCAGAGAAAAAGTGTCTCCTGCAACCCGTTCCCTTGGTGCTAGATGAACGAACGTCTCTCCACTTGCTCAGTTCTGAGAGATAAGTGTGTGTGAAAGCCGCCTTCACCTAGCTTGTTGGGAACACAAAGTTTCTTTTCAGTTGCAAACTCCATTCCATACATATATATGGGGAGGTACTAGCTCCAACTCGGTTTGAAAGTGAAAACTGCAGGAACTTCAAACCGGCACTAGGAAACAGACTGAGAAAGCAGAGAAATAGCGTCTCCTGCAACCCGTTCCCTTGGTGCTATATGAACGAACGTCTCTCCACTTGCTCAGTTCTGAGAGATAAGTGTGTGTTAAAGCCGTCCTTCACCTAGCTTGTTGGGAACACAAAGTTTCTTTTCAGTTGCAAACTCCATTCCATACATATGTATGGGGAGGTACAAGCTCCAACTCTCTTTTACAGTGAAAACTGCAGGAACTTCATACCAGCACTAGGAAACAGACTGAGAAAGCAGAGAAATAGTGTCTCCTGCAACCCGTTCCCCCGGTGTTAGATGAACAAACGTCTCTCCACTTGCTCAGTTCTGAGAGATAATTGTGTGTGAAAGCCGTCCTTCACCTAGCTTGTTGGGAACACAAAGTTTCTTTTCAGTTGCAAACTCAATTCCATACATATATATGGGGAGGTACAATCTCCAACTCGGTTTTACAGTGAAAACTGCAGGAACTTCAAACCGGCACTCGGAAATAGACTGAGAAAGAAGAGAAAAAGTGTCTCCTGCAACCCGTTCCCTTGCTGCTAGATGAACGAACGTCTCTCCACTTGCTCAGTTCTGAGAGATACGTGTGAGCGAAAGCCATCCTTCACCTAGCTTGTTGGGAACACAAAGTTTCTTTTCAGTTGCAAACTCCATTCCATACATATATATGGGGAGGTACAAGCTCCAACTCGGTTTTACAGTGAAAACTGCAGGAACTTCAAACCGGCACTAGGAAACAGACTGAGAAAGCAGAGAAAAAGTGTCTCCTGCAACCCGTTCCCTTGGTGCTAGATGAACGAACGTCTCTCCACTTGCTCAGTTCTGAGAGATAACTGTGAGTGAAAGCCGTCCTTCACCTAGCTTGTTGGGAACACAAAGTTTCTTTTCAGTTGCAAACTCCATTCCATACATATGTATGGGGAGGTACAAGCTCCAACTCTGATTTACAGTGAAAACTGCAGGAACTTCAAACCGGCACTAGGAAACAGACTGAGAAAGCAGAGAAAAAGTGTCTCCTGCAACCCGTTCCCTTGGTGCTAGATGAACGAACGTCTCTCCACTTGCTCAGTTCTGAGAGATAATTGTGAGTGAAAGCCGTCCTTCACCTAGCTTGTTGGGAACACAAAGTTTCTTTTCAGTTCCAAACTCCATTCCATACATATGTATGGGGAGGTACAAGCTCCAAATCTGTTTTACAGTGAAAACTGCAGGAACTTCAAACCGGCACTAGGAAACAGACTGAGAAAGCAGAGAAAAAGTGTCTCCTGCAACCCGTTCCCTTGGTGCTAGATGAACGAACGTCTCTCCACTTGCTCAGTTCTGAGAGATAATTGTGAGTGAAAGCCGTCCTTCACCTAGCTTGTTGGGAACACAAAGTTTCTTTTCAGTTCCAAACTCCATTCCATACATATGTATGGGGAGGTACAAGCTCCAACTCTCTTTTACAGTGAAAACTGCAGGAACTTCATACCGGCACTAGGAAACAGACTGAGAAAGCAGAGAAAAAGTGTCTCCTGCAACCCGTTCCCCCGGTGTTAGATGAACAAACGTCTCTCCACTTGCTCAGTTCTGAGAGATAATTGTGTGTGAAAGCCGTCCTTCACCTAGCTTGTTGGGAACACAAAGTTTCTTTTCAGTTGCAAACTCAATTCCATACATATATATGGGGAGGTACAAGCTCCAACTCGGTTTTACAGTGAAAACTGCAGGAACTTCAAACCGGCACTCGGAAACAGACTGAGAAATAAGAGAAAAAGTGTCTCCTGCAACCCGTTCCCTTGCTGCTAGATGAACGAACGTCTCTCCACTTGTTCAGTTCTGAGAGATACGTGTGAGCGAAAGCCATCCTTCACCTAGCTTGTTGGGAACACAAAGTTTCTTTTCAGTTGCAAACTCCATTCCATACATATATATGGGGAGGTACAAGCTCCAACTCGGTTTTACAGTGAAAACTGCAGGAACTTCAAACCGGCACTAGGAAACAGACTGAGAAAGCAGAGAATAAGTGTCTCCTGCAACCCGTTCCCTTGGTGCTAGATGAACGAACATCTCTCCACTTGCTCAGTTCTGAGAGATAATTGTGAGTGAAAGCCGTTCTTCACCTAGCTTGTTGGGAACACAAAGTTTCTTTTCAGTTGCAAACTCCATTCCATACATATGTATGGGGAGGTACAAGCTCCAACTCGGTTTTACAGTGAAAACTGCAGGAACTTCAAACCGGCACTAGGAAACAGACTGAGAAAGCAGAGAAAAAGTGTCTCCTGCAACCCGTTCCCTTGGTGCTAGATGAACGAACGTCTCTCCACTTGCTCAGTTCTGAGAGATAAGTCTGTGTGAAAGCCGTCCTTCACTAGCTTGTTGGGAACACAAAGTTTCTTTTCAGTTGCAAACTCCATTCCATACATATATATGGGGAGGTACTAGCTCCAACTCGGTTTGACAGTGAAAACTGCAGGAACTTCAAACCGGCACTAGGAAACAGACTGAGAAAGCAGAGAAAAAGTGTCTCCTGCAACCCGTTCCCTTGGTGCTAGATGAACGAACGTCTCTCCACTTGCTCAGTTCTGAGAGATAAGTGTGTGTGAAAGCCGCCTACACCTAGCTTGTTGGGAACACAAAGTTTCTTTTCAGTTGCAAACTCCATTCCATACATATATATGGGGAGGTACTAGCTCCAACTCGGTTTGAAAGTGAAAACTGCAGGAACTTCAAAACGGCACTAGGAAACAGACTGAGAAAGCAGAGAAATAGCGTCTCCTGCAACCCGTTCCCTTGGTGCTATATGAACGAACGTCTCTCCACTTGCTCAGTTTTGAGAGATAAGTGTGTGTGAAAGCCGTCTTTCACCTAGCTTGTTGGGAACACAAAGTTTCTTTTCAGTTGCAAACTCCATTCCATACATATATATGGGGAGGTACTAGCTCCAACTCGGTTTGACAGAGAAAACTGAAGGAACTTCAAACCGGCACTAGGAAACCGACAGAGAAAGCAGAGAAAAAGTGTCTCCTGCAACCCGTTCCCGTGGTGCTAGATGAACGAACGTCTCTCCACTTGCTCAGTTCTGAGAGATAATTGTGAGTGAAAGCCGTCCTTCACCTAGCTTGTTGGGAACACAAAGTTTCTTTTCAGTTGCAAACTCCATTCCATACATATGTATGGGGAGGTACAAGCTCCAACTCTGTTTTACAGTGAAAACTGCAGGAACTTCAAACCGGCACTAGGAAACAGACTGAGAAAGCAGAGAAATAGTGTCTCCTGCAACCCATTCCCCCGGTGCTAGATGAACGAACGTCTCTCCACTTGCTCAGTTCTGAGAGATAATTGTGAGTGAAAGCCGTCCTTCACCTAGCTTGTTGGGAACACAAAGTTTCTTTTCAGTTGCAAACTCCATTCCATACATATGTTTGGGGAGGTACAAGCTCCAACTCTGTTTTACAGTGAAAACTGCAGGAACTTCATACCGGCACTAGGAAACAGACTGAGAAAGCAGAGAAAAAGTGTCTCCTGCAACCCGTTCCGCCGGTGTTAGATGAACAAACGTCTCTCCACTTGCTCAGTTCTGAGAGATAATTGTGTGTGAAAGCCGTCCTTCACCTAGCTTGTTGGGAACACAAAGTTTCTTTTCAGTTGCAAACTCCATTCCATACATATATATGGGGAGGTACAAGCTCCAACTCGGTTTTACAGTGAAAACTGCAGGAACTTCAAACCGGCACTCGGAAACAGACTGAGAAAGAAGAGAAAAAGTGTCTCCTGCAACCCGTTCCCTTGCTGCTAGATGAACGAACGTCTCTCCACTTGCTCAGTTCTGAGAGATACGTGTGAGCGAAAGCCGTCCTTCACCTAGCTTGTTGGGAACACAAAGTTTCTTTTCAGTTGCAAACTCCATTCCATACATATATATGGGGAGGTACAAGCTCCAACTCGGTTTTACAGTGAAAACTGCAGGAACTTCAAACCGGCACTAGGAAACAGACTGAGAAAGCAGAGAAAAAGTGTCTCCTGCAACCCGTTCCCTTGGTGCTAGATGAACGAACGTCTCTCCACTTGCTCAGTTCTGAGAGATAATTGTGAGTTAAAGCCGTCCTTCACCTAGCTTGTTGGGAACACAAAGTTTCTTTTCAGTTGCAAACTCCATTCCATACATATGTATGGGGAGGTACAAGCTCCAACTCGGTTTTACAGGGAAAACTGCAGGAACCTCAAACCGGCACTAGGAAACAGCCTGAGAAAGCAGAGAAAAGTGTCTCCTGCAACCCGTTCCCTTGGTGCTAGATGAACGAACGTCTCTCCACTTGCTCAGTTCTGAGAGATAATTGTGAGTGAAAGCCGTCCTTCACCTTGCTTGTTGGGAACACAAAGTTTCTTTTCAGTTGCAAACTCCATTCCATACATATGTATGGGGAGGTACAAGCTCCAACTCTGTTTTACAGTGAAAACTGCAGGAACTTCAAACCGGCACTAGGAAACAGACTGAGAAAGCAGAGAAAAAGTGTCTCCTGCAACCCGTTCCCTTGGTGCTAGATGAACGAACGTCTCTCCACTTGCTCAGTTCTGAGAGATAAGTGTGTGTGAAAGCCGTCCTTCAATAGCTTGTTGGGAACACAAAGTTTCTTTTCAGTTGCAAACTCCATTCCATACATATATATGTGGAGGTACTAGATCCAACTCGGTTTGACAGTGAAAACTGCAGGAACTTCAAACCGGCACTAGGAAACAGACTGAGAAAGCAGAGAAAAAGTGTCTCCTGCAACCCTTTCCCTTGGTGCTAGATGAACGAACGTCTCTCCACTTGCTCAGTTCTGAGAGATAAGTCTGTGTGAAAGCCGTCCTTCACTAGCTTGTTGGGAACACAAAGTTTCTTTTCAGTTGCAAACTCCATTCCATACATATATATGGGGAGGTACTAGCTCCAACTCGGTTTGACAGTGAAAACTGCAGGAACTTCAAACCGGCACTAGGAAACAGACTGAGAAAGCAGAGAAAAAGTGTCTCCTGCAACCCGTTCCCTTGGTGCTAGATGAACGAACGTCTCTCCACTTGCTCAGTTCTGAGAGATAAGTGTGTGTGAAAGCCGCCTACACCTAGCTTGTTGGGAACACAAAGTTTCTTTTCAGTTGCAAACTCCATTCCATACATATATATGGGGAGGTACTAGCTCCAACTCGGTTTGAAAGTGAAAACTGCAGGAACTTCAAAACGGCACTAGGAAACAGACTGAGAAAGCAGAGAAATAGCGTCTCCTGCAACCCGTTCCCTTGGTGCTATATGAACGAACGTCTCTCCACTTGCTCAGTTTTGAGAGATAAGTGTGTGTGAAAGCCGTCCTTCACCTAGCTTGTTGGGAACACAAAGTTTCTTTTCAGTTGCAAACTCCATTCCATACATATATATGGGGAGGTACTAGCTCCAACTCGGTTTGACAGAGAAAACTGAAGGAACTTCAAACCGGCACTAGGAAACCGACTGAGAAAGCAGAGAAATAGTGTCTCCTGCAACCCGTTCCCGTGGTGCTAGATGAACGAACGTCTCTCCACTTGCTCAGTTCTGAGAGATAATTGTGAGTGAAAGCCGTCCTTCACCTAGCTTGTTGGGAACACAAAGTTTCTTTTCAGTTGCAAACTCCATTCCATACATATGTATGGGGAGGTACAAGCTCCAACTCTGTTTTACAGTGAAAACTGCAGGAACTTCAAACCGGCACAAGGAAACAGACTGAGAAAGCAGAGAAAAAGTGTCTCCTGCAACCCATTCCCCCGGTGCTAGATGAACGAACGTCTCTCCACTTGCTCAGTTCTGAGAGATAATTGTGAGTGAAAGCCGTCCTTCACCTAGCTTGTTGGGAACACAAAGTTTCTTTTCAGTTGCAAACTCCATTCCATACATATGTTTGGGGAGGTACAAGCTCCAACTCTGTTTTACAGTGAAAACTGCAGGAACTTCATACCGGCACTAGGAAACAGACTGAGAAAGCAGAGAAAAAGTGTCTCCTGCAACCCGTTCCGCCGGTGTTAGATGAACAAACGTCTCTCCACTTGCTCAGTTCTGAGAGATAATTGTGTGTGAAAGCCGTCCTTCACCTAGCTTGTTGGGAACACAAAGTTTCTTTTCAGTTGCAAGCTCCATTCCATACATATATATGGGGAGGTACAAGTTCCAACACGGTTTTACAGTGAAAACTGCAGGAACTTCAAACCGGCACTCGGAAACAGACTGAGAAAGAAGAGAAAAAGTGTCTCCTGCAACCCGTTCCCTTGCCGCTAGATGAACGAATGTCTCTCCACTTGCTCAGTTCGAGAAATACGTGTGAGCGAAAGCCGTCCTTCACCTAGCTTGTTGGGAACACAAAGTTTCTTTTCAGTTGCAAACTCCATTCCATACATATATATGGGGAGGTACAAGCTCCAACTCGGTTTTACAGTGAAAACTGCAGGAACTTCAAACCGGCACTAGGAAACAGACTGAGAAAGCAGAGAAAAAGTGTCTCCTGCAACCCGTTCCCTTGGTGCTAGATGAACGAACGTCTCTCCACTTGCTCAGTTCTGAGAGATAATTGTGAGTGAAAGCCGTCCTTCACCTAGCTTGTTGGGAACACAAAGTTTCTTTTCAGTTGCAAACTCCATTCCATACATATGTATGGGGAGGTACAAGCTCCAACTCGGTTTTACAGGGAAAACTGCAGGAACCTCAAACCGGCACTAGGAAACAGCCTGAGAAAGCAGAGAAAAGTGTCTCCTGCAACCCGTTCCCTTGGTGCTAGATGAACGAACGTCTCTCCACTTGCTCAGTTCTGAGAGATAATTGTGAGTGAAAGCCGTCCTTCACCTAGCTTGTTGGGAACACAAAGTTTCTTTTCAGTTGCAAACTCCATTCCATACATATGTATGGGGAGGTACAAGCTCCAAATCTGTTTTACAGTGAAAACTGCAGGAACTTCAAACCGGCACTAGGAAACAGACTGAGAAAGCAGAGAAAAAGTGTCTCCTGCAACCCGTTCCCTTGGTGCTAGATGAACGAACGTCTCTCCACTTGCTCAGTTCTGAGAGATAAGTGTGTGTGAAAGCCGTCCTTCACTAGCTTGTTGGGAACACAAAGTTTCTTTTCAGTTGCAAACTCCATTCCATACATATATATGTGGAGGTACTAGATCCAACTCGGTTTGACAGTGAAAACTGCAGGAACTTCAAACCGGCACTAGGAAACAGACTGAGAAAGCAGAGAAAAAGTTTCTCCTGCAACCCGTTCCCTTGGTGCTAGATGAACGAACGTCTCTCCACTTTCTCAGTTCTGAGAGATAAGTGTGTGTGAAAGCCGCTTTCACCTAGCTTGTTGGGAACACAAAGTTTCTTTTCAGTTGCAAACTCCATTCCATACATATATATGGGGAGGTACAAGCTCCAACTCGGTTTTACAGTGAAAACTGCAGGAACTTCAAACCGGCACTCGGAAACAGACTGAGAAAGAAGAGAAAAATTGTCTCCTGCAACCCGTTCCCTTGCTGCTAGATGAACGAACGTCTCTCCACTTGCTCAGTTCTGAGAGATACGTGTGAGCGAAAGCCGTCCTTCACCTAGCTTGTTGGGAACACAAAGTTTCTTTTCAGTTGCAAACTCCATTCCATACATATATATGGGGAGGTACAAGCTCCAACTCGGTTTTACAGTGAAAACTGCAGGAACTTCAAACCGGCACTAGGAAACAGACTGAGAAAGCAGAGAAAAAGTGTCTCCTGCAACCCGTTCCCTTGGTGCTAGATGAACGAACGTCTCTCCACTTGCTCAGTTCTGAGAGATAATTGTGAGTTAAAGCCGTCCTTCACCTAGCTTGTTGGGAACACAAAGTTTCTTTTCAGTTGCAAACTCCATTCCATACATATGTATGGGGAGGTACAAGCTCCAACTCGGTTTTACAGGGAAAACTGCAGGAACCTCAAACCGGCACTAGGAAACAGCCTGAGAAAGCAGAGAAAAGTGTCTCCTGCAACCCGTTCCCTTGGTGCTAGATGAACGAACGTCTCTCCACTTGCTCAGTTCTGAGAGATAATTGTGAGTGAAAGCCGTCCTTCACCTTGCTTGTTGGGAACACAAAGTTTCTTTTCAGTTGCAAACTCCATTCCATACATATGTATGGGGAGGTACAAGCTCCAACTCTGTTTTACAGTGAAAACTGCAGGAACTTCAAACCGGCACTAGGAAACAGACTGAGAAAGCAGAGAAAAAGTGTCTCCTGCAACCCGTTCCCTTGGTGCTAGATGAACGAACGTCTCTCCACTTGCTCAGTTCTGAGAGATAAGTGTGTGTGAAAGCCGTCCTTCAATAGCTTGTTGGGAACACAAAGTTTCTTTTCAGTTGCAAACTCCATTCCATACATATATATGTGGAGGTACTAGATCCAACTCGGTTTGACAGTGAAAACTGCAGGAACTTCAAACCGGCACTAGGAAACAGACTGAGAAAGCAGAGAAAAAGTGTCTCCTGCAACCCTTTCCCTTGGTGCTAGATGAACGAACGTCTCTCCACTTGCTCAGTTCTGAGAGATAAGTCTGTGTGAAAGCCGTCCTTCACTAGCTTGTTGGGAACACAAAGTTTCTTTTCAGTTGCAAACTCCATTCCATACATATATATGGGGAGGTACTAGCTCCAACTCGGTTTGACAGTGAAAACTGCAGGAACTTCAAACCGGCACTAGGAAACAGACTGAGAAAGCAGAGAAAAAGTGTCTCCTGCAACCCGTTCCCTTGGTGCTAGATGAACGAACGTCTCTCCACTTGCTCAGTTCTGAGAGATAAGTGTGTGTGAAAGCCGCCTACACCTAGCTTGTTGGGAACACAAAGTTTCTTTTCAGTTGCAAACTCCATTCCATACATATATATGGGGAGGTACTAGCTCCAACTCGGTTTGAAAGTGAAAACTGCAGGAACTTCAAAACGGCACTAGGAAACAGACTGAGAAAGCAGAGAAATAGCGTCTCCTGCAACCCGTTCCCTTGGTGCTATATGAACGAACGTCTCTCCACTTGCTCAGTTTTGAGAGATAAGTGTGTGTGAAAGCCGTCCTTCACCTAGCTTGTTGGGAACACAAAGTTTCTTTTCAGTTGCAAACTCCATTCCATACATATATATGGGGAGGTACTAGCTCCAACTCGGTTTGACAGAGAAAACTGAAGGAACTTCAAACCGGCACTAGGAAACCGACTGAGAAAGCAGAGAAATAGTGTCTCCTGCAACCCGTTCCCGTGGTGCTAGATGAACGAACGTCTCTCCACTTGCTCAGTTCTGAGAGATAATTGTGAGTGAAAGCCGTCCTTCACCTAGCTTGTTGGGAACACAAAGTTTCTTTTCAGTTGCAAACTCCATTCCATACATATGTATGGGGAGGTACAAGCTCCAACTCTGTTTTACAGTGAAAACTGCAGGAACTTCAAACCGGCACAAGGAAACAGACTGAGAAAGCAGAGAAAAAGTGTCTCCTGCAACCCATTCCCCCGGTGCTAGATGAACGAACGTCTCTCCACTTGCTCAGTTCTGAGAGATAATTGTGAGTGAAAGCCGTCCTTCACCTAGCTTGTTGGGAACACAAAGTTTCTTTTCAGTTGCAAACTCCATTCCATACATATGTTTGGGGAGGTACAAGCTCCAACTCTGTTTTACAGTGAAAACTGCAGGAACTTCATACCGGCACTAGGAAACAGACTGAGAAAGCAGAGAAAAAGTGTCTCCTGCAACCCGTTCCGCCGGTGTTAGATGAACAAACGTCTCTCCACTTGCTCAGTTCTGAGAGATAATTGTGTGTGAAAGCCGTCCTTCACCTAGCTTGTTGGGAACACAAAGTTTCTTTTCAGTTGCAAGCTCCATTCCATACATATATATGGGGAGGTACAAGTTCCAACACGGTTTTACAGTGAAAACTGCAGGAACTTCAAACCGGCACTCGGAAACAGACTGAGAAAGAAGAGAAAAAGTGTCTCCTGCAACCCGTTCCCTTGCCGCTAGATGAACGAATGTCTCTCCACTTGCTCAGTTCGAGAAATACGTGTGAGCGAAAGCCGTCCTTCACCTAGCTTGTTGGGAACACAAAGTTTCTTTTCAGTTGCAAACTCCATTCCATACATATATATGGGGAGGTACAAGCTCCAACTCGGTTTTACAGTGAAAACTGCAGGAACTTCAAACCGGCACTAGGAAACAGACTGAGAAAGCAGAGAAAAAGTGTCTCCTGCAACCCGTTCCCTTGGTGCTAGATGAACGAACGTCTCTCCACTTGCTCAGTTCTGAGAGATAATTGTGAGTGAAAGCCGTCCTTCACCTAGCTTGTTGGGAACACAAAGTTTCTTTTCAGTTGCAAACTCCATTCCATACATATGTATGGGGAGGTACAAGCTCCAACTCGGTTTTACAGGGAAAACTGCAGGAACCTCAAACCGGCACTAGGAAACAGCCTGAGAAAGCAGAGAAAAGTGTCTCCTGCAACCCGTTCCCTTGGTGCTAGATGAACGAACGTCTCTCCACTTGCTCAGTTCTGAGAGATAATTGTGAGTGAAAGCCGTCCTTCACCTAGCTTGTTGGGAACACAAAGTTTCTTTTCAGTTGCAAACTCCATTCCATACATATGTATGGGGAGGTACAAGCTCCAAATCTGTTTTACAGTGAAAACTGCAGGAACTTCAAACCGGCACTAGGAAACAGACTGAGAAAGCAGAGAAAAAGTGTCTCCTGCAACCCGTTCCCTTGGTGCTAGATGAACGAACGTCTCTCCACTTGCTCAGTTCTGAGAGATAAGTGTGTGTGAAAGCCGTCCTTCACTAGCTTGTTGGGAACACAAAGTTTCTTTTCAGTTGCAAACTCCATTCCATACATATATATGTGGAGGTACTAGATCCAACTCGGTTTGACAGTGAAAACTGCAGGAACTTCAAACCGGCACTAGGAAACAGACTGAGAAAGCAGAGAAAAAGTGTCTCCTGCAACCCGTTCCCTTGGTGCTAGATGAACGAACGTCTCTCCACTTTCTCAGTTCTGAGAGATAAGTGTGTGTGAAAGCCGCTTTCACCTAGCTTGTTGGGAACACAAAGTTTCTTTTCAGTTGCAAACTCCATTCCATACATATATATGGGGAGGTACTAGCTCCAACTCGGTTTGAAAGTGAAAACTGCAGGAACTTCAAACCGGCACTAGGAAACAGACTGAGAAAGCAGAGAAATAGCGTCTCCTGCAACCCGTTCCCTTGGTGCTATATGAACGAACGTCTCTCCACTTACTCAGTTCTGAGAGATAAGTGTGTGTGAAAGCCGTCCTTCACCTAGCTTGTTGGGAACACAAAGTTTCTTTTCAGTTGCAAACTCCATTCCATACATATATATGGGGAGGTACTAGCTCCAACTCGGTTTGACAGAGAAAACTGAAGGAACTTCAAACCGGCACTAGGAAACAGACTGAGAAAGCAGAGAAAAAGTGTCTCCTGCAACCCGTTCCCTTGGTGCTAGATGAACGAACGTCTCTCCACTTGCTCAGTTCTGAGAGATAATTGTGAGTGAAAGCCGTCCTTCACCTAGCTTGTTGGGAACACAAAGTTTCTTTTCAGTTGCAAACTCCATTCCATACATATGTATGGGGAGGTAAAAGCTCCAACTCGGTTTTACAGTGAAAACTGCAGGAACTTCAAACCGGCGCTAGAAAACAGACTGAGAAAGCAGAGAAAAAGTGTCTCCTGCAACCCGTTCCCTTGGTGCTAGATGAACGAACGTCTCTCCACTTTCTCAGTTCTGAGAGATAAGTGTGTGTGAAAGCCGCTTTCACCTAGCTTGTTGGGAACACAAAGTTTCTTTTCAGTTGCAAACTCCATTCCATACATATATATGGGGAGGTACTAGCTCCAACTCGGTTCGAAAGTGAAAACTGCAGGAACTTCAAACCGGCACTAGGAAACAGACTGAGAAAGCAGAGAAATAGCGTCTCCTGCAACCCGTTCCCTTGGTGCTATATGAACGAACGTCTCTCCACTTACTCAGTTCTGAGAGATAAGTGTGTGTGAAAGCCGTCCTTCACCTAGCTTGTTGGGAACACAAAGTTTCTTTTCAGTTGCAAACTCCATTCCATACATATATATGGGGAGGTACTAGCTCCAACTCGGTTTGACAGAGAAAACTGAAGGAACTTCAACCCGGCACTAGGAAACAGACTGAGAAAGCAGAGAAAAAGTGTCTCCTGCAACCCGTTCCCTTGGTGCTAGATGAACGAACGTCTCTCCACTTGCTCAGTTCTGAGAGATAATTGTGAGTGAAAGCCGTCCTTCACCTAGCTTGTTGGGAACACAAAGTTTCTTTTCAGTTGCAAACTCCATTCCATACATATGTATGGGGAGGTAAAAGCTCCAACTCGATTTTACAGTCAAAACTGCAGGAACTTCAAACCGGCGCTAGAAAACAGACTGAGAAAGCAGAGAAAAAGTGTCTCCTGCAACCCGTTCCCTTGGTGCTAGATGAACGAACGTCTCTCCACTTGCTCAGTTATGAGAGATAATTGTGAGTGAAAGCCGTCCTTCACCTAGCTTGTTGGGAACACAAAGTTTCTTTTCAGTTGCAAACTCCATTCCATACATATGTATGGGGAGGTACAAGCTCCAACTCTGTTTTACAGTGAAAACTGCAGGAACTACAAATCGGCACTAGGAAACAGACTGAGAAAGCAGAGAAATGTGTCTCCTTCAACCCGTTCCCCCGGTGTTAGATGAACGAACGTCTCTCCACTTGCTCAGTTCTGAAAGATAATTGTGTGTGAAAGCCGTCCTTCACCTAGCTTGTTGGGAACACAGAGTTTCTTTTCAGTTGCAAACTCCATTCCATACATATATATGGGGAGGTACAAGCTCCAACACGGTTTTACAGTGAAAACTGCAGGAACTTCAAACCGGCACTCGGAAACAGACTGAGAAAGCAGAGAAAAAGTGTCTCCTGCAACCCGTTCCCTTGGTGCTAGATGAACGAACGTCTCTCCACTTGCTCAGTTCTGAGAGATTAGTGTGTGTGAAAGCCGTCCTTCAAATAGCTTGTTGGGAACACAAAGTTTCTTTTCAGTTGCAAACTCCATTCCATACATATATATGGGGAGGTACTAGCTCCAACTCGGTTTCACAGAGAAAACTGAAGGAACTTCAAACCGGCACTAGGAAACAGACTGAGAAACAGAGAAAAAGTGTCTCCTGCAAACCGTTCCCCCGGTGCTAGATGAACGAACGTCTCTCCACTTGCTCAGTTCTGAGAGATAAGTGTGTGTGAAAGCCGTCCTTCACATAGCTTGTTGGGAACACAAAGTTTCTTTTCAGTTGCAAACTCCATTCCATACATATATATGGGGAGGTACTAGCTCCAACTCGGTTTTACTGTGAAAACTGCAGGAACTTCAAACCGGCACTAGGAAACAGACTGAGAAAGCAGAGAAAAAGTGTCTCCTGCAACCCATTCCCTTGGTGCTAGATGAACGAACGTCTCTCCACTTGCTCAGTTCTGAGAGATAAGAGTGAGTGAAAGCCGTCCTTCACCTAGCTTGTTGGGAACACAAAGTTTCTTTTCAGTTGCAAACTCCATTCCATAAATATATATGGGGAGGTACAAGCTCCAACTCTGTTTTACAGTGAAAACTGCAGGAACTTCAAACCGGCACTAGGAAACAGACTGAGAAAGCAGAGAAAAAGTGTCTCCTGCAACTCGTTCCCCCGGTGCTAGATGAACGAACGTCTCTCCACTTGCTCAGTTCTAGAGATAAGTGTGTGTGAAAGCCGTCCTTCACCTAGCTTGTTGGGAACACAAAGTTTCTTTTCAGTTGCAAACTCCATTCCATACATATATATGGGGAGGTACAAGCTCCAACTCGGTTTTACAGTGAAAACTGCAGGAACTTCAAACCGGCACTAGGAAACAGACTGAGAAAGCAGAGAAAAAGTGTCTCCTGCAACCCGTTCCCTTGGTGCTAGATGAACGAACGTCTCTCCACTTCCTCAGTTCTGAGAGATAAGTGTGTGTGAAAGCCGTCCTTCACCTAGCGTTTTGGGAACACAAAGTTTCTTTTCAGTTGCAAACTCCATTCCATACATATATATGGGAGGTACAAGCTCCAACTCGGTTTTACAGTGAAAACTGCAGGAACTTCAAACCGGCACTAGGAAACAGACTGAGAAAGCAGAGAAAAAGTGTCTCCTGCAACCCGTTCCCTTGGTGCTAGATGAACGAACGTCTCTCCACTTCCTCAGTTCTGAGAGATAAATGTGTGTGAAAGCCGTCCTTCACCTAGCGTTTTGGGAACACAAAGTTTCTTTTCAGTTGCAAACTCCATTCCATACATATATATGGGGAGGTACTAGCTCCAACTCGGTTTTACAGTGAAAACTGCAGGAACTTCAAACCGGCACTAGGAAAGAGACAGAGAAAGCAGAGAAAAAGTGTCCCCTGCAACCCGTTCCCTTGGTGCTAGATGAACGAACGTCTCTCCACTTGCTCAGTTCTGAGAGATAAGTGTGTGTGAAAGCCGTCCTTCACCTAGCTAGTTTGGAACACAAAGTTTCTTTTCAGTAGCAAACTCCATTCCATACATATATATGGGGAGGTACAAACTCCAACTCGGGTTCACAGTGAAAACTGCAGGAACTTCATAACGGCACTAGGAAACAGACTGAGAAAGCAGAGAAAATGTGTCTCCTGCAACCCGTTCCCTTTGTGCTAGATGAACGAACGTCTCTCCACTTCCTCAGTTCTGAGAGATAAGTGTGTGTGAAAGCCGTCCTTCACCTAGCTTGTTGGGAACACAAAGTTTCTTTTCAGTTGCAAACTCCATTCCATACATATATATGGGGAGGTACAAGCTCCAACTCGGTTTTACAGTGAAAACTGCAGGAACTTCAAACCGGCACTAGGAAACAGACTGAGAAAGCAGAGAAAAAGTGTCTCCTGCAACCCGTTCCCTTGGTGCTAGATGAACGAACGTCTCTCCACTTGCTCAGTTCTGAGATATAAGTGTGTGTGAATGCCGTCCTTCACCTTGCTTGTTGGAAATACAAAGTTTCTTTTCAGTAGCAAACTCCATTCCATACATATATATGGGGAGGTACAAGCTCCAACTCGGTTTGACAGTGAAAACTGCAGGAGCTTCAAACCGGCACTAGGAAACAGACTGAGAAAGCAGAGAAAAATTGTCTCCTGCAACCCGTTCCCCTGGTGCTAGATGAACGAACGTCTCTCCACTTGCTCAGTTCTGAGAGAAAAGTGTGTGTGAAAGCCGTCCTTCACCTAGCTTGTTGGGAACACAAAGTTTCTTTTCAGTTGCAAACTCCATTCCATACATATATATGGGGAGGTACAAACTCCAACTCGGTTTTACAGTGAAAACTGCAGGAACTTCAAACCGGCACTAGGAAACAGACTGAGAAAGCAGAGAAAAAGTGTCTCCTGCAACCCGTTCCCTTGGTGCTAGATGAACGAACGTCTCTCCACTTGTTCAGTTCTGAGAGATAAGTGTGTGTTAAAGCCGTCCTTCACTAGCTTGTTGGGAACACAAAGTTTCTTTTCAGTTGCAAACTCCATTCCATACATATATATGGGGAGGTACTAGATCCAACTCGGTTTGACAGTGAAAACTGCAGGAACTTCAAACCGGCACTAGGAAACAGACTGAGAAAGCAGAGAAAAAGTGTCTCCTGCAACCCGTTCCCTTGGTGCTAGATGAACGAACGTCTCTCCACTTGCTCAGTTCTGAGAGATAAATGTGTGTGAAAGCCGTCCTTCACTAGCTTGTTGGGAACACAAAGTTTCTTTTCAGTTGCAAACTCAATTCCATATATATATATGTTGAGGTACTAGATCCAACTCGGTTTGACAGTGAAAACTGCAGGAACTTCAAACCGGCACTAGGAAACAGACTGAGAAAGCAGAGAAAAAGTGTCTCCTGCAACCCGTTCCCTTGGTGCTAGATGAACGAACGTCTCTCCACTTGCACAGTTCTGATAGATAAGTGTGTGTGAAAGCCGCCTTCACCTAGCTTGTTGGGAACACAAAGTTTCTTTTCAGTTGCAAACTCCATTCCATACATATATATGGGGAGGTACTAGCTCCAACTCGGTTTTACAGTGAAAACTGCAGGAACTTCAAACCGGCACTAGGATACAGACAGAGAAAGCAGAGAAAAGTGTCTCCTGCAACCCGTTCCCTTGGTGCTAGATGAACGAACGTCTCTCCACTTTCTCAGTTCTGAGTGATAAGTGTGTGTGAAAGCCGCTTTCACCTAGCTTGTTGGGAACACAAAGTTTCTTTTCAGTTGCAAACTCCATTCCATACATATATATGGGGAGGTACTAGCTCCAACTCGGTTTGAAAGTGAAAACTGCAGGAACTTCAAACCGGCACTAGGAAACAGACTGAGAAAGCAGAGAAATAGCGTCTCCTGCAACCCGTTCCCTTGGTGCTATATGAACGAACGTCTCTCCACTTACTCAGTTCTGAGAGATAAGTGTGTGTGAAAGCCGTCTTTCACCTAGCTTGTTGGGAACACAAAGTTTCTTTTCAGTTGCAAACTCCATTCCATACATATATATGGGGAGGTACAAGCTCCAACTCGGTTTTACAGTGAAAACTGCAGGAACTTCAAACCGGCACTAGGAAACAGACTGAGAAAGCAGAGAAAAAGTGTCTCCTGCAACCCGTTCCCTTGGTGCTAGATGAACGAACGTCTCTCCACTTGCTCAGTTCTGAGAGATAATTGTGAGTGAAAGCCGTCCTTCACCTAGCTTGTTGGGAACACAAAGTTTCTTTTCAGTTGCAAACTCCATTCCATACATATGTATGGGGAGGTAAAAGCTCCAACTCGGTTTTACAGTGAAAACTGCAGGAACTTCAAACCGGCGCTAGAAAACAGACTGAGAAAGCAGAGAAAAAGTGTCTCCTGCAACCCGTTCCCTTGGTGCTAGATGAACGAACGTCTCTCCACTTGCTCAGTTCTGAGAGATAATTGTGAGTGAAAGCCGTCCTTCACTTAGCTTGTTGGGAACACAAAGTTTCTTTTCAGTTGCAAACTCCATTCCATACATATGTATGGGGAGGTACAAGCTCCAAATCTGTTTTACAGTGAAAACTGCAGGAACTTCAAATCGGCACTAGGAAACAGACTGAGAAAGCAGAGAAAAAGTGTCTCCTGCAACCCGTTCCCCCGGTGTTAGATGAACGAACGTCTCTCCACTTGCTCAGTTCTGAGAGATAATTGTGTGTGAAAGCCGTCCTTCACCTAGCTTGTTGGGAACACAGAGTTTCTTTTCAGTTGCAAACTCCATTCCATACATATATATGGGGAGGTACAAGCTCCAACACGGTTTTACAGTGAAAACTGCAGGAACTTCAAACCGACACTCGGAAACAGACTGAGAAAGCAGAGAAAAAGTGTCTCCTGCAACCCGTTCCCTTGGTGCTAGATGAACGAACGTCTCTCCACTTGCTCAGTTCTGAGAGATTAGTGTGTGTGAAAGCCGTCCTAAAATAGCTTGTTGGGAACACAAAGTTTCTTTTCAGTTGCAAACTCCATTCCATACATATATATGGAGAGGTACTAGCTCCAACTCGGTTTCACAGAGAAAACTGAAGGAACTTCAAACCGGCACTAGGAAACAGACTGAGAAACAGAGAAAAAGTGTCTCCTGCAACTCGTTCCCCCGGTGCTAGATGAACGAACGTCTCTCCACTTGCTCAGTTCTGAGAGATAAGTGTGTGTGAAAGCCGTCCTTCACATAGCTTGTTGGGAACACAAAGTTTCTTTTCAGTTGCAAACTCCATTCCATACATATATATGGGGAGGTACTAGCTCCAACTCGGTTTTACAGTGAAAACTGCAGGAACTTCAAACCGGCACTAGGAAACAGACTGAGAAAGCAGAGAAAAAGTGTCTCCTGCAACCCATTCCCTTGGTGCTAGATGAACGAACGTCTCTCCACTTGCTCAGTTCTGAGAGATAAGAGTGAGTGAAAGCCGTCCTTCACCTAGCTTGTTGGGAACACAAAGTTTCTTTTCAGTTGCAAACTCCATTCCATACATATATATGGGGAGGTACAAGCTCCAACTCTGTTTTACAGTGAAAACTGCAGGAACTTCAAACCGGCACTAGGAAACAGACTGAGAAAGCAGAGAAAAAGTGTCTCCTGCAACTCGTTCCCCCGGTGCTAGATGAACGAACGTCTCTCCACTTGCTCAGTTCTAGAGATAAGTGTGTGTGAAAGCCGTCCTTCACCTAGCTTGTTGGGAACACAAAGTTTCTTTTCAGTTGCAAACTCCATTCCATACATATATATGGGGAGGTACAAGCTCCAACTCGGTTTTACAGTGAAAACTGCAGGAACTTCAAACCGGCACTAGGAAACAGACTGAGAAAGCAGAGAAAAAGTGTCTCCTGCAACCCGTTCCCTTGGTGCTAGATGAACGAACGTCTCTCCACTTCCTCAGTTCTGAGAGATAAGTGTGTGTGAAAGCCGTACTTCACCTAGCGTTTTGGGAACACAAAGTTTCTTTTCAGTTGCAAACTCCATTCCATACATATATAAGGGAGGTACAAGCTCCAACTCGGTTTTACAGTGAAAACTGCAGGAACTTCAAACCGGCACTAGGAAACAGACTGAGAAAGCAGAGAAAAAGTGTCTCCTGCAACCCGTTCCCTTGGTGCTAGATGAACGAACGTCTCTCCACTTCCTCAGTTCTGAGAGATAAGTGTGTGTGAAAGCCGTCCTTCACCTAGCGTTTTGGGAACACAAAGTTTCTTTTCAGTTGCAAACTCCATTCCATACATATATATGGGGAGGTACTAGCTCCAACTCGGTTTTACAGTGAAAACTGCAGGAACTTCAAACCGGCACTAGGAAAGAGACAGAGAAAGCAGAGAAAAAGTGTCTCCTGCAACCCGTTCCCTTGGTGCTAGATGAACGAACGTCTCTCCACTTGCTCAGTTCTGAGAGATAAGTGTGTGTGAAAGCCGTCCTTCACCTAGCTTGTTGGGAACACAAAGTTTCTTTTCAGTAGCAAACTCCATTCCATACATATATATGGGGAGGTACAAACTCCAACTCGGGTTCACAGTGAAAACTGCAGGAACTTCATAACGGCACTAGGAAACAGACTGAGAAAGCAGAGAAAATGTGTCTCCTGCAACCCGTTCCCTTGGTGCTAGATGAACGAACGTCTCTCCACTTCCTCAGTTCTGAGAGATAAGTGTGTGTGAAAGCCGTCCTTCACCTAGCTTGTTGGGAACACAAAGTTTCTTTTCAGTTGCAAACTCCATTCCATACATATATATGGGGAGGTACAAGCTCCAACTCGGTTTTACAGTGAAAACTGCAGGAACTTCAAACCGGCACTAGGAAACAGACTGAGAAAGCAGAGAAAAAGTGTCTCCTGCAACCCGTTCCCTTGGTGCTAGATGAACGAACGTCTCTCCACTTGCTCAGTTCTGAGAGATAAGTGTGTGTGAATGCCGTCCTTCACCTTGCTTGTTGGGAACACAAAGTTTCTTTTCAGTTGCAAACTCCATTCCATACATATATATGGGGAGGTACAAGCTCCAACTCGGTTTGACAGTGAAAACTGCAGGAGCTTCAAACCGGCACTAGGAAACAGACTGAGAAAGCAGAGAAAAATTGTCTCCTGCAACCCGTTCCCCTGGTGCAAGATGAACGAACGTCTCTCCACTTGCTCAGTTCTGAGAGAAAAGTGTGTGTGAAAGCCGTCCTTCACCTAGCTTGTTGGGAACACAAAGTTTCTTTTCAGTTGCAAACTCCATTCCATACATATATATGGGGAGGTACAAACTCCAACTCGGTTTTACAGTGAAAACTGCAGGAACTTCAAACCGGCACTAGGAAACAGACTGAGAAAGCAGAGAAAAAGTGTCTCCTGCAACCCGTTCCCTTGGTGCTAGATGAACGAACGTCTCTCCACTTGTTCAGTTCTGAGAGATAAGTGTGTGTTAAAGCCGTCCTTCACTTAGCTTGTTGGGAACACAAAGTTTCTTTTCAGTTGCAAACTCCATTCCATACATATATATGGGGAGGTACTAGATCCAACTCGGTTTGACAGTGAAAACTGCAGGAACTTCAAACCGGCACTAGGAAACAGACTGAGAAAGCAGAGAAAAAGTGTCTCCTGCAACCCGTTCCCTTGGTGCTAGATGAACGAACGTCTCTCCACTTGCTCAGTTCTGAGAGATAAGTGTGTGTGAAAGCCGTCCTTCACTAGCTTGTTGGGAAAACAAAGTTTCTTTTCAGTTGCAAACTCAATTCCATACATATATATGGGGAGGTACTAGATCCAACTCGGTTTGACAGTGAAAACTGCAGGAACTTCAAACCGGCACTAGGAAACAGACTGAGAAAGCAGAGAAAAAGTGTCTCCTGCAACCCGTTCCCTTGGTGCTAGATGAACGAACGTCTCTCCACTTGCTCAGTTCTGAGAGATAAGTGTGTGTGAAAGCCGCCTTCACCTAGCTTGTTGGGAACACAAAGTTTCTTTTCAGTTGCAAACTCCATTCCATACATATATATGGGGAGGTACTAGCTCCAACTCGGTTTTACAGTGAAAACTGCAGGAACTTCAAACCGGCACTAGGATACAGACAGAGAAAGCAGAGAAAAGTGTCTCCTGCAACCCGTTCACTTGGTGCTAGATGAACGAACGTCTCTCCACTTGCTCAGTTCTGAGAGATAACTGTGTGTGAATGCCGTCCTTCACCTAGCTTGTTGGGAACACAAAGTTTCTTTTCAGTTGCAAACTCCATTCCATACATATATATGGTGAGGTACAAGCTCCAACTCGGTTTGACAGTGAAAACTGCAGGAACTTCAAACCGGCACTAGGAAACAGAGTGAGAAAGCAGAGAAAAAGCGTCTCCTGCAACCCGTTCCCTTGGTGCTAGATGAACGAACGTCTCTCCACTTGCTCAGTTCTGAGAGATAAGTGTGTGTGAAAGCCGTCCTTCACCTAGCTTGTTGGGAACACAAAGTTTCTTTTCAATTGCAAACTCCATTCCATACATATATATGGGGAGGTACAAGCTCCAACTCGGTTTGACAGTGAAAACTGCAGGAACTTCAAACCGGCACTAGGAAACAGACTGAGAAAGCAGAGAAAAAGTGTCTCCTGCAACCCGTTCCCTTGGTGCTAGATGAACGAACGTCTCTCCACTTGCTCAGTTCTGAGAGATAAGTGTGTGTGAAAGCCGTCCTTCACTAGCTTGTTGGGAACACAAAGTTTCTTTTCAGTTGCAAACTCCATTCCATACATATATATGGGGAGGTACTAGCTCCAACTCGGTTTGACAGTGAAAACTGCAGGAACTTCAAAGCGGCACTAGGAAACAGACTGAGAAAGCAGAGAAAAAGTGCCTCCTGCAACCCGTTCCCTTGGTGCTAGATGAACGAACGTCTCTCCACTTGCTCAGTTCTGAGAGATTAGTGTGTGTGAAAGCCGTCCTTCACTAGCTTGTTGGGAACACAAAGTTTCTTTTCAGTTGCAAACTCCATTCCATACATATATATGGGGAGGTACTAGCTCCAACTCGGTTTGACAGTGAAAACTGCAGGAACTTCAAAGCGGCAGTAGTAAACAGATTGAGAAAGCAGAGAAAAAGTGTCTCCTGCAACCCGTTCCCTTGGTGCTAGATGAACGAACGTCTCTCCACTTGCTCAGTTCTGAGAGATTAGTGTGTGTGAAAGCCGCCTTCACCTAGCTTGTTGGGAACACAAAGTTTCTTTTCAGTTGCAAACTCCATTCCATACATATATATGGGGAGGTACAAGCTCCAACTCGGTTTGACAGTGAAAACTGCAGGAACTTCAAACCGGCACTAGGAAAAAGACTGAGAAAGCAGAGAAAAATTGTCTCCTGCAACCCGTTCCCTTGGTGCTAGATGAACGAACGTCTCTCCACTTGCTCAGTTCTGAGAGATAAGTGTGTGTGAAAGCCGTCCTTCACTAGCTTGTTGGGAACACAAAGTTTCTTTTCAGTTGCAAACTCCATTCCATACATATATATGGTGAGGTACTAGATCCAACTCGGTTTGACAGTGAAAACTGCAGGAACTTCAAACCGGCACTAGGAAACAGACTGAGAAAGCAGAGAAAAAGTGTCTCCTGCAACCCGTTCCCTTGGTGCTAGATGAACGAACGTCTCTCCACTTGCTCAGTTCTGAGAGATAAGTGTGTGTGAAAGCCGTCCTTCACTAGCTTGTTGGGAACACAAAGTTTCTTTTCAGTTGCAAACTCCATTCCATACATATATATGGGGAGGTACTAGCTCCAACTCGGTTTGACAGTGAAAACTGCAGGAACTTCAAACCGGCACTAGGAAACAGACTGAGAAAGCAGAGAAAAAGTGTCTCCTGCAACCCGTCCCCTTGGTGCTAGATGAACGAACGTCTCTCCACTTGCTCAATTCTGAGAGATAAGTGTGTGTGAAAGCCGCCTTCACCTAGCTTGTTGGGAACACAAAGTTTCTTTTCAGTTGCAAACTCCATTCCATACATATATATGGGGAGGTACTAGCTCCAACTCGGTTTGAAAGTGAAAACTGCAGGAACTTCAAATCGGCACTAGGAAACAGACTGAGAAAGCAGAGAAAAAGTGTCTCCTGCAACCCGTTCCCTTGGTGCTATATGAACGAACGTCTCTCCACTTGCTCACTTCTGAGAGATAAGTGTGTGTGAAAGCCGTCCTTCAACTAGCTTGTTGGGAACACAAAGTTTCTTTTCAGTTGCAAACTCCATTCCATACATATATATGGGGAGGTACTAGCTCCAACTCGGTTTGACAGAGAAAACTGAAGGAACTTCAAACCGGCACTAGGAAACAGACTGAGAAAGCAGAGAAAAAGTGTCTCCTGCAACCCGTTCCCTTGGTGCTAGATGAACGAACGTCTCTCCACTTGCTCAGTTCTGAGAGATAAGTGTGTGTGAAAGCCGTCCTTCACTAGCTTGTTGGGAACACAAAGTTTCTTTTCAGTTGCAAACTCCATTCCATACATATATATGGTGAGGTACTAGATCCAACTCGGTTTGACAGTGAAAACTGCAGGAACTTCAAACCGGCACTAGGAAACAGACTGAGAAAGCAGAGAAAAAGTGTCTCCTGCAACCCGTTCCCTTGGTGCTAGATGAACGAACGTCTCTCCACTTGCTCAGTTCTGAGAGATAAGTGTGTGTGAAAGCCGTCCTTCACTAGCTTGTTGGGAACACAAAGTTTCTTTTCAGTTGCAAACTCCATTCCATACATATATATGGGGAGGTACTAGCTCCAACTCGGTTTGACAGTGAAAACTGCAGGAACTTCAAACCGGCACTAGGAAACAGACTGAGAAAGCAGAGAAAAAGTGTCTCCTGCAACCCGTCCCCTTGGTGCTAGATGAACGAACGTCTCTCCACTTGCTCAGTTCTGAGAGATAAGTGTGTGTGAAAGCCGACTTCACCTAGCTTGTTGGGAACACAAAGTTTCTTTTCAGTTGCAAACTCCATTCCATACATATATATGGGGAGGTACTAGCTCCAACTCGGTTTGAAAGTGAAAACTGCAGGAACTTCAAATCGGCACTAGGAAACAGACTGAGAAAGCAGAGAAAAAGTGTCTCCTGCAACCCGTTCCCTTGGTGCTATATGAACGAACGTCTCTCCACTTGCTCACTTCTGAGAGATAAGTGTGTGTGAAAGCCGTCCTTCACCTAGCTTGTTGGGAACACAAAGTTTCTTTTCAGTTGCAAACTCCATTCCATACATATATATGGGGAGGTACTAGCTCCAACTCGGTTTGACAGAGAAAACTGAAGGAACTTCAAACCGGCACTAGGAAACAGACTGAGAAAGCAGAGAAAAAGTGTCTCCTGCAACCCGTTCCCTTGGTGCTAGATGAACGAACGTCTCTCCACTTGCTCAGTTCTGAGAGATAAGTGTGTGTTAAAGCCGTCCTTCACTTAGTTTGTTGGGAACACAAAGTTTCTTTTCAGTTGCAAACTCCATTCCATACATATATATGGGGAGGTACTAGATCCAACTCGGTTTGACAGTGAAAACTGCAGGAACTTCAAACCAGCACTAGGAAACAGACTGAGAAAGCAGAGAAAAAGTGTCTCCTGCAACCCGTTCCCTTGGTGCTAGATGAACGAACGTCTCTCCACTTGCTCAGTTCTGAGAGATAATTGTGAGTGAAAGCCGTCCTTCACCTAGCTTGTTGGGAACACAAAGTTTCTTTTCAGTTGCAAACTCCATTCCATACATATGTATGGGGAGGTACAAGCTCCAACTCTCTTTTACAGTGAAAACTGCAGGAACTTCATACCGGCACTAGGAAACAGACTGAGAAAGCAGAGAAAAAGTGTCTCCTGCAACCCGTTCCCCCGGTGTTAGATGAACAAACGTCTCTCCACTTGCTCAGTTCTGAGAGATAATTGTGTGTGAAAGCCGTCCTTCACCTAGCTTGTTGGGAACACAAAGTTTCTTTTCAGTTGCAAACTCAATTCCATACATATATATGGGGAGGTACAAGCTCCAACTCGGTTTTACAGTGAAAACTGCAGGAACTTCAAACCGGCACTCGGAAACAGACTGAGAAAGAAGAGAAAAAGTGTCTCCTGCAACCCGTTCCCTTGTTGCTAGATGAACGAACGTCTCTCCACTTGCTCAGTTCTGAGAGATACGTGTGAGCGAAAGCCATCCTTCACCTAGCTTGTTGGGAACACAAAGTTTCTTTTCATTTGCAAACTCCACTCCATACATATATATGGGGAGGTACAAGCTCCAACTCTGTTTACAGTGAAAACTGCAGGAACTTCAAACCGGCACTAGGAAACAGACTGAGAAAGCAGAGAAAAAGTGTCTCCTGCAACCCGTTCCCTTGGTGCTAGATGAACGAACGTCTCTCCACTTGCTCAGTTCTGAGAGATAATTGTGAGTGAAAGCCGTCCTTCACCTAGCTTGTTGGGAACACAAAGTTTCTTTTCAGTTGCAAACTCCATTCCATACATATGTATGGGGAGGTACAAGCTCCAACTCTCTTTTACAGTGAAAACTGCAGGAACTTCATACCGGCACTAGGAAACAGACTGAGAAAGCAGAGAAATAGTGTCTCCTGCAACCCGTTCCCTTGGTGCTAGATGAACGAACGTCTCTCCACTTGCTCAGTTCTGAGAGATAATTGTGAGTGAAAGCCGTCCTTCACCTAGCTTGTTGGGAACACAAAGTTTCTTTTCAGTTGCAAACACCATTCCATACATATGTATGGGGAGGTACAAGCTCCAACTCTCTTTTACAGTGAAAACTGCAGGAACTTCATACCGGCACTGGAAACAGACTGAGAAAGCAGAGAAAAAGTGTCTCCTGCAAACCGTTCCCCCGGTGTTAGATGAACAAACGTCTCTCCACTTGCTCAGTTCTGAGAGATAATTGTGTGTGAAAGCCGTCCTTCACCTAGCTTGTTGGGAACACAAAGTTTCTTTTCAGTTGCAAACTCAATTCCATACATATATATGGGGAGGTACAAGCTCCAACACGGTTTTACAGTGAAAACTGCAGGAACTTCTAACCGGCACTCGGAAACAGACTGAGAAAGAAGAGAAAAAGTGTCTCCTTCAACCCGTTCCCTTGGTGCTAGATGAACGAACGTCTCTCCACTTGCTCAGTTCTGAGAGATACGTGTGAGCGAAAGCCA
Organism: Camelus bactrianus; assembly: GCF_048773025.1. Lineage (NCBI taxonomy): Eukaryota > Metazoa > Chordata > Mammalia > Artiodactyla > Camelidae > Camelus > Camelus bactrianus. The sequence continues at coordinate 89,087,013 of NC_133545.1, read as the reverse complement.
TCCTTCACCTAGCTTGTTGGGAACACAAAGTTTCTTTTCAGTTGCAAACTCCATTCCATACATATATATGGGGAGGTACAAGCTCCAACTCGGTTTTACAGTGAAAACTGCAGGAACTTCAAACCGGCACTAGGAAACAGACTGAGAAAGCAGAGAAAAAGTGTCTCCTGCAACCCGTTCCCTTGGTGCTAGATGAACGAACGTCTCTCCACTTGCTCAGTTCTGAGAGATAATTGTGAGTGAAAGCCGTCCTTCACCTAGCTTGTTGGGAACACAAAGTTTCTTTTCAGTTGCAAACTCCATTCCATACATATGTATGGGGAGGTACAAGCTCCAACTCGGTTTTACAGTGAAAACTGCAGGAACTTCAAACCGGCACTAGGAAACAGACTGAGAAAGCAGAGAAAAAGTGTCTCCTGCAACCCGTTCCCTTGGTGCTAGATGAACGAACGTCTCTCCACTTGCTCAGTTCTGAGAGATTAGTGTGTGTGAAAGCCGTCCTTCACTAGCTTGTTGGGAACACAAAGTTTCTTTTCAGTTGCAAACTCCTTTCCATACATATATATGGGGAGGTACTAGATCCAACTCGGTTTGACAGTGAAAACTGCAGGAACTTCAAACCGGCACTAGGAAACAGACTGAGAAAGCAGAGAAAAAGTGTCTCCTGCAACCCGTTCCCTTGGTGCTAGATGAACGAACGTCTCTCCACTTGCTCAGTTCTGAGAGATAAGTGTGTGTGAAAGCCGCCTTCACCTAGCTTGTTGGGAACACAAAGTTTCTTTTCAGTTGCAAACTCCATTCCATACATATATATGGGGAGGTACTAGCTCCAACTCGGTTTGAAAGTGAAAACTGCAGGAACTTCAAAACGGCACTAGGAAACAGACTGAGAAAGCAGAGAAATAGCGTCTCTTGCAACCCGTTCCCTTGGTGCTATATGAACGAACGTCTCTCCACTTGCTCAGTTCTGAGAGATAAGTGTGTGTGAAAGCCGTCCTTCACCTAGCTTGTTGGGAACACAAAGTTTCTTTTCAGTTGCAAACTCCATTCCATACATATATATGGGGAGGTACTAGCTCCAACTCGGTTTGACAGAGAATACTGAAGGAACTTCAAACCGGCACTAGGAAACAGACTGAGAAAGCAGAGAAAAAGTGTCTCCTGCAACCCGTTCCCTTGGTGCTAGATGAACGAACGTCTCTCCACTTCCTCAGTTCTGAGAGATAATTGTGAGTGAAAGCCGTCCTTCACCTAGCTTGTTGGGAACACAAAGTTTCTTTTCAGTTGCAAACTCCATTCCATACATATGTATGGGGAGGTACAAGCTCCAACTCTGTTTTACAGTGAAAACTGCAGGAACTTCAAACCGGCACTAGGAAACAGACTGAGAAAGCAGAGATAAAGTGTCTCCTGCAACCCACTCCCCCGGTGCTAGATGAACGAACGTCTCTCCACTTGCTCAGTTCTGAGAGATAATTGTGAGTGAAAGCCGTCCTTCACCTAGCTTGTTGGGAACACAAAGTTTCTTTTCAGTTGCAAACTCCATTCCATACATATGTATGGGGAGGTACAAGCTCCAACTCTGTTTTACAGTGAAATCTGCAGGAACTTCATACCGGCACTAGGAAACAGACTGAGAAAGCAGAGAAAAAATGTCTCCTGCAACCCGTTCCGCCGGTGTTAGATGAACAAACGTCTCTCCACTTGCTCAGTTCTGAGAGATAATTGTGTGTGAAAGCCGTCCTTCACCTAGCTTGTTGGGAACACAAAGTTTCTTTTCAGTTGCAAACTCAATTCCATACATATATATGGGGAGGTACAAGCTCCAACTCGGTTTTACAGTGAAAACTGCAGGAACTTCAAACGGCACTCGGAAACAGACTGAGAAAGAAGAGAAAAAGTGTCTCCTGCAACCCGTTCCCTTGCTGCTAGATGAACGAACGTCTCTCCACTTGCTGAGTTCTGAGAGATACGTGTGAGCGAAAGCCGTCCTTCACCTAGCTTGTTGGGAACACAAAGTTTCTTTTCAGTTGCAAACTCCATTCCCTACATATATATGGGGAGGTACAAGCTCCAACTCGGTTTTACAGTGAAAACTGCAGGAACTTCAAACCGGCACTAGGAAACAGACTGAGAAAGCAGAGAAAAAGTGTCTCCTGCAACCCGTTCCCTTGGTGCTAGATGAACGAACGTCTCTCCACTTGCTCAGTTCTGAGAGATACGTGTGAGTGAAAGCCGTCCTTCACCTAGCTTGTTGGGAACACAAAGTTTCTTTTCAGTTGCAAACTCCATTCCATACATATATATGGGGAGGTACAAGCTCCAACTCGGTTTTACAGTGAAAACTGCAGGAACCTCAAACCGGCACTAGGAAACAGACTGAGAAAGCAGAGAAAAAGTGTCTCCTGCAACCCGTTCCCTTGGTGCTAGATGAACGAACGTCTCTCCACTTGCTCAGTTCTGAGAGATAATTGTGAGTGAAAGCCGTCCTTCACCTAGCTTGTTGGGAACACAAAGTTTCTTTTCAGTTGCAAACTCCATTCCATACATATGTATGGGGAGGTACAAGCTCCAACTCTGTTTTACAGTGAAAACTGCAGGAACTTCAAACCGGCACTAGGAAACAGACTGAGAAAGCAGAGAAAAAGTGTCTCCTGCAACCCATTCCCCCGGTGCTAGATGAACGAACGTCTCTCCACTTGCTCAGTTCTGAGAGATATTTGTGAGTGAAAGCCGTCCTTCACCTAGCTTGTTGGGAACACAAAGTTTCTTTTCAGTTGCAAACTAAATTCCATACATATGTATGGGGAGGTACAAGCTCCAACTCTGTTTTACAGTGAAAACTGCAGGAACTTCATACCGGCACTAGGAAACAGACTGAGAAAGCAGAGAAAAAGTGTCTCCTGCAACCCGTTCCGCAGGTGTTAGATGAACAAACGTCTCTCCACTTGCTCAGTTCTGAGAGATAATTGTGTGTGAAAGCCGTCCTTCACCTAGCTTGTTGGGAACACAAAGTTTCTTTTCAGTTGCAAACTCAATTCCATACATATATATGGGGAGGTACAAGCTCCAACTCGGTTTTACAGTGAAAACTGCAGGAACTTCAAACCGGCACTCGGAAACAGACTGAGAAAGAAGAGAAAAGTGTCTCCTGCAACCCGTTCCCTTGCTGCTAGATGAACGAACGTCTCTCCACTTGCTGAGTTCTGAGAGATACGTGTGAGCGAAAGCCGTCCTTCACCTAGCTTGTTGGGAACACAAAGTTTCTTTTCAGTTGCAAACTCCATTCCATACATATATATGGGGAGGTACAAGCTCCAACTCGGTTTTACAGTGAAAACTGCAGGAACTTCAAACCGGCACTAGGAAACAGACTGAGAAAGCAGAGAAAAAGTGTCTCCTGCAACCCGTTCCCTTGGTGCTAGATGAACGAACGTCTCTCCACTTGCTCAGTTCTGAGAGATAATTGTGAGTGAAAGCCGTCCTTCACCTAGCTTGTTGGGAACACAAAGTTTCTTTTCAGTTGCAAACTCCATTCCATACATATGTATGGGGAGGTACAAGCTCCAACTCGGTTTTACAGTGAAAACTGCAGGAACCTCAAACCGGCACTAGGAAACAGCCTGAGAAAGCAGAGAAAAAGTGTCTCCTGCAACCCGTTCCCTTGGTGCTAGATGAACGAACGTCTCTCCACTTGCTCAGTTCTGAGAGATAATTGTGAGTGAAAGCCTTCCTTCACCTAGCTTGTTGGGAACACAAAGTTTCTTTTCAGTTGCAAACTCCATTCCATACATATATATGGTGAGGTACTAGATCCAACTCGGTTTGACAGTGAAAACTGCAGGAACTTCAAACCGGCACTAGGAAACAGACTGAGAAAGCAGAGAAAAAGTGTCTCCTGCAACCCGTTCCCTTGGTGCTAGATGAACGAACGTCTCTCCACTTGCTCAGTTCTGAGAGATAAGTGTGTGTGAAAGCCGTCCTTCACTAGCTTGTTGGGAACACAAAGTTTCTTTTCAGTTGCAAACTCCATTCCATACATATATATGGGGAGGTACTAGCTCCAACTCGGTTTGACAGTGAAAACTGCAGGAACTTCAAACCGGCACTAGGAAACAGACTGAGAAAGCAGAGAAAAAGTGTCTCCTGCAACCCGTCCCCTTGGTGCTAGATGAACGAACGTCTCTCCACTTGCTCAATTCTGAGAGATAAGTGTGTGTGAAAGCCGCCTTCACCTAGCTTGTTGGGAACACAAAGTTTCTTTTCAGTTGCAAACTCCATTCCATACATATATATGGGGAGGTACTAGCTCCAACTCGGTTTGAATGTGAAAACTGCAGGAACTTCAAATCGGCACTAGGAAACAGACTGAGAAAGCAGAGAAAAAGTGTCTCCTGCAACCCGTTCCCTTGGTGCTATATGAACGAACGTCTCTCCACTTGCTCACTTCTGAGAGATAAGTGTGTGTGAAAGCCGTCCTTCACCTAGCTTGTTGGGAACACAAAGTTTCTTTTCAGTTGCAAACTCCATTCCATACATATATATGGGGAGGTACTAGCTCCAACTCGGTTTGACAGAGAAAACTGAAGGAACTTCAAACCGGCACTAGGAAACAGACTGAGAAAGCAGAGAAAAAGTGTCTCCTGCAACCCGTTCCCTTGGTGCTAGATGAACGAACGTCTCTCCACTTGCTCAGTTCTGAGAGATAAGTGTGTGTGAAAGCCGTCCTTCACTAGCTTGTTGGGAACACAAAGTTTCTTTTCAGTTGCAAACTCCATTCCATACATATATATGGTGAGGTACTAGATCCAACTCGGTTTGACAGTGAAAACTGCAGGAACTTCAAACCGGCACTAGGAAACAGACTGAGAAAGCAGAGAAAAAGTGTCTCCTGCAACCCGTTCCCTTGGTGCTAGATGAACGAACGTCTCTCCACTTGCTCAGTTCTGAGAGATAAGTGTGTGTGAAAGCCGTCCTTCACTAGCTTGTTGGGAACACAAAGTTTCTTTTCAGTTGCAAACTCCATTCCATACATATATATGGGGAGGTACTAGCTCCAACTCGGTTTGACAGTGAAAACTGCAGGAACTTCAAACCGGCACTAGGAAACAGACTGAGAAAGCAGAGAAAAAGTGTCTCCTGCAACCCGTCCCCTTGGTGCTAGATGAACGAACGTCTCTCCACTTGCTCAGTTCTGAGAGATAAGTGTGTGTGAAAGCCGACTTCACCTAGCTTGTTGGGAACACAAAGTTTCTTTTCAGTTGCAAACTCCATTCCATACATATATATGGGGAGGTACTAGCTCCAACTCGGTTTGAAAGTGAAAACTGCAGGAACTTCAAATCGGCACTAGGAAACAGACTGAGAAAGCAGAGAAAAAGTGTCTCCTGCAACCCGTTCCCTTGGTGCTATATGAACGAACGTCTCTCCACTTGCTCACTTCTGAGAGATAAGTGTGTGTGAAAGCCGTCCTTCACCTAGCTTGTTGGGAACACAAAGTTTCTTTTCAGTTGCAAACTCCATTCCATACATATATATGGGGAGGTACTAGCTCCAACTCGGTTTGACAGAGAAAACTGAAGGAACTTCAAACCGGCACTAGGAAACACACTGAGAAAGCAGAGAAAAAGTGTCTCCTGCAACCCGTTCCCTTGGTGCTAGATGAACGAACGTCTCTCCACTTGCTCAGTTCTGAGAGATAAGTGTGTGTTAAAGCCGTCCTTCACTTAGTTTGTTGGGAACACAAAGTTTCTTTTCAGTTGCAAACTCCATTCCATACATATATATGGGGAGGTACTAGATCCAACTCGGTTTGACAGTGAAAACTGCAGGAACTTCAAACCGGCACTAGGAAACAGACTGAGAAAGCAGAGAAAAAGTGTCTCCTGCAACCCGTTCCCTTGGTGCTAGATGAACGAACGTCTCTCCACTTGCTCAGTTCTGAGAGATAATTGTGAGTGAAAGCCGTCCTTCACCTAGCTTGTTGGGAACACAAAGTTTCTTTTCAGTTGCAAACTCCATTCCATACATATGTATGGGGAGGTACAAGCTCCAACTCTCTTTTACAGTGAAAACTGCAGGAACTTCATACCGGCACTAGGAAACAGACTGAGAAAGCAGAGAAAAAGTGTCTCCTGCAACCCGTTCCCCCGGTGTTAGATGAACAAACGTCTCTCCACTTGCTCAGTTCTGAGAGATAATTGTGTGTGAAAGCCGTCCTTCACCTAGCTTGTTGGGAACACAAAGTTTCTTTTCAGTTGCAAACTCAATTCCATACATATATATGGGGAGGTACAAGCTCCAACTCGGTTTTACAGTGAAAACTGCAGGAACTTCAAACCGGCACTCGGAAACAGACTGAGAAAGAAGAGAAAATGTGTCTCCTGCAACCCGTTCCCTTGTTGCTAGATGAACGAACGTCTCTCCACTTGCTCAGTTCTGAGAGATACGTGTGAGCGAAAGCCATCCTTCACCTAGCTTGTTGGGAACACAAAGTTTCTTTTCATTTGCAAACTCCACTCCATACATATATATGGGGAGGTACAAGCTCCAACTCTGTTTACAGTGAAAACTGCAGGAACTTCAAACCGGCACTAGGAAACAGACTGAGAAAGCAGAGAAAAAGTGTCTCCTGCAACCCGTTCCCTTGGTGCTAGATGAACGAACGTCTCTCCACTTGCTCAGTTCTGAGAGATAATTGTGAGTGAAAGCCGTCCTTCACCTAGCTTGTTGGGAACACAAAGTTTCTTTTCAGTTGCAAACTCCATTCCATACATATGTATGGGGAGGTACAAGCTCCAACTCTCTTTTACAGTGAAAACTGCAGGAACTTCATACCGGCACTAGGAAACAGACTGAGAAAGCAGAGAAATAGTGTCTCCTGCAACCCGTTCCCTTGGTGCTAGATGAACGAACGTCTCTCCACTTGCTCAGTTCTGAGAGATAATTGTGAGTGAAAGCCGTCCTTCACCTAGCTTGTTGGGAACACAAAGTTTCTTTTCAGTTGCAAACACCATTCCATACATATGTATGGGGAGGTACAAGCTCCAACTCTCTTTTACAGTGAAAACTGCAGGAACTTCATACCGGCACTGGAAACAGACTGAGAAAGCAGAGAAAAAGTGTCTCCTGCAAACCGTTCCCCCGGTGTTAGATGAACAAACGTCTCTCCACTTGCTCAGTTCTGAGAGATAATTGTGTGTGAAAGCCGTCCTTCACCTAGCTTGTTGGGAACACAAAGTTTCTTTTCAGTTGCAAACTCAATTCCATACATATATATGGGGAGGTACAAGCTCCAACTCGGTTTTACAGTGAAAACTGCAGGAACTTCTAACCGGCACTCGGAAACAGACTGAGAAAGAAGAGAAAAAGTGTCTCCTTCAACCCGTTCCCTTGGTGCTAGATGAACGAACGTCTCTCCACTTGCTCAGTTCTGAGAGATACGTGTGAGCGAAAGCCATCCTTCACCTAGCTTGTTGGGAACACAAAGTTTCTTTTCAGTTGCAAACTCCATTCCATACATATATATGGGGAGGTACAAGCTCCAACTCGGTTTTACAGTGAAAACTGCAGGAACTTCAAACCGGCACTAGGAAACAGACTGAGAAAGCAGAGAAAAAGTGTCTCCTGCAACCCGTTCCCTTGGTGCTAGATGAACGAACGTCTCTCCACTTGCTCAGTTCTGAGAGATAATTGTGAGTGAAAGCCGTCCTTCACCTAGCTTGTTGGGAACACAAAGTTTCTTTTCAGTTGCAAACTCCATTCCATACATATGTATGGGGAGGTACAAGCTCCAACTCGGTTTTACAGTGAAAACTGCAGGAACTTCAAACCGGCACTAGGAAACAGACTGAGAAAGCAGAGAAAAAGTGTCTCCTGCAACCCGTTCCCTTGGTGCTAGATGAACGAACTTCTCTCCACTTGCTCAGTTCTGAGAGATTAGTGTGTGTGAAAGCCGTCCTTCACTAGCTTGTTGGGAACACAAAGTTTCTTTTCAGTTGCAAACTCCTTTCCATACATATATATGGGGAGGTACTAGATCCAACTCGGTTTGACAGTGAAAACTGCAGGAACTTCAAACCGGCACTAGGAAACAGACTGAGAAAGCAGAGAAAAAGTGTCTCCTGCAACCCGTTCCCTTGGTGCTAGATGAACGAACGTCTCTCCACTTGCTCAGTTCTGAGAGATAAGTGTGTGTGAAAGCCGCCTTCACCTAGCTTGTTGGGAACACAAAGTTTCTTTTCAGTTGCAAACTCCATTCCATACATATATATGGGGAGGTACTAGCTCCAACTCGGTTTGAAAGTGAAAACTGCAGGAACTTCAAAACGGCACTAGGAAACAGACTGAGAAAGCAGAGAAATAGCGTCTCTTGCAACCCGTTCCCTTGGTGCTATATGAACGAACGTCTCTCCACTTGCTCAGTTCTGAGAGATAAGTGTGTGTGAAAGCCGTCCTTCACCTAGCTTGTTGGGAACACAAAGTTTCTTTTCAGTTGCAAACTCCATTCCATACATATATATGGGGAGGTACTAGCTCCAACTCGGTTTGACAGAGAAAACTGAAGGAACTTCAAACCGGCACTAGGAAACAGACTGAGAAAGCAGAGAAAAAGTGTCTCCTGCAACCCGTTCCCTTGGTGCTAGATGAACGAACGTCTCTCCACTTCCTCAGTTCTGAGAGATAATTTTGAGTGAAAGCCGTCCTTCACCTAGCTTGTTGGGAACACAAAGTTTCTTTTCAGTTGCAAACTCCATTCCATACATATGTATGGGGAGGTACAAGCTCCAACTCTGTTTTACAGTGAAAACTGCAGGAACTTCAAACCGGCACTAGGAAACAGACTGAGAAAGCAGAGAAAAAGTGTCTCCTGCAACCCATTCCCCCGGTGCTAGATGAACGAACGTCTCTCCACTTGCTCAGTTCTGAGAGATAATTGTGAGTGAAAGCCGTCCTTCACCTAGCTTGTTGGGAACACAAAGTTTCTTTTCAGTTGCAAACTCCATTCCATACATATGTATGGGGAGGTACAAGCTCCAACTCTGTTTTACAGTGAAATCTGCAGGAACTTCATACCGGCACTAGGAAACAGACTGAGAAAGCAGAGAAAAAATGTCTCCTGCAACCCGTTCCGCCGGTGTTAGATGAACAAACGTCTCTCCACTTGCTCAGTTCTGAGAGATAATTGTGTGTGAAAGCCGTCCTTCACCTAGCTTGTTGGGAACACAAAGTTTCTTTTCAGTTGCAAACTCAATTCCATACATATATATGGGGAGGTACAAGCTCCAACTCGGTTTTACAGTGAAAACTGCAGGAACTTCAAACGGCACTCGGAAACAGACTGAGAAAGAAGAGAAAAAGTGTCTCCTGAAACCCGTTCCCTTGCTGCTAGATGAACGAACGTCTCTCCACTTGCTGAGTTCTGAGAGATACGTGTGAGCGAAAGCCGTCCTTCACCTAGCTTGTTGGGAACACAAAGTTTCTTTTCAGTTGCAAACTCCATTCCATACATATATATGGGGAGGTACAAGCTCCAACTCGGTTTTACAGTGAAAACTGCAGGAACTTCAAACCGGCACTAGGAAACAGACTGAGAAAGCAGAGAAAAAGTGTCTCCTGCAACCCGTTCCCTTGGTGCTAGATGAACGAACGTCTCTCCACTTGCTCAGTTCTGAGAGATACGTGTGAGTGAAAGCCGTCCTTCACCTAGCTTGTTGGGAACACAAAGTTTCTTTTCAGTTGCAAACTCCATTCCATACATATATATGGGGAGGTACAAGCTCCAACTCGGTTTTACAGTGAAAACTGCAGGAACCTCAAACCGGCACTAGGAAACAGACTGAGAAAGCAGAGAAAAAGTGTCTCCTGCAACCCGTTCCCTTGGTGCTAGATGAACGAACGTCTCTCCACTTGCTCAGTTCTGAGAGATAATTGTGAGTGAAAGCCGTCCTTCACCTAGCTTGTTGGGAACACAAAGTTTCTTTTCAGTTGCAAACTCCATTCCATACATATGTATGGGGAGGTACAAGCTCCAACTCTGTTTTACAGTGAAAACTGCAGGAACTTCAAACCGGCACTAGGAAACAGACTGAGAAAGCAGAGAAAAAGTGTCTCCTGCAACCCATTCCCCCGGTGCTAGATGAACGAACGTCTCTCCACTTGCTCAGTTCTGAGAGATATTTGTGAGTGAAAGCCGTCCTTCACCTAGCTTGTTGGGAACACAAAGTTTCTTTTCAGTTGCAAACTAAATTCCATACATATGTATGGGGAGGTACAAGCTCCAACTCTGTTTTACAGTGAAAACTGCAGGAACTTCATACCGGCACTAGGAAACAGACTGAGAAAGCAGAGAAAAAGTGTCTCCTGCAACCCGTTCCGCAGGTGTTAGATGAACAAACGTCTCTCCACTTGCTCAGTTCTGAGAGATAATTGTGTGTGAAAGCCGTCCTTCACCTAGCTTGTTGGGAACACAAAGTTTCTTTTCAGTTGCAAACTCAATTCCATACATATATATGGGGAGGTACAAGCTCCAACTCGGTTTTACAGTGAAAACTGCAGGAACTTCAAACCGGCACTCGGAAACAGACTGAGAAAGAAGAGAAAAAGTGTCTCCTGCAACCCGTTCCCTTGCTGCTAGATGAACGAACGTCTCTCCACTTGCTGAGTTCTGAGAGATACGTGTGAGCGAAAGCCGTCCTTCACCTAGCTTGTTGGGAACACAAAGTTTCTTTTCAGTTGCAAACTCCATTCCATACATATATATGGGGAGGTACAAGCTCCAACTCGGTTTTACAGTGAAAACTGCAGGAACTTCAAACCGGCACTAGGAAACAGACTGAGAAAGCAGAGAAAAAGTGTCTCCTGCAACCCGTTCCCTTGGTGCTAGATGAACGAACGTCTCTCCACTTGCTCAGTTCTGAGAGATAATTGTGAGTGAAAGCCGTCCTTCACCTAGCTTGTTGGGAACACAAAGTTTCTTTTCAGTTGCAAACTCCATTCCATACATATGTATGGGGAGGTACAAGCTCCAACTCGGTTTTACAGTGAAAACTGCAGGAACCTCAAACCGGCACTAGGAAACAGCCTGAGAAAGCAGAGAAAAAGTGTCTCCTGCAACCCGTTCCCTTGGTGCTAGATGAACGAACGTCTCTCCACTTGCTCAGTTCTGAGAGATAATTGTGAGTGAAAGCCTTCCTTCACCTAGCTTGTTGGGAACACAAAGTTTCTTTTCAGTTGCAAACTCCATTCCATACATATGTATGGGGAGGTACAAGCTCCAACTCTGTTTTACAGTGAAAACTGCAGGACCTTCAAACCGGCACTAGGAAACAGACTGAGAAAGCAGAGAAAATGTGTCTCCTGCAACCCGTTCCCTTGGTGCTAGATGAACGAACGTCTCTCCACTTGCTCAGTTCTGAGAGATAAGTGTGTGTGAAAGCCGTCCTTCACTAGCTTGTTGGGAACACAAAGTTTCTTTTCAATTGCAAACTCCATTCCATACATATATATGGGGAGGTACTAGATCCAACTCGGTTTGACAGTGAAAACTGCAGGAACTTCAAACCGGCACTAGGAAACAGACTGAGAAAGCAGAGAAAAAGTGTCTCCTGCAACCCGTTCCCTTGGTGCTAGATGAACGAACGTATCTCCACTTTCTCAGTTCTGAGAGATAAGTGTGTGTCAAAGCCGTCCTTCACTAGCTTGTTGGGAACACAAAGTTTCTTTTCAGTTGCAAACTCCATTCCATACATATATATTGGGAGGTACAAGATCCAACTCGGTTTGACAGTGAAAACTGCAGGAACTTCAAACCGGCACTAGGAAACAGACTGAGAAAGCAGAGAAATAGTGTCTCCTGCAACCCGTTCCCTTGGTGCTAGATGAACGAACGTCTCTCCACTTTCTCAGTTCTGAGAGATAAGTGTGTGTGAAAGCCGCTTTCACCTAGCTTGTTGGGAACACAAAGTTTCTTTTCAGTTGCAAACTCCATTCCATACATATATATGGGGAGGTACTAGCTCCAACTCGGTTTGAATGTGAAAACTGCAGGAACTTCAAACCGGCACTAGGAAACAGACTGAGAAAGAAGAGAAAAAGTGTCTCCTGCAACCCGTTCCCTTGCTGCTAGATGAACGAACGTCTCTCCACTTGCTGAGTTCTGAGAGATACGTGTGAGCGAAAGCCGTCCTTCACCTAGCTTGTTGGGAACACAAAGTTTCTTTTCAGTTGCAAACTCCATTCCATACATATATATGGGGAGGTACAAGCTCCAACTCGGTTTTACAGTGAAAACTGCAGGAACTTCAAACCGGCACTAGGAAACAGACTGAGAAAGCAGAGAAAAAGTGTCTCCTGCAACCCGTTCCCTTGGTGCTAGATGAACGAACGTCTCTCCACTTGCTCAGTTCTGAGAGATAATTGTGAGTGAAAGCCGTCCTTCACCTAGCTTGTTGGGAACACAAAGTTTCTTTTCAGTTGCAAACTCCATTCCATACATATGTATGGGGAGGTACAAGCTCCAACTCGGTTTTACAGTGAAAACTGCAGGAACTTCAAACCGGCACTAGGAAACAGACTGAGAAAGCAGAGAAAAAGTGTCTCCTGCAACCCGTTCCCTTGGTGCTAGATGAACGAACGTCTCTCCACTTGCTCAGTTCTGAGAGATAATTGTGAGTGAAAGCCGTCCTTCACCTAGCTTGTTGGGAACACAAAGTTTCTTTTCAGTTGCAAACTCCATTCCATACATATGTATGGGGAGGTACAAGCTCCAACTCGGTTTTACAGTGAAAACTGCAGGAACTTCAAACCGGCACTAGGAAACAGACTGAGAAAGCAGAGAAAAAGTGTCTCCTGCAACCCGTTCCCTTGGTGCTAGATGAACGAACGTCTCTCCACTTGCTCAGTTCTGAGAGATAATTGTGAGTGAAAGCCGTCCTTCACCTAGCTTGTTGGGAACACAAAGTTTCTTTTCAGTTGCAAACTCCATTCCATACATATGTATGGGGAGGTACAAGCTCCAACTCTGTTTTACAGTGAAAACTGCAGGAACTTCAAACCGGCACTAGGAAACAGACTGAGAAAGCAGAGAAAAAGTGTCTCCTGCAACCCATTCCCCCGGTGCTAGATGAACGAACGTCTCTCCACTTGCTCAGTTCTGAGAGATAATTGTGAGTGAAAGCCGTCCTTCACCTAGCTTGTTGGGAACACAAAGTTTCTTTTCAGTTGCAAACTCCATTCCATACATATGTATGGGGAGGTACAAGCTCCAACTCTGTTTTACAGTGAAAACTGCAGGAACTTCATACCGGCACTAGGAAATAGACTGAGAAAGCAGAGAAAAAGTGTCTCCTGCAACCCGTTCCGCCGGTGTTAGATGAACAAACGTCTCTCCACTTGCTCAGTTCTGAGAGATAATTGTGTGTGAAAGCCGTCCTTCACCTAGCTTGTTGGGAACACAAAGTTTCTTTTCAGTTGCAAACTCAATTCCATACATATATATGGGGAGGTACAAGCTCCAACTCGGTTTTACAGTGAAAACTGCAGGAACTTCAAACCGGCACTCGGAAACAGACTGAGAAAGAAGAGAAAAATTGTCTACTGCAACCCGTTCCCTTGCTGCTAGATGAACGAACGTCTCTCCACTTGCTGAGTTCTGAGAGATACGTGTGAGCGAAAGCCGTCCTTCACCTAGCTTGTTGGGAACACAAAGTTTCTTTTCAGTTGCAAACTCCATTCCATACATATATATGGGTAGGTACAAGCTCCAACTCGGTTTGACAGTGAAAACTGCAGGAACTTCAAACCGGCACTAGGAAACAGACTGAGAAAGCAGAGAAAAAGTGTCTCCTGCAACCCGTTCCCTTGGTGCTAGATGAACGAACGTCTCTCCACTTGCTCAGTTCTGAGAGATAATTGTGAGTGAAAGCCGTCCTTCACCTAGCTTGTTGGGAACACAAAGTTTCTTTTCAGTTGCAAACTCCATTCCATACATATGTATGGGGAGGTACAAGCTCCAACTCGGTTTTACAGTGAAAACTGCAGGAACCTCAAACCGGCACTAGGAAACAGACTGAGAAAGCAGAGAAAAAGTGTCTCCTGCAACCCGTTCCCTTGGTGCTAGATGAACGAACGTCTCTCCACTTGCTCAGTTCTGAGAGATAATTGTGAGTGAAAGCCGTCCTTCACCTAGCTTGTTGGGAACACAAAGTTTCTTTTCAGTTGCAAACTCCATTCCATACATATGTATGGGGAGGTACAAGCTCCAACTCTGTTTTACAGTGAAAACTGCAGGAACTTCAAACCGGCACTAGGAAACAGACTGAGAAAGCAGAGAAAAAGTGTCTCCTGCAACCCATTCCCCCGGTGCTAGATGAACGAACGTCTCTCCACTTGCTCAGTTCTGAGAGATAAGAGTGAGTGAAAGCCGTCCTTCACCTAGCTTGTTGGGAACACAAAGTTTCTTTTCAGTTGCAAACTCCATTCCATACATATGTATGGGGAGGTACAAGCTCCAACTCTGTTTTACAGTGAAAACTACAGGAACTTCATACCGGCACTAGGAAACAGACTGAGAAAGCAGAGAAAAAGTGTCTCCTGCAACCCGTTCCGCCGGTGTTAGATGAACAAACGTCTCTCCACTTGCTCAGTTCTGAGAGATAATTGTGTGTGAAAGCCGTCCTTCACCTAGCTTGTTGGGAACACAAAGTTTCTTTTCAGTTGCAAACTCCATTCCATACATATATATGGGTAGGTACAAGCTCCAACTCGGTTTTACAGTGAAAACTGCAGGAACTTCAAACCGGCACTAGGAAACAGACTGAGAAAGCAGAGAAAAAGTGTCTCCTGCAACCCGTTCCCTTGGTGCTAGATGAACGAACGTCTCTCCACTTGCTCAGTTCTGAGAGATAATTGTGAGTGAAAGCCGTCCTTCACCTAGCTTGTTGGGAACACAAAGTTTCTTTTCAGTTGCAAACTCCATTCCATACATATGTATGGGGAGGTACAAGCTCCAACTCTGTTTTACAGTGAAAACTGCAGGAACTTCAAACCGGCACTAGGAAACAGACTGAGAAAGCAGAGAAAAAGTGTCTCCTGCAACCCATTCCCCCGGTGCTAGATGAACGAACGTCTCTCCACTTGCTCAGTTCTGAGAGATAAGAGTGAGTGAAAGCCGTCCTTCACCTAGCTTGTTGGGAACACAAAGTTTCTTTTCAGTTGCAAACTCCATTCCATACATATCTATGGGGAGGTACAAGCTCCAACTCTGTTTTACAGTGAAAACTGCAGGAACTTCATACCGGCACTAGGAAACAGACTGAGAAAGCAGAGAAAAAGTGTCTCCTGCAACCCGTTCCGCCGGTGTTAGATGAACAAACGTCTCTCCACTTGCTCAGTTTTAAGAGATAATTGTGTGTGAAAGCCGTCCTTCACCTAGCTTGTTGGGAACACAAAGTTTCTTTTCAGTTGCAAACTCAATTCCATACATATATATGGGGAGGTACTAGATCCAACTCGGTTTGACAGGGAAAACTGCAGGAACTTCAAACCGGCACTAGGAAACAGACTGAGAAAGCAGAGAAAAAGTGTCTCCTGCAACCCGTTCCCTTGGTGCTAGATGAACGAACGTATCTCCACTTTCTCAGTTCTGAGAGATAAGTGTGTGTCAAAGCCGTCCTTCACTAGCTTGTTGGGAACACAAAGTTTCTTTTCAGTTGCAAACTCCATTCCATACATATATATTGGGAGGTACAAGATCCAACTCGGTTTGACAGTGAAAACTGCAGGAACTTCAAACCGGCACTAGGAAACAGACTGAGAAAGCAGAGAAATAGTGTCTCCTGCAACCCGTTCCCTTGGTGCTAGATGAACGAACGTCTCTCCACTTTCTCAGTTCTGAGAGATAAGTGTGTGTGAAAGCCGCTTTCACCTAGCTTGTTGGGAACAAAAAGTTTCTTTTCAGTTGCAAACTCCATTCCATACATATATATGGGGAGGTACTAGCTCCAACTCGGTTTGAAAGTGAAAACTGCAGGAACTTCAAACCGGCACTAGGAAACAGACTGAGAAAGAAGAGAAAAAGTGTCTCCTGCAACCCGTTCCCTTGCTGCTAGATGAACGAACGTCTCTCCACTTGCTGAGTTCTGAGAGATACGTGTGAGCGAAAGCCGTCCTTCACCTAGCTTGTTGGGAACACAAAGTTTCTTTTCAGTTGCAAACTCCATTCCATACATATATATGGGGAGGTACAAGCTCCAACTCGGTTTTACAGTGAAAACTGCAGGAACTTCAAACCGGCACTAGGAAACAGACTGAGAAAGCAGAGAAAAAGTGTCTCCTGCAACCCGTTCCCTTGGTGCTAGATGAACGAACGTCTCTCCACTTGCTCAGTTCTGAGAGATAATTGTGAGTGAAAGCCGTCCTTCACCTAGCTTGTTGGGAACACAAAGTTTCTTTTCAGTTGCAAACTCCATTCCATACATATGTATGGGGAGGTACAAGCTCCAACTCGGTTTTACAGTGAAAACTGCAGGAACTTCAAACCGGCACTAGGAAACAGACTGAGAAAGCAGAGAAAAAGTGTCTCCTGCAACCCGTTCCCTTGGTGCTAGATGAACGAACGTCTCTCCACTTGCTCAGTTCTGAGAGATAATTGTGAGTGAAAGCCGTCCTTCACCTAGCTTGTTGGGAACACAAAGTTTCTTTTCAGTTGCAAACTCCATTCCATACATATGTATGGGGAGGTACAAGCTCCAACTCGGTTTTACAGTGAAAACTGCAGGAACTTCAAACCGGCACTAGGAAACAGACTGAGAAAGCAGAGAAAAAGTGTCTCCTGCAACCCGTTCCCTTGGTGCTAGATGAACGAACGTCTCTCCACTTGCTCAGTTCTGAGAGATAAGTGTGTGTGAAAGCCGTCCTTCACTAGCTTGTTGGGAACACAAAGTTTCTTTTCAGTTGCAAAATCCTTTCCATACATATATATGGGGAGGTACTAGATCCAACACGGTTTGACAGTGAAAACTGCAGGAACTTCAAACCGGCACTAGGAAACAGACTGAGAAAGCAGAGAAAAAGTGTCTCCTGCAACCCGTTCCCTTGGTGCTAGATGAACGAACGTCTCTCCACTTGCTCAGTTCTGAGAGATAAGTGTGTGTGAAAGCCGCCTTCACCTAGCTTGTTGGGAACACAAAGTTTCTTTTCAGTTGCAAACTCCATTCCATACATATATATGGGGAGGTACTAGCTCCAACTCGGTTTGAAAGTGAAAACTGCAGGAACTTCAAAACGGCACTAGGAAACAGACTGAGAAAGCAGAGAAATAGCGTCTCCTGCAACCCGTTCCCTTGGTGCTATATGAACGAACGTCTCTCCACTTGCTCAGTTCTGAGAGATAAGTGTGTGTGAAAGCCGTCCTTCACCTAGCTTGTTGGGAACACAAAGTTTCTTTTCAGTTGCAAACTCCATTCCATACATATATATGGGGAGGTACTAGCTCCAACTCGGTTTGACAGAGAAAACTGAAGGAACTTCAAACCGGCACTAGGAAACAGACTGAGAAAGCAGAGAAAAAGTGTCTCCTGCAACCCGTTCCCTTGGTGCTAGATGAACGAACGTCTCTCCACTTCCTCAGTTCTGAGAGATAATTGTGAGTGAAAGCCGTCCTTCACCTAGCTTGTTGGGAACACAAAGTTTCTTTTCAGTTGCAAACTCCATTCCATACATATGTATGGGGAGGTACAAGCTCCAACTCTGTTTTACAGTGAAAACTGCAGGAACTTCAAACCGGCACTAGGAAAC
Source organism: Camelus bactrianus (assembly GCF_048773025.1). Classification (NCBI taxonomy): domain Eukaryota; kingdom Metazoa; phylum Chordata; class Mammalia; order Artiodactyla; family Camelidae; genus Camelus; species Camelus bactrianus. The sequence continues at coordinate 89,069,217 of NC_133545.1, read as the reverse complement.
AGACTGAGAAAGCAGAGAAAAAGTGTCTCCTGCAACCCATTCCCCCGGTGCTAGATGAACGAACGTCTCTCCACTTGCTCAGTTCTGAGAGATAATTGTGAGTGAAAGCCGTCCTTCACCTAGCTTGTTGGGAACACAAAGTTTCTTTTCAGTTGCAAACTCCATTCCATACATATGTATGGGGAGGTACAAGCTCCAACTCTGTTTTACAGTGAAAACTGCAGGAACTTCATACCGGCACTAGGAAATAGACTGAGAAAGCAGAGAAAAAGTGTCTCCTGCAACCAGTTCCGCCGGTGTTAGATGAACAAACGTCTCTCCACTTGCTCAGTTCTGAGAGATAATTGTGTGTGAAAGCCGTCCTTCACCTAGCTTGTTGGGAACACAAAGTTTCTTTTCAGTTGCAAACTCAATTCCATACATATATATGGGGAGGTACAAGCTCCAACTCGGTTTTACAGTGAAAACTGCAGGAACTTCAAACCGGCACTCGGAAACAGACTGAGAAAGAAGAGAAAAATTGTCTCCTTCAACCCGTTCCCTTGCTGCTAGATGAACGAACGTCTCTCCACTTGCTGAGTTCTGAGAGATAATTGTGAGTGAAAGCCGTCCTTCACCTAGCTTGTTGGGAACACAAAGTTTCTTTTCAGTTGCAAACTCCATTCCATACATATGTATGGGGAGGTACAAGCTCCAACTCGGGTTTACAGTGAAAACTGCAGGAACCTCAAACCGGCACTAGGAAACAGACTGAGAAAGCAGAGAAAAAGTGTCTCCTGCAACCCGTTCCCTTGGTGCTAGATGAACGAACGTCTCTCCACTTGCTCAGTTCTGAGAGATAATTGTGAGTGAAAGCCGTCCTTCACCTAGCTTGTTGGGAACACAAAGTTTCTTTTCAGTTGCAAACTCCATTCCATACATATGTATGGGGAGGTACAAGCTCCAACTCTGTTTTACAGTGAAAACTGCAGGAACTTCAAACCGGCACTAGGAAACAGACTGAGAAAGCAGAGAAAAAGTGTCTCCTGCAACCCATTCCCCCGGTGCTAGATGAACGAACGTCTCTCCACTTGCTCAGTTCTGAGAGATAAGAGTGAGTGAAAGCCGTCCTTCACCTAGCTTGTTGGGAACACAAAGTTTCTTTTCAGTTGCAAACTCCATTCCATACATATGTATGGGGAGGTACAAGCTCCAACTCTGTTTTACAGTGAAAACTGCAGGAACTTCATACCGGCACTAGGAAACAGACTGAGAAAGCAGAGAAAAAGTGTCTCCTGCAACCCGTTCCGCCGGTGTTAGATGAACAAACGTCTCTCCACTTGCTCAGTTCTGAGAGATAATTGTGTGTGAAAGCCGTCCTTCACCTAGCTTGTTGGGAACACAAAGTTTCTTTTCAGTTGCAAACTCCATTCCATACATATATATGGGTAGGTACAAGCTCCAACTCGGTTTTACAGTGAAAACTGCAGGAACTTCAAACCGGCACTAGGAAACAGACTGAGAAAGCAGAGAAAAAGTGTCTCCTGCAACCCGTTCCCTTGGTGCTAGATGAACGAACGTCTCTCCACTTGCTCAGTTCTGAGAGATAATTGTGAGTGAAAGCCGTCCTTCACCTAGCTTGTTGGGAACACAAAGTTTCTTTTCAGTTGCAAACTCCATTCCATACATATGTATGGGGAGGTACAAGCTCCAACTCTGTTTTACAGTGAAAACTGCAGGAACTTCAAACCGGCACTAGGAAACAGACTGAGAAAGCAGAGAAAAAGTGTCTCCTGCAACCCATTCCCCCGGTGCTAGATGAACGAACGTCTCTCCACTTGCTCAGTTCTGAGAGATAAGAGTGAGTGAAAGCCGTCCTTCACCTAGCTTGTTGGGAACACAAAGTTTCTTTTCAGTTGCAAACTCCATTCCATACATATCTATGGGGAGGTACAAGCTCCAACTCTGTTTTACAGTGAAAACTGCAGGAACTTCATACCGGCACTAGGAAACAGACTGAGAAAGCAGAGAAAAAGTGTCTCCTGCAACCCGTTCCGCCGGTGTTAGATGAACAAACGTCTCTCCACTTGCTCAGTTTTAAGAGATAATTGTGTGTGAAAGCCGTCCTTCACCTAGCTTGTTGGGAACACAAAGTTTCTTTTCAGTTGCAAACTCAATTCCATACATATATATGGGGAGGTACAAGCTCCAACTCGGTTTTACAGTGAAAACTGCAGGAACTTCAAACCGGCACTAGGAAACAGACTGAGAAAGAAGAGAAAAAGTGTCTCCTGCAACCCGTTCCCTTGCTGCTAGATGAACGAACGTCTCTCCACTTGCTGAGTTCTGAGAGATACGTGTGAGCGAAAGCCGTCCTTCACCTAGCTTGTTGGGAACACAAAGTTTCTTTTCAGTTGCAAACTCCATTCCATACATATATATGGGGAGGTACAAGCTCCAACTCGGTTTTACAGTGAAAACTGCAGGAACTTCAAACCGGCACTAGGAAACAGACTGAGAAAGCAGAGAAAAAGTGTCTCCTGCAACCCGTTCCCTTGGTGCTAGATGAACGAACGTCTCTCCACTTGCTCAGTTCTGAGAGATAATTGTGAGTGAAAGCCGTCCTTCACCTAGCTTGTTGGGAACACAAAGTTTCTTTTCAGTTGCAAACTCCATTCCATACATATGTATGGGGAGGTACAAGCTCCAACTCGGTTTTACAGTGAAAACTGCAGGAACCTCAAACCGGCACTAGGAAACAGCCTGAGAAAGCAGAGAAAAAGTGTCTCCTGCAACCCGTTCCCTTGGTGCTAGATGAACGAACGTCTCTCCACTTGCTCAGTTCTGAGAGATAATTGTGAGTGAAAGCCTTCCTTCACCTAGCTTGTTGGGAACACAAAGTTTCTTTTCAGTTGCAAACTCCATTCCATACATATGTATGGGGAGGTACAAGCTCCAACTCTGTTTTACAGTGAAAACTGCAGGACCTTCAAACCGGCACTAGGAAACAGACTGAGAAAGCAGAGAAAAAGTGTCTCCTGCAACCCGTTCCCTTGGTGCTAGATGAACGAACGTCTCTCCACTTGCTCAGTTCTGAGAGATAAGTGTGTGTGAAAGCCGTCCTTCACTAGCTTGTTGGGAACACAAAGTTTCTTTTCAGTTGCAAACTCCATTCCATACATATATATGGGGAGGTACTAGATCCAACTCGTTTTGACAGTGAAAACTGAAGGAACTTCAAACCGGCACTAGGAAACAGACTGAGAAAGCAGAGAAAAAGTGTCTCCTGCAACCCGTTCCCTTGGTGCTAGATGAACGAACGTATCTCCACTTTCTCAGTTCTGAGAGATAAGTGTGTGTGAAAGCCGTCCTTCACTAGCTTGTTGGGAACACAAAGTTTCTTTTCAGTTGCAAACTCCATTCCATACATATATATTGGGAGGTACAAGATCCAACTCGGTTTGACAGTGAAAACTGCAGGAACTTCAAACCGGCACTAGGAAACAGACTGAGAAAGCAGAGAAATAGTGTCTCCTGCAACCCGTTCCCTTGGTGCTAGATGAACGAACGTCTCTCCACTTTCACAGTTCTGAGAGATAAGTGTGTGTGAAAGCCGCTTTCACCTAGCTTGTTGGGAACACAAAGTTTCTTTTCAGTTGCAAACTCCATTCCATACATATATATGGGGAGGTACTAGCTCCAACTCGGTTTGAAGTGAAAACTGCAGGAACTTCAAACCGGCACTAGGAAACAGACTGAGAAAGAAGAGAAAAAGTGTCTCCTGCAACCCGTTCCCTTGCTGCTAGATGAACGAACGTCTCTCCACTTGCTGAGTTCTGAGAGATACGTGTGAGCGAAAGCCGTCCTTCACCTAGCTTGTTGGGAACACAAAGTTTCTTTTCAGTTGCAAACTCCATTCCATACATATATATGGGAAGTACAAGCTCCAACTCGGTTTTACAGTGAAAACTGCAGGAACTTCAAACCGGCACTAGGAAACAGACTGAGAAAGCAGAGAAAAATTGTCTCCTGCAACCCGTTCCCTTGGTGCTAGATGAACGAACGTCTCTCCACTTGCTCAGTTCTGAGAGATAATTGTGAGTGAAAGCCGTCCTTCACCTAGCTTGTTGGGAACACAAAGATTCTTTTCAGTTGCAAACTCCATTCCATACATATGTATGGGGAGGTACAAGCTCCAACTCGGTTTTACAGTGAAAACTGCAGGAACCTCAAACCGGCACTAGGAAACAGACTGAGAAAGCAGAGAAAAAGTGTCTCCTGCAACCCGTTCCCTTGGTGCTAGATGAACGAACGTCTCTCCACTTGCTCAGTTCTGAGAGATAATTGTGAGTGAAAGCCGTCCTTCACCTAGCTTGTTGGGAACACAAAGTTTCTTTTCAGTTGCAAACTCCATTCCATACATATGTATGGGGAGGTACAAGCTCCAACTCTGTTTTACAGTGAAAACTGCAGGAACTTCAAACCGGCACTAGGAAACAGACTGAGAAAGCAGAGAAAAAGTGTCTCCTGCAACCCATTCCCCCGTGCTAGATGAAAGAACGTCTCTCCACTTGCTCAGTTCTGAGAGATAATTGTGAGTGAAAGCCGTCCTTCACCTAGCTTGTTGGGAACACAAAGTTTCTTTTCAGTTGCAAACTCCATTCCATACATATATATGGGTAGGTACAAGCTCCAACTCGGTTTTACAGTGAAAACTGCAGGAACTTCAAACCGGCACTAGGAAACAGACTGAGAAAGCAGAGAAAAAGTGTCTCCTGCAACCCGTTCCCTTGGTGCTAGATGAACGAACGTCTCTCCACTTGCTCAGTTCTGAGAGATAATTGTGAGTGAAAGCCGTCCTTCACCTAGCTTGTTGGGAACACAAAGTTTCTTTTCAGTTGCAAACTCCATTCCATACATATGTATGGGGAGGTACAAGCTCCAACTCTGTTTTACAGTGAAAACTGCAGGAACTTCAAACCGGCACTAGGAAACAGACTGAGAAAGCAGAGAAAAAGTGTCTCCTGCAACCCATTCCCCCGGTGCTAGATGAACGAACGTCTCTCCACTTGCTCAGTTCTGAGAGATAAGAGTGAGTGAAAGCCGTCCTTCACCTAGCTTGTTGGGAACACAAAGTTTCTTTTCAGTTGCAAACTCCATTCCATACATATCTATGGGGAGGTACAAGCTCCAACTCTGTTTTACAGTGAAAACTGCAGGAACTTCATACCGGCACTAGGAAACAGACTGAGAAAGCAGAGAAAAAGTGTCTCCTGCAACCCGTTCCGCCGGTGTTAGATGAACAAACGTCTCTCCACTTGCTCAGTTTTAAGAGATAATTGTGTGTGAAAGCCGTCCTTCACCTAGCTTGTTGGGAACACAAAGTTTCTTTTCAGTTGCAAACTCAATTCCATACATATATATGGGGAGGTACAAGCTCCAACTCGGTTTTACAGTGAAAACTGCAGGAACTTCAAACCGGCACTAGGAAACAGACTGAGAAAGAAGAGAAAAAGTGTCTCCTGCAACCCGTTCCCTTGCTGCTAGATGAACGAACGTCTCTCCACTTGCTGAGTTCTGAGAGATACGTGTGAGCGAAAGCCGTCCTTCACCTAGCTTGTTGGGAACACAAAGTTTCTTTTCAGTTGCAAACTCCATTCCATACATATATATGGGGAGGTACAAGCTCCAACTCGGTTTTACAGTGAAAACTGCAGGAACTTCAAACCGGCACTAGGAAACAGACTGAGAAAGCAGAGAAAAAGTGTCTCCTGCAACCCGTTCCCTTGGTGCTAGATGAACGAACGTCTCTCCACTTGCTCAGTTCTGAGAGATAATTGTGAGTGAAAGCCGTCCTTCACCTAGCTTGTTGGGAACACAAAGTTTCTTTTCAGTTGCAAACTCCATTCCATACATATGTATGGGGAGGTACAAGCTCCAACTCGGTTTTACAGTGAAAACTGCAGGAACCTCAAACCGGCACTAGGAAACAGCCTGAGAAAGCAGAGAAAAAGTGTCTCCTGCAACCCGTTCCCTTGGTGCTAGATGAACGAACGTCTCTCCACTTGCTCAGTTCTGAGAGATAATTGTGAGTGAAAGCCTTCCTTCACCTAGCTTGTTGGGAACACAAAGTTTCTTTTCAGTTGCAAACTCCATTCCATACATATGTATGGGGAGGTACAAGCTCCAACTCTGTTTTACAGTGAAAACTGCAGGACCTTCAAACCGGCACTAGGAAACAGACTGAGAAAGCAGAGAAAAAGTGTCTCCTGCAACCCGTTCCCTTGGTGCTAGATGAACGAACGTCTCTCCACTTGCTCAGTTCTGAGAGATAAGTGTGTGTGAAAGCCGTCCTTCACTAGCTTGTTGGGAACACAAAGTTTCTTTTCAGTTGCAAACTCCATTCCATACATATATATTGGGAGGTACAAGATCCAACTCGGTTTGACAGTGAAAACTGCAGGAACTTCAAACCGGCACTAGGAAACAGACTGAGAAAGCAGAGAAATAGTGTCTCCTGCAACCCGTTCCCTTGGTGCTAGATGAACGAACGTCTCTCCACTTTCACAGTTCTGAGAGATAAGTGTGTGTGAAAGCCGCTTTCACCTAGCTTGTTGGGAACACAAAGTTTCTTTTCAGTTGCAAACTCCATTCCATACATATATATGGGGAGGTACTAGCTCCAACTCGGTTTGAAGTGAAAACTGCAGGAACTTCAAACCGGCACTAGGAAACAGACTGAGAAAGAAGAGAAAAAGTGTCTCCTGCAACCCGTTCCCTTGCTGCTAGATGAACGAACGTCTCTCCACTTGCTGAGTTCTGAGAGATACGTGTGAGCGAAAGCCGTCCTTCACCTAGCTTGTTGGGAACACAAAGTTTCTTTTCAGTTGCAAACTCCATTCCATACATATATATGGGAAGTACAAGCTCCAACTCGGTTTTACAGTGAAAACTGCAGGAACTTCAAACCGGCACTAGGAAACAGACTGAGAAAGCAGAGAAAAATTGTCTCCTGCAACCCGTTCCCTTGGTGCTAGATGAACGAACGTCTCTCCACTTGCTCAGTTCTGAGAGATAATTGTGAGTGAAAGCCGTCCTTCACCTAGCTTGTTGGGAACACAAAGTTTCTTTTCAGTTGCAAACTCCATTCCATACATATGTATGGGGAGGTACAAGCTCCAACTCGGTTTTACAGTGAAAACTGCAGGAACCTCAAACCGGCACTAGGAAACAGACTGAGAAAGCAGAGAAAAAGTGTCTCCTGCAACCCGTTCCCTTGGTGCTAGATGAACGAACGTCTCTCCACTTGCTCAGTTCTGAGAGATAATTGTGAGTGAAAGCCGTCCTTCACCTAGCTTGTTGGGAACACAAAGTTTCTTTTCAGTTGCAAACTCCATTCCATACATATGTATGGGGAGGTACAAGCTCCAACTCTGTTTTACAGTGAAAACTGCAGGAACTTCAAACCGGCACTAGGAAACAGACTGAGAAAGCAGAGAAAAAGTGTCTCCTGCAACCCATTCCCCCGTGCTAGATGAAAGAACGTCTCTCCACTTGCTCAGTTCTGAGAGATAATTGTGAGTGAAAGCCGTCCTTCACCTAGCTTGTTGGGAACACAAAGTTTCTTTTCAGTTGCAAACTCCATTCCATACATATGTATGGGGAGGTACAAGCTCCAACTCTGTTTTACAGTGAAAACTGCAGGAACTTCATACCGGCACTAGGAAACAGACTGAGAAAGCAGAGAAAAAGTGTCTCCTGCAACCCGTTCCGCCGGTGTTAGATGAACAAACGTCTCTCCACTTGCTCAGTTCTGAGAGATAATTGTGTGTGAAAGCCGTCCTTCACCTAGCTTGTTGGGAACACAAAGTTTCTTTTCAGTTGCAAACTCAATTCCATACATATATATGGGGAGGTACAAGCTCCAACTCGGTTTTACAGTGAAAACTGCAGGAACTTCAAACCGGCACTCGGAAACAGACTGAGAAAGAAGAGAAAAAGTGTCTCCTGCAACCCGTTCCCTTGCTGCTAGATGAACGAACGTCTCTCCACTTGCTGAGTTCTGAGAGATACGTGTGAGCGAAAGCCGTCCTTCACCTAGCTTGTTGGGAACACAAAGTTTCTTTTCAGTTGCAAACTCCATTCCATACATATATATGGGGAGGTACAAGCTCCAACTCGGTTTTACAGTGAAAACTGCAGGAACTTCAAACCGGCACTAGGAAACAGACTGAGAAAGCAGAGAAAAAGTGTCTCCTGCAACCCGTTCCCTTGGTGCTAGATGAACGAACGTCTCTCCACTTGCTCAGTTCTGAGAGATAATTGTGAGTGAAAGCCGTCCTTCACCTAGCTTGTTGGGAACACAAAGTTTCTTTTCAGTTGCAAACTCCATTCCATACATATGTATGGGGAGGTACAAGCTCCAACTCGGTTTTACAGTGAAAACTGCAGGAACCTCAAACCGGCACTAGGAAACAGCCTGAGAAAGCAGAGAAAAAGTGTCTCCTGCAACCCGTTCCCTTGGTGCTAGATGAACGAACGTCTCTCCACTTGCTCAGTTCTGAGAGATAATTGTGAGTGAAAGCCTTCCTTCACCTAGCTTGTTGGGAACACTAAGTTTCTTTTCAGTTGCAAACTCCATTCCATACATATGTATGGGGAGGTACAAGCTCCAACTCTGTTTTACAGTGAAAACTGCAGGACCTTCAAACCGGCACTAGGAAACAGACTGAGAAAGCAGAGAAAAAGTGTCTCCTGCAACCCGTTCCCTTGGTGCTAGATGAACGAACGTCTCTCCACTTGCTCAGTTCTGAGAGATAAGTGTGTGTGAAAGCCGTCCTTCACTAGCTTGTTGGGAACACAAAGTTTCTTTTCAGTTGCAAACTCCATTCCATACATTTATATGGGGAGGTACTAGATCCAACTCGGTTTGACAGTGAAAACTGCAGGAACTTCAAACCGGCACTAGGAAACAGACTGAGAAAGCAGAGAAAAAGTGTCTCCTGCAACCCGTTCCCTTGGTGCTAGATGAACGAACGTATCTCCACTTTCTCAGTTCTGAGAGATAAGTGTGTGTGAAAGCCGTCCTTCACTAGCTTGTTGGGAACACAAAGTTTCTTTTCAGTTGCAAACTCCATTCCATACATATATATTGGGAGGTACAAGATCCAACTCGGTTTGACAGTGAAAACTGCAGGAACTTCAAACCGGCACTAGGAAACAGACTGAGAAAGCAGAGAAATAGTGTCTCCTGCAACCCGTTCCCTTGGTGCTAGATGAACGAACGTCTCTCCACTTTCTCAGTTCTGAGAGATAAGTGTGTGTGAAAGCCGCTTTCACCTAGCTTGTTGGGAATACAAAGTTTCTTTTCAGTTGCAAACTCCATTCCATACATATATATGGGGAGGTACTAGCTCCAACTCGGTTTGAAAGTGAAAACTGCAGGAACTTCAAACCGGCACTAGGAAACAGACTGAGAAAGCAGAGAAATAGCGTCTCCTGCAACCCGTTCCCTTGGTGCAAGATGAACGAACGTCTCTCCACTTGCTCAGTTCTGAGAGATAATTGTGAGTGAAAGCCGTCCTTCACCTAGCTTGTTGGGAACACAAAGTTTCTTTTCAGTTGCAAACTCCATTCCATACATATGTATGGGGAGGTACAAGCTCCAACTCTGTTTTACAGTGAAAACTGCAGGAACTTCAAAACGGCACTAGGAAACAGACTGAGAAATCAGAGAAAAACTGTCCCCTGCAACCCGTTCCCTTGGTGCTAGATGAACGAACGTCTCTCCACTTGCTCAGTTCCGAGAGATAAGTGTGTGTGAAAGCCGTCCTTCACTAGCTTGTTGGGAACACAAAGTTTCTTTTCAGTTGCAAACTCCATTCCATACATATATATGGGGAGGTACTAGATCCAACTCGGTTTGACAGTGAAAACTGCAGGAACTTCAAACCGGCACTAGGAAACAGACTGAGAAAGCAGAGAAAAAGTGTCTCCTGCAACCCGTTCCCTTGGTGCTAGATGAACGAACGTCTCTCCACTTTCTCAGTTCTGAGAGATAAGTGTGTGTGAAAGCCGCTTTCACCTAGCTTGTTGGGAACACAAAGTTTCTTTTCAGTTGCAAACTCCATTCCATACATATATATAGGGAGGTACTAGCTCCAACTCGGTTTGAAAGTGAAAACTGCAGGAACTTCAAACCGGCACTAGGAAACAGACTGAGAAAGCAGAGAAATAGCGTCTCCTGCAACCCGTTCCCTTGGTGCTATATGAACGAACGTCTCTCCACTTACTCAGTTCTGAGAGATAAGTGTGTGTGAAAGCCGTCCTTCACCTAGCTTGTTGGGAACACAAAGTTTCTTTTCAGTTGCAAACTCCATTCCATACATATATATGGGGAGGTACTAGCTCCAACTCGGTTTGACAGAGAAAACTGAAGGAACTTCAAACCGGCACTAGGAAACAGACTGAGAAAGCAGAGAAAAAGTGTCTCCTGCAACCCGTTCCCTTGGTGCTAGATGAACGAACGTCTCTCCACTTGATCAGTTCTGAGAGATAATTGTGAGTGAAAGCCGTCCTTCACCTAGCTTGTTGGGAACACAAAGTTTCTTTTCAGTTGCAAACTCCATTCCATACATATGTATGGGGAGGTAAAAGCTCCAACTCGGTTTTACAGTGAAAACTGCAGGAACTTCAAACCGGCGCTAGAAAACAGACTGAGAAAGCAGAGAAAAAGTGTCTTCTGCAACCCGTTCCCTTGGTGCTAGATGAACGAACGTCTCTCCACTTGCTCAGTTCTCAGAGATAATTGTGAGTGAAAGCCGTCCTTCACCTAGCTTGTTGGGAACACAAAGTTTCTTTTCAGTTGCAAACTCCATTCCATACATATGTATGGGGAGGTACAAGCTCCAACACAGTTTTACAGTGAAAACTGCAGGAACTTCAAACCGGCACTAGGAAACAGACTGAGAAAGCAGAGAAAAAGTGTCTCCTGCAACCCGTTCCCCCGGTGTTAGATGAACGAACGTCTCTCCACTTGCTCAGTTCTGAGAGATAATTGTGTGTGAAAGCCGTCCTTCACCTAGCTTGTTGGGAACACAGAGTTTCTTTTCAGTTGCAAACTCCATTCCATACATATATATGGGGAGGTACAAGCTCCAACACGGTTTTACAGTGAAAACTGCAGGAACTTCAAACCGGCACTCGGAAACAGACTGAGAAAGCAGAAAAAAGTGTCTCCTGCAACCCGTTCCCTTGGTGCTAGATGAACGAACGTCTCTCCACTTGCTCAGTTCTGAGAGATTAGTGTGTGTGAAAGCCGTCCTTCAAATAGCTTGTTGGGAACACAAAGTTTGTTTTCAGTTGCAAACTCCATTCCATACATATATATGGGGAGGTACTAGCTCCAACTCGGTTTCACAGAGAAAACTGAAGGAACTTCAAACCGGCACTAGGAAACAGACTGAGAAACAGAGAAAAAGTGTCTCCTGCAACTCGTTCCCCCGGTGCTAGATGAACGAACGTCTCTCCACTTGCTCAGTTCTGAGAGATAAGTGTGTGTGAAAGCCGTCCTTCACCTAGCTTGTTGGGAACACAAAGTTTCTTTTCAGTTGCAAACTCCATTCCATACATATATATGGGTAGGTACTAGCTCCAACTCGGTTTTACAGTGAAAACTGCAGGAACTTCAAACCGGCACTAGGAAACAGACTGAGAAAGCAGAGAAAAAGTGTCTCCTGCAACCCGTTCCCTTGGTGCTAGATGAACGAACGTCTCTCCACTTGCTCAGTTCTGAGAGATAACAGTGAGTGAAAGCCGTCCTTCACCTAGCTTGTTGGGAACACAAAGTTTCTTTTCAGTTGCAAACTCCATTCCATAAATATATATGGGGAGGTACAAGCTCCAACTCTGTTTTACAGTGAAAACTGCAGGAACTTCAAACCGGCACTAGGAAACAGACTGAGAAAGCAGAGAAAAAGTGTCTCCTGCAACCCGTTCCCTTGGTGCTAGATGAACGAACGTCTCTCCACTTGCTCAGTTCTGAGAGATTAGTGTGTGTGAAAGCCGTCCTTCAAATAGCTTGTTGGGAACACAAAGTTTCTTTTCAGTTGCAAACTCCATTCCATAAATATGTATGGGGAGGTACTAGCTCCAACTCGGTTTGACAGAGAAAACTGCAGGAACTTCAAACCGGCACTAGGAAACAGACTGAGAAAGCAGAGAAAAAGTGTCCCTTGAAACCCGTTCCCCCGGTGTTAGATGAACGAACGTCTCTCCACTTGCTCAGTTCTGAGAGTTAATTGTGTGTGAAAGCCGTCCTTCACCTAGCTTGTTGGGAACACAAAGTTTCTTTTCAGTTGCAAACTCCATTCCATACATATGTATGGGGAGGTACAAGCTCCAACACGGTTTTACAGTGAAAACTGCAGGAACTTCAAACCGGCACTCGGAAACAGACTGAGAAAGCAGAGAAAAAGTGTCTCCTGCAACCCGTTCCCTTGGAGCTAGATGAACGAACGTCTCTCCACTTGCTCAGTTCTGAGAGATTAGTGTGTGTGAAAGCCGTCCTACAAATAGCTTGTTGGGAACACAAAGTTTCTTTTCAGTTGCAAACTCCATTCCATACATATATATGGGGAGGTACTAGCTCCAACTCGGTTTCACAGAGCAAACTGAAGTAACTTCAAACCGGCACTAGGAAACAGACTGAGAAACAGAGAAAAAGTGTCTCCTGCAACTCGTTCCCCCGGTGCTAGATGAACGAACGTCTCTCCACTTGCTCAGTTCTGAGAGATAAGTGTGTGTGAAAGCCGTCCTTCACCTAGCTTGTTGGGAACACAAAGTTTCTTTTCAGTTGCAAACTCCATTCCATACATATATATGGGGAGGTACTAGCTCCAACTCGGTTTTACAGTGAAAACTGCAGGAACTTCAAACCGGCACTAGGAAACAGACTGAGAAAGCAGAGAAAAAGTGTCCCTGCAACCCGTTCCCTTGGTGCTAGATGAACGAACGTCTCTCCACTTGCTCAGTTCTGAGAGATAAATGTGAGTGAAAGCCGTCCTTCACCTAGCTTGTTGGGAACACAAAGTTTCTTTTCAGTTGCAAACTCCATTCCATAAATATATATGGGGAGGTACTAGCTCCAACTCGGTTTTACAGTGAAAACTGCAGGAACTTCAAACCGGCACTAGGAAACAGACTGAGAAAGCAGAGAAAAAGTGTCTCCTGCAACACGTTCCCTTGGTGCTAGATGAACGAACGTCTCTCCACTTGCTCAGTTCTGAGAGATACGTGTGAGTGAAAGCCGTCCTTCACCTAGCTTGTTGGGAACACAAAGTTTCTTTTCAGTTGCAAACTCCATTCCATAAATATATATGGGGAGGTACAAGCTCCAACTCTGTTTTACAGTGAAAACTGCAGGAACTTCAAACCGGCACTAGGAAACAGACTGAGAAAGCAGAGAAAAAGTGTCTCCTGCAACTCGTTCCCCCGGTGCTAGATGAACGAACGTCTCTCCACTTGCTCAGTTCTGAGAGATAAGTGTGTGTGAAAGCCGTCCTTCACCTAGCTTGTTGGGAACACAAAGTTTCTTTTCAGTTGCAAACTCCATTCCATACATATATATGGGGAGGTACAAGCTCCAACTCGGTTTTACAGTGAAACAGCAGGAACTTCAAACCGGCACTAGGAAACAGACTGAGAAAGCAGAGAAAAAGTGTCTCCTGCAACCCGTTCCCTTGGTGCTAGATGAACGAACGTCTCTCCACTTGCTCAGTTCTGAGAGATTAGTGTGTGTGAAAGCCGTCCTTCAAATAGCTTGTTGGGAACACAAAGTTTCTTTCCAGTTGCAAACTCCATTCCATAAATATGTATGGGGAGGTACTAGCTCCAACTCGGTTTGACAGAGAAAACTGCAGGAACTTCAAACCGGCACTAGGAAACAGACTGAGAAAGCAGAGAAAAAGTGTCTCTTGCAACCCGTTCCCCCGGTGTTAGATGAACGAACGTCTCTCCACTTGCTCAGTTCTGAGAGTTAATTGTGTGTGAAAGCCGTCCTTCACCTAGCTTGTTGGGAACACAAAGTTTCTTTTCAGTTGTAAACTCCATTCCATACATATATATGGGGAGGTACAAGCTCCAACACGGTTTTACAGTGAAAACTGCAGGAACTTCAAACCGGCACTCGGAAACAGACTGAGAAAGCAGAGAAAAAGTGTCTCCTGCAACCCGTTCCCTTGGTGCTAGATGAACGAACGTCTCTCCACTTGCTCAGTTCTGAGAGATTAGTGTGTGTGAAAGCCGTCCTTCAAATAGCTTGTTGGGAACACAAAGTTTCTTTCCAGTTGCAAACTCCATTCCATAAATATGTATGGGGAGGTACTAGCTCCAACTCGGTTTGACAGAGAAAACTGCAGGAACTTCAAACCGGCACTAGGAAACAGACTGAGAAAGCAGAGAAAAAGTGTCTCTTGCAACCCGTTCCCCCGGTGTTAGATGAACGAACGTCTCTCCACTTGCTCAGTTCTGAGAGTTAATTGTGTGTGAAAGCCGTCCTTCACCTAGCTTGTTGGGAACACAAAGTTTCTTTTCAGTTGTAAACTCCATTCCATACATATATATGGGGAGGTACAGGCTCCAACACGGTTTTACAGTGAAAACTGCAGGAACTTCAAACCGGCACTCGGAAACAGACTGAGAAAGCAGAGAAAAAGTGTCTCCTGCAACCCGTTCCCTTGGTGCTAGATGAACGAAAGTCTCTCCACTTGCTCAGTTCTGAGAGATTAGTGTGTGTGAAAGCCGTCCTTCAAATAGCTTGTTGGGAACACAAAGTTTCTTTTCAGTTGCAAACTCCATTCCATAAATATGTATGGGGAGGTACTAGCTTCAACTCGGTTTGACAGAGAAAACTGCAGGAACTTCAAACTGGCACTAGGAAACAGACTGAGAAAGCAGAGAAAAAGTGTCTCCTGCAACCCGTTCCCCCGTTGCTAGATGAACGAACGTCTCTCCACTTGCTCAGTTCTGAGAGATAAGTGTGTGTGAAAGCCGTCCTTCACCTAGCTTGTTGGGAACACAAAGTTTCTTTTCAGTTGCAAACTCCATTCCATACATATATATGGGGAGGTACTAGCTCCAACACGGTTTCACAGAGCAAACTGAAGGAACTTCAAACCGGCACTAGGAAACAGACTGAGAAACAGAGAAAAAGTGTCTCCTGCAACTCGATCCCCCGGTGCTAGATGAACGAACGTCTCTCCACTTGCTCAGTTCTGAGAGATAAGTGTGTGTGAAAGCCGTCCTTCACCTAGCTTGTTGGGAACACAAAGTTTCTTTTCAGTTGCAAACTCCATTCCATACATATATATGGGGAGGTACAAGCTCCAACTCGGTTTTACAGTGAAAACTGCAGGAACTTCAAACCGGCACTAGGAAACAGACTGAGAAAGCAGAGAAAAAGTGTCTCCTGCAACCCGTTCCCTTGGTGCTAGATGAACGAACGTCTCTCCACTTGCTCAGTTCTGAGAGATTAGTGTGAGTGAAAGCCGTCCTTCAAATAGCTTGTTGGGAACACAAAGTTTCTTTTCAGTTGCAAACTCCATTCCATAAATATGTATGGGGAGGTACAAGCTCCAACTCTGTTGACAGAGAAAACTGCAGGAACTTCAAACTGGCACTAGGAAACAGACTGAGAAAGCAGAGAAAAAGTGTCTCCTGCAACCCGTTCCCCCGGTGCTAGATGAACGAACGTCTCTCCACTTGCTCAGTTCTGAGATATAAGTGTGTGTGAAAGCCGTCCTTCACGTAGCTTCTTGGGAACACAAAGTTTCTTTTCAGTTGCAAACTCCATTCCATACATATATATGGGGAGGTACTATCTCCAACTCTGTTTTACAGTGAAAACTGCAGGAACTTCAAATCGGCACTAGGAAACAGACTGAGAAAGCAGAGAAAGAGTGTCTCCTGCAACCCGTTCCCTTGGTGCTAGATGAACGAACGTCTCTCCACTTGCTCAGTTCTGAGAGATAAGTGTGTGTGAAAGCCGTACTTCACCTAGCTTGTTGGGAACACAAAGTTTCCTTTCAGTTGCAAACTCCATTCCATACATATATATGGGGAGGTACAAGCTCCAACTCGGTTTTACAGTGAAAACTGCAGGAACTTCATACCGGCACTAGGAAACAGACTGAGAAAGCAGAGAATAAGTGTCCCCTGCAACCCGTTCCCTTGGTGCTAGATGAACGAACGTCTCTCCACTTGCTCAGTTCTGAGAGATATGTGTGTGTGAAAGCCGTCCTTCACTTAGCTGGTTGGGAACACAAAGTTTCTTTTCAGTTGCAAACTCCATTCCATAAATATATATGGCGAGGTACAAGCTCCAACTCTGTTTTACAGTGAAAACTGCAGGAACTTCCAACCGGCACTCGGAAAAAGACTGAGAAAGCGGAGAAAAAGTGTCTCCTGCAACCCGTTCCCTTGGTGCTAGATGAACGAAAGTCTCTCCACTTGCTCAGTTCTGAGAGATTAGTGTGTGTGAAAGCCGTCCTTCAAATAGCTTGTTGGGAACACAAAGTTTCTTTTCAGTTGCAAACTCCATTCCATACATATATATGGGGAGGTACAAGCTCCAACTCGGTTTCACAGAGCAAACTGAAGGAACTTCAAACCGGCACTAGGAAACAGACTGAGAAAGCGGAGAAAAAGTGTCTCCTGCAACTCGTTCCCCCGGTGCTAGATGAACGAACGTCTCTCTACTTGCTCAGTTCTGAGAGATAAGTGTGTGTGAAAGCCGTCCTTCACCTAGCTTGTTGGGAACACAAAGTTTCTTTTCAGTTGCAAACTCCATTCCATACATATATATGGAGAGGTACTAGCTCCAACTCGGTTTTACAGTGAAAACTGCAGGAACTTCAAACCGGCACTAGGAAACAGACTGAGAAAGCAGAGAAAAAGTGTCTCCTGCAACCCGTTCCCTTGGTGGTAGATGAACGAACGTCTCTCCACTTGCTCAGTTCTGAGAGATAAGTGTGAGTGAAAGCCGTCCTTCACCTAGCTTGTTGGGAACACAAAGTTTCTTTTCAGTTGCAAACTCCATTCCATAAATATATATGGGGAGGTACAAGCTCCAACTCTGTTTTACAGTGAAAAATGCAGGAACTTCAAACCGGCACTTGGAAACAGACTGAGAAACTAGAGAAAAAGTGTCTCCTGCAACCCGTTCCCCCGGTGCTAGATGAACGAACGTCTCTCCACTTGCTCAGTTCTGAGAGATAAGTGTGTGTGAATGTCGTCCTTCACCTAGCTTGTTGGGAACACAAAGTTTCTTTTCAGTTGCAAACTCCATTCCATGCATATATATGGGGAGGTAAAGCTCCAACTCGATTTACAGTGAAAACTGCAGGAACTTCAAACCGGCACTAGGAAACAGACTGAGAAAGCAGAGAAAAATTGTCCCCTGCAACCCGTTCCCTTGGTGCTAGATGAACGAACGTCTCTCCACTTGCTCAGTTCTGAGAGATTAGTGTGTGTGAAAGCCGTCCTTCAAATAGCTTGTTGGGAACACAAAGTTTCTTTTCAGTTGCAAACTCCATTCCATAAATATGTATGGGGAGGTACTAGCTCCAACTCGGTTTGACAGAGAAAACTGCAGGAACTTCCAACTGGCACTAGGAAACAGACTGAGAAAGCAGAGAAAAAGTGTCTCCTGCAACCCGTTCCCCCGGTGCTAGATGAACGAACGTCTCTCCACTTGCTCAGTTCTGAGAGATAAGTGTGTGTGAAAGCCGTCCTTCACGTAGCTTGTTGGGAACACAAAGTTTCTTTTCAGTTGCAAACTCCATTCCATACATATATATGGGGAGGTACTAGCTCCAACTCGGTTTCACAGAGTAAACTGAAGGAACTTCAAACCGGCACTATGAAACAGACTGATAAACAGAGAAAAAGTGTCTCCTGCAACTCGTTCCCCCGGTGCTAGATGAACGAACGTCTCTCCACTTGCTCAGTTCTGAGAGATAAGTGTGTGTGAAAGCCGTCCTTCACCTAGCTTGTTGGGAACATAAAGTTTCTTTTCAGTTGCAAACTCCATTCCATACATATATATGGGGAGGTACAAGCTCCAACTCGGTTTTACAGTGAAAACTGCAGGAACTTCAAACCGGCACTAGGAAACAGACTGAGAAAGCAGAGAAAAAGTGTCTCCTGCAACCCGTTCCCTTGGTGCTAGATGAACGAACGTCTCTCCACTTGCTCAGTTCTGAGAGATTAGTGTGTGTGAAAGCCGTCCTTCAAATAGCTTGTTGGGAACACAAAGTTTCTTTTCAGTTGCAAACTCCATTCCATAAATATGTATGGGGAGGTACTAGCTCCAACTCGGTTTGACAGAGAAAACTGCAGGAACTTCAAACTGGCACTAGGAAACAGAATGAGAAAGCAGAGAAAAAGTGTCTCCTGCATCCCGTTCCCCCGGTGCTAGATGAACGAACGTCTCTCCACTTGCTCAGTTCTGAGAGATAAGTGTGTGTGAAAGCCGTCCTTCACGTAGCTTGTTGGGAACACAAAGTTTCTTTTCAGTTGCAAACTCCATTCCATACATATATATGGGTAGGTACTAGCTCCAACTCTGTTTTACAGTGAAAACTGCAGGAAATTCAAATCGGCACTAGGAAACAGACTGAGAAAGCAGAGAAAAAGTGTCTCCTGAAACCCGTTCCCTTGGTGCTAGATGAACGAACGTCTCTCCACTTGCTCAGTTCTGAGAGATAAGTGTGTGTGAAAGCCGTACTTCACCTAGCTTGTTGGGAACACAAAGGTTCCTTTCAGTTGCAAACTCCATTCCATACATATATATGGGGAGGTACTAGCTCCAACTCGGTTTTACAGTGAAAACTGCAGGAACTTCATACCGGCACTAGGAAACAGACTGAGAAAGCAGAGAATAAGTGTCTCCTGCAACCCGTTCCCTTGGTGCTAGATGAACGAACGTCTCTCCACTTGCTCAGTTCTGAGAGATAAGTGTGTGTGAAAGCCGTCCTTCACTTAGCTTGTTGGGAACACAAAGTTTCTTTTCAGTTGCAAACTCCAATCCATAAATATATATGGCGAGGTACAAGCTCCAACCCTGTTTTACAGTGAAAACTGCAGGAACTTCAAACCGGCACTAGGAAACAGACTGAGAAAGCAGAGAAAATGTGTCTCCTGCCACCCGTTCCCCCGGTGCTAGATGAACGAACGTCTCTCCACTTGCTCAGTTCTGAGGGATAAGTGTGTGTGAAAGCCGTCCTTCAGCTGGCTTGTTGAGAACACAAAGTTTCTTTTCAGTTGCAAACTCCATTTCATACATATATATGGGTAGGTACTAGCTCCAACTCGGTTTTACAGTGAAAACTGCAGGAACTTCAAACCGGCACTAGGAAACAGACTGAGAAAGCAGAGAAAAAGTGTCTCCTGCAACCCGTTCCCTTGGTGCTAGATGAACGAACGTCTCTCCACTTGCTCAATTCTGAGAGATAAGTGTGAGTGAAAGCCGTCCTTCACCTAGCTTTTTGGGAACACAAAGTTTCTTTTCAGTTGCAAACTCCATTCCATACATATGTATGGGGAGGTACAAGCTCCAACTCTGTTTTACAGTGAAAACTGCAGGAACTTCAAACCGGCACTAGGAAACAGACTGAGAAAGCAGAGAAATAGTGTCTCCTGCAACCCGTTCCCCCGGTGCTACATGACCGAACGTCTCTCCACTTGCTCAGTTCTGAGAGATGATTGTGTGTGAAATCCGTCCTTCACCTAGCTTGTTGGGAACACAAAGTTTCTTTTCAGTTGCAAACTCCATTCCATACATATATATGGGGAGGTACAAGCTCCAACTCGGTTTTACAGTGAAAACTGCAGGAACTTCAAACCGGCACTAGGAAACAGACTGAGAAAGCAGAGAAAAAGTGTCTCCTGCAACCCGTTCCCTTGGTGCTAGATGAACGAACGTCTCTCCACTTGCTCAGTTCTGAGAGATAAGTGTGTGTGAAAGCCGTCCTTCACCTAGCTTGTTGGGAACACAAAGTTTCTTTTCAGTTGCAAACTCCATTCCATACATATATATGGGGAGGTACAAGCTCCTACTCGGTTTTACAGTGAAAACTGCAGGAACTTCAAACCGGCACTAGGAAACAGACTGAGAAAGCATAGAAAAAGTGTCTCCTGCAACCCGTTCCCCCGGTGCTAGATGAACGAACGTCTCTCCACTTGCTCAGTTCTGAGAGATAAGTGTGTGTGAAAGCCGTCCTTCACCTAGCTTGTTGGGAACACAAAGTTTCTTTTCAGTTGCAAACTCCATTTCATACATATATATGGGTAGGTACTAGCTCCAACTCGGTTTTACAGTGAAAACTGCAGGAACTTCAAACCGGCACTAGGAAACAGACTGAGAAAGCAGAGAAAAAGTGTCTCCTGCAACCCGTTCCCTTGGTGCTAGATGAACGAACGTCTCTCCACTTGCTCAATTCTGAGAGATAAGTGTGAGTGAAAGCCGTCCTTCACCTAGCTTTTTGGGAACACAAAGTTTCTTTTCAGTTGCAAACTCCATTCCATACATATGTATGGGGAGGTACAAGCTCCAACTCTGTTTTACAGTGAAAACTGCAGGAACTTCAAACCGGCATTAGGAAACAGACTGAGAAAGCAGAGAAATAGTGTCTCCTGCAACCCGTTCCCCCGGTGCTACATGAACGAACGTCTCTCCACTTTCTCAGTTCTGAGAGATGATTGTGTGTGAAAGCCGTCCTTCACCTAGCTTGTTGGGAACACAAAGTTTCTTTTCAGTTGCAAACTCCATTCCATACATATATATGGGGAGGTACAAGCTCCAACTCGGTTTTACAGTGAAAATTGCAGGAACTTCAAACCGGCACTAGGAAACAGACTGAGAAAGCAGAGAAAAAGTGTCTCCTGCAACCCGTTCCCTTGGTGCTAGATGAACGAACGTCTCTCCACTTGCTCAGTTCTGAGAGATAAGTGTGTGTGAAAGCCGTCCTTCAAATAGCTTGTTGGGAACACAAAGTTTCTTTTCAGTTGCAAACTCCATTCCATACATATATATGGGGAGGTACAAGCTCCTACTCGGTTTTACAGTGAAAACTGCAGGAACTTCAAACCGGCACTAGGAAACAGACTGAGAAAGCAGAGAAAAAGTGTCTCCTGCAACCCGTTCCCCCGGTGCTAGATGAACGAACGTCTCTCCACTTGCTCAGTTCTGAGAGATAAGTGTGTGTGAAAGCCGTCCTTCAGCTAGCTTGTTGGGAACACAAAGTTTCTTTTCAGTTGCAAACTCCATTTCATACATATATATGGGTAGGTACTAGCTCCAACTCGGTTTTACAGTGAAAACTGCAGGAACTTCAAACCGGCACTAGGAAACAGACTGAGAAAGCAGAGAAAAAGTGTCTCCTGCAACCCGTTCCATTGGTGCTAGATGAACGAACGTCTCTCCACTTGCTCAATTCTGAGAGATAAGTGTGAGTGAAAGCCGTCCTTCACCTAGCTTGTTGGGAACACAAAGTTTCTTTTCAGTTGCAAACTCCATTCCATACATATGTATGGGGAGGTACAAGCTCCAACTCTGTTTTACAGTGAAAACGGCAGGAACTTCAAACCGGCACTAGGAAACAGACTGAGAAAGCAGAGAAAAAGTGTCTCCTGCAACCCGTTCCCCCGGTGCTAGATGAACGAACGTCTCTCCACTTGCTCAGTTCTGAGAAATAATTGTGTGTGAAAGCCGTCCTTCACCTAGCTTGTTGGGAACACAAAGTTTCTTTTCAGTTGCAAACTCCATTCCATACATATATATGGGGAGGTACAAGCTCCAACTCGGTTTTACAGTGAAAACTGCAGGAACTTCAAACCGGCACTAGGAAACAGACTGAGAAAGCAGAGAAAATGTGTCTCCTGCAACCCGTTCCCTTGGTGCTAGATGAACGAACGTCTCTCCACTTGCTCAGTTCTGAGAGATAAGTGTGTGTGAAAGCCGTCCTTCACCTAGATTGTTGGGAACACAAAGTATCTTTTCAGTTGCAAACTCCATTCCATACATATATATGGGGAGGTACAAGCTCCTACTCTGTTTTACAGTGAAAACTGCAGGAAATTCAAACCGGCACTAGGAAACAGACTGAGAAAGCAGAGAAAAAGTGTCTCCTGCAACCCGTTCCCTTCGTGCTAGATGAACGAACGTCTCTCCACTTGCTCAGTTCTGAGAGATTAGTGTGTGTGAAAGCCGTCCTTCAAATAGCTTGTTGGGAACACAAAGTTTCTTTTCAGTTGCAAACTCCATTCCATAAATATATATGGGGAGGTACTAGCTCCAACTCGGTTTGACAGTGAAAACTGCAGGAACTTCAAACTGGCACTAGGAAACAGACTGAGAAAGCAGAGAAAAAGTGTCTCCTGTAACCCGTTCCCCCGGTGCTAGATGAACGAACGTCTCTCCACTTGCTCAGTTCTGAGAGATAAGTGTGTGTGAAAGCCGTCCTTCAGCTAGCTTGTTGGGAACACAAAGTTTCTTTGCAGTTGCAAACTCCATTCCATACATATATATGGGGAGGTACTAGCTCCAACTCTGTTTTACAGTGAAAACTGCAGGAACTTCAAATCGGCACTAGGAAACAGACTGAGAAACAGAGAAAAAGTGTCTCCTGCAACTCGTTCCCCCGGTGCTAGATGAACGAACGTCTCTCCACTTGCTCAGTTCTGAGAGATAAGTGTGTGTGAAAGCCGTACTTCACCTAGCTTGTTGGGAACACAAAGTTTCCTTTCAGTTGCAAACTCCATTCCATACATATATATGGGGAGGTACTAGCTCCAACGCGGTTTTACAGTGAAAACTGCAGGAACTTCATACCGGCACTAGGAAACAGACTGAGAAAGCAGAGAATAAGAGTCTCCTGCAACCCGTTCCCTTGGTGCTAGATGAACGAACGTCTCTCCACTTGCTCAGTTCTGAGAGATAAGTGTGTGTGAAAGCCGTCCTTCACCTAGCTTGTTGGGAACACAAAGTTTCTTTTCAGTTGCAAACTGCAGTCCATAAATATATATGGCGAGGTACAAGCTCCAACTCTGTTTTACAGTGAAAACTGCAGGAACTTCAAACCGGCACTAGGAAACAGACTGAGAAAGCAGAGAAAAAGTGTCTCCTGCAACCCGTTCCCCAGGTGCTAGATGAACGAACGTCTCTCCACTTGCTCAGTTCTGAGAGATAAGTGTGTGTGAAAGCCGTCCTTCAGCTAGCTTGTTGGGAACACAAAGTTTCTTTTCAGTTGCAAACTCCATTCCATACATATATATGGGGAGGTACTAGCTCCAACTCGGTTTTACAGTGAAAACTGCAGGAACTTCAAACCGGCACTAGGAAACAGACTGAGAAAGCAGAGAAAAAGTGTCTCCTGCAACCCGTTCCCTTGGTGCTAGATGAACGAACTTCTCTCCACTTGCTCAGTTCTGAGAGATACGTGTGTGTGAAAGCCGTCCTTCAGCTAGCTTGTTGGGAACACAAAGTTTCTTTTCAGTTGCAAACTCCATTCCATACATATATATGGGGAGGTACAAGCTCCAACTCGGTTTTACAGTGAAAACTGCAGGAACTTCAAACCGGCACTAGGAAACAGACTGAGAAACAGAGAAAAAGTGTCTCCTGCAACCCGTTCCCTTGGTGCTAGATGAACGAACATCTCTCCACTTCCTCAGTTCTGAGAGATAAGTGTGTGTGAAAGCCGTCCTTCACCTAGCTTGTTGGGAACACAAAGTTTCTTTTCAGTTGCAAACTCCATTCCATACATATATATGGGGAGGTACTAGCTCCAACTCGGTTTTACAGTGAAAACTGCAGGAACTTCAAACCGGCACTAGGAAACAGACTGAGAAAGCAGAGAAAAAGTGTCTCCTGCAACCCGTTCCCTTGGTGCTAGATGAACGAACGTCTCTCCACTTGCTCAGTTCTGAGAGATAAGTGTGTGTGAATGCCGTCCTTCACCTAGCTTGTTGGGAACACAAAGTTTCTTTTCAGTTGCAAACTCCATTCCATACATATATATGGGGAGGTACAAGCTCCAACTCGGTTTGACAGTGAAAACTGCAGGAACATCAAACCGGCACTAAGAAACAGACTGAGAAAGCAGAGAAAAAGTGTCTCCTGCAACCCGTTCCCTCCTTGCTAGATGAACGAACGTCTCTCCACTTGCTCAGTTCTGAGAGATAAGTGGGTGTGAAAGCCGTCCTTCACCTAGCTTGTTGGGAACACAAAGTTTCTTTTCAGTTGCAAACTCCATTCCATACATATATATGGGGAGGTACAACCTCCAACTCGGTTTTACAGTGAAAACTGCAGGAACTTCAAACCGGCACTAGGAAACAGACTGAGAAAGCAGAGAAAAAGTGTCTCCTGCAACCCGTTCCCTTGGTGCTAGATGAACGAACGTCTCTCCACTTCCTCAGTTCTGAGATATAAGTGTGTGTGAAAGCCGTCCTTCACCTAGCGTTTTGGGAACACAAAGTTTCTTTTCAGATGCAAACTCCATTCCATACATATATATGGGAGGTACAAGCTCCAACTCGGTTTTACAGTGAAAACTGCAGGAACTTCAAAACGGCACTAGGAAACAGAGTGAGAAAGCAGAGAAAAGTGTCTCCTCCAACCCGTTCCCTTGGTGCTAGATGAACGAACGTCTCTCCACTTCCTCAGTTCTGAGAGATAAGTGTGTGTGAAAGCCGTCCTTCACCTAGCTTGTTGGGAACACAAAGTTTCTTTTCAGTTGCAAACTCCATTCCATACATATATATGGGGATGTACTAGCTCCAACTCGGTTTTACAGTGAAAACTGCAGGAACTTCAAACCGGCACTAGGAAAGAGACAGAGAAAGCAGAGAAAAAGTGTCTCCTGCAACCCGTTCCCTTGGTGCTAGATGAACGAACGTCTCTCCACTTGCTCAGTTCTGAGAGATAAGTGTGTGTGAAAGCCGTCCTTCACCTAGCTTGTTGGGAACACAAAGTTTCTTTTCAGTAGCAAACTCCATTCCATACATATATATGGGGAGGTACTAGCCCCAACTCGGTTTGACAGTGAAAACTGCAGGAACTTCAAACCGGCACTAGGAAGCAGACTGAGAAAGCAGAGAAAAAGTGTCTCCTGCAACCCGTTTCCTTGGTGCTAGATGAACGAAAGTCTCTCCAATTTCTCAGTTCTGAGAGATAAGTGTGTGTGAAAGCCGTCCTTCACCTAGCTTGTTGGGAACACAAAGTTTCTTTTCAGTTGCAAACTCCATTCCATACATATATATGGGGAGGTACAAACTCCAACTCGGTTTTACAGTGAAAACTGCAGGAACTTCAAACCGGCACTAGGAAACAGACTGAGAAAGCAGAGAAAAAGTGTCTCCTGCAACCCGTTCCCTTGGTGCTAGATGAACGAACGTCTCTCCACTTCCTCATTTCTGAGAGATAAGTGTGTGTGAAAGCCGCCCTTCACCTAGCGTGTTGGGAACACAAAGTTTCTTTTCAGTTGCAAACTCCATTCCATACATATATATGGGGAGGTACAAGCTCCAACTCGGTTTTACAGTGAAAACTGCAGGAACTTCAAACCGGCACTAGGATACAGACAGAGAAAGCAGAGAAAAGTGTCTCCTGCGACCCGTTCCCTTGGTGCTAGATGAACGAACGTCTCTCCACTTGCTCAGTTCTGAGAGATAAGTGTGTGTGAAAGCCGTCCTTCACCTAGATTGTTGGGAACACAAAGTTTCTTTTCAGTTGCAAACTCCATTCCATACATATATATGGGGAGGTACAAGCTCCTACTCTGTTTTACAGTGAAAACTGCAGGAACTTCAAACCGGCACTAGGAAACAGACTGAGAAAGCAGAGAAAAAGTGTCTCCTGCAACCCGTTCCCTTCGTGCTAGATGAACGAACGTCTCTCCACTTGCTCAGTTCTGAGAGATTAGTGTGTGTGAAAGCCGTCCTTCAAATAGCTTGTTGGGAACACAAAGTTTCTTTTCAGTTGCAAACTCCATTCCATAAATATATATGGGGAGGTACTAGCTCCAACTCGGTTTGAAAGTGAAAACTGCAGGAACTTCAAACTGGCACTAGGAAACAGACTGAGAAAGCAGAGAAAAAGTGTCTCCTGCAACCCGTTCCCCCGGTGCTAGATGAACGAACGTCTCTCCACTTGCTCAGTTCTGAGAGATAAGTGTGTGTGAAAGCCGTCCTTCAGCTAGCTTGTTGGGAACACAAAGTTTCTTTGCAGTTGCAAACTCCATTCCATACATATATATGGGGAGGTACTAGCTCCAACTCTGTTTTACAGTGAAAACTGCAGGAACTTCAAATCGGCACTATGAAACAGACTGAGAAACAGAGAAAAAGTGTCTCCTGCAACCCGTTCCCCCGGTGCTAGATGAACGAACGTCTCTCCACTTGCTCAGTTCTGAGAGATAAGTGTGTGTGAAAGCCGTCCTTCACCTAGCTTGTTGGGAACACAAAGTTTCTTTTCAGTTGCAAACTCCATTCCATACATATATATGGGGAGGTACTAGCTCCAACTCTGTTTTACAGTGAAAACTGCAGGAACTTCAAACCGGCACTAGGAAACAGACTGAGAAAGCAGAGAAAAAGTGTCTCCTGCAACCCGTTCCCTTGGTGCTAGATGAACGAACGTCTCTCCACTTGCTCAGTTCTGAGAGATACGTGTGTGTGAAAGCCGTCCTTCAGCTAGCTTGTTGGGAACACAAAGTTTCTTTTCAGTTGCAAACTCCATTCCATACATATATATGGGGAGGTACAAGCTCCAACTCGGTTTTACAGTGAAAACTGCAGGAACTTCAAACCGGCACTAGGAAACAGACTGAGAAACAGAGAAAAAGTGTCTCCTGCAACCCGTTCCCCCGGTGCTAGATGAACGAACGTCTCTCCACTTGCTCAGTTCTGAGAGATAAGTGTGTGTGAAAGCCGTCCTTCAGCTAGCTTGTTGGGAACACAAAGTTTCTTTTCAGTTGCAAACTCCATTCCATACATATATATGGGGAGGTACAAGCTCGAACTCGGTTTTACAGTGAAAACTGCAGGAACTTCAAACCGGCACTAGGAAACAGACTGAGAAACAGAGAAAAAGTGTCTCCTGCAACCCGTTCCCTTGGTGCTAGATGAACGAACATCTCTCCACTTCCTCAGTTCTGAGAGATAAGTGTGTGTGAAAGCCGTCCTTCACCTAGCTTGTTGGGAACACAAAGTTTCTTTTCAGTTGCAAACTCCATTCCATACATATATATGGGGAGGTACAAGCTCCAACTCGGTTTTACAGTGAAAACTGCAGGAACTTCAAACCGGCACTAGGAAACAGACTGAGAAACAGAGAAAAAGTGTCTCCTGCAACCTGTTCCCTTGGTGCTAGATGAACGAACATCTCTCCACTTCCTCAGTTCTGAGAGATAAGTGTGTGTGAAAGCCGTCCTTCACCTAGCTTGTTGGGAACACAAAGTTTCTTTTCAGTTGCAAACTCCATTCCATACATATATATGGAGATGTACTAGCTCCAACTCGGTTTTACAGTGAAAACGGCAGGAACTTCAAACCGGCACTAGGAAACAGACTGAGAAATCAGAGAAAAAGTGTCTCCTGCAACCCGTTCCCCCGGTGCTAGATGAACGAACGTCTCTCCACTTGCTCAGTTCTGAGAGATTAGTGTGTGTGAAAGCCGTCCTTCAAATAGCTTGTTGGGAACACAAAGTTTCTTTCCAGTTGCAAACTCCATTCCATAAATATGTATGGGGAGGTACTAGCTCCAACTCGGTTTGACAGAGAAAACTGCAGGAACTTCAAACCGGCACTAGGAAACAGACTGAGAAAGCAGAGAAAAAGTGTCTCTTGCAACCCGTTCCCCCGGTGTTAGATGAACGAAAGTCTCTCCACTTGCTCAGTTCTGAGAGTTAATTGTGTGTGAAAGCCGTCCTTCACCTAGCTTGTTGGGAACACAAAGTTTCTTTTCAGTTGCAAACTCCATTCCATACATATGTATGGGGAGGTACAAGCTCCAACACGGTTTTACAGTGAAAACTGCAGGAACTTCAAACCGGCACTCGGAAACAGACTGAGAAAGCAGAGAAAAAGTGTCTACTGCAACCCGTTCCCTTGGTGCTAGATGAACGAACGTCTCTCCACTTGCTCAGATCTGAGAGATTAGTGTGTGTGAAAGCCGTCCTACAAATAGCTTGTTGGGAACACAAAGTTTCTTTTCAGTTGCAAACTCCATTCCATACATATATATGGGGAGGTACTAGCTCAAACTCGGTTTCACAGAGCAAACTGAAGTAACTTCAAACCGGCACTAGGAAACAGACTGAGAAACAGAGAAAAAGTGTCTCCTGCAACTCGTTCCCCCTGTGCTAGATGAACGAACGTCTCTCCACTTGCTCAGTTCTGAGAGATAAGTGTGTGTGAAAGCCGTCCTTCACCTAGCTTGTTGGGAACACAAAGTTTCTTTTCAGTTGCAAACTCCATTCCATACATATATATGGGGAGGTACTAGCTCCAACTCGGTTTTACAGTGAAAACTGCAGGAACTTCAAACCGGCACTAGGAAACAGACTGAGAAAGCAGAGAAAAAGTGTCTCCTGCAACCCGTTCCCTTGGTGCTAGATGAACGAACGTCTCTCCACTTGCTCAGTTCTGAGAGATAAGTGTGAGTGAAAGCCGTCCTTCACCTAGCTTGTTGGGAACACAAAGTTTCTTTTCAGTTGCAAACTCCATTCCATAAATATATATGGGGAGGTACTAGCTCCAACTCGGTTTTACAGTGAAAACTGCAGGAACTTCAAACCGGCACTAGGAAACAGACTGAGAAAGCAGAGAAAAAGTGTCTCCTGCAACCCGTTCCCTTGGTGCTAGATGAACGAACGTCTCTCCACTTGCTCAGTTCTGAGAGATAAGAGTGAGTGAAAGCCGTCCTTCACCTAGCTTGTTGGGAACACAAAGTTTCTTTTCAGTTGCAAACTCCATTCCATAAATATATATGGGGAGGTACAAGCTCCAACTCTGTTTTACAGTGAAAACTGCAGGAACTTCAAACCGGCACTAGGAAACAGACTGAGAAAGCAGAGAAAAAGTGTCTCCTGCAACTCGTTCCCCCGGTGCTAGATGAACGAACGTCTCTCCACTTGCTCAGTTCTGAGAGATAATTGTGTGTGAAAGCCGTCCTTCACCTAGCTTGTTGGGAACACAAAGTTTCTTTTCAGTTGCAAACTCCATTCCATACATATATATGGGGAGGTACAAGCTCCAACTCGGTTTTACAGTGAAAACTGCAGGAACTTCAAACCGGCACTAGGAAACAGACTGAGAAAGCAGAGAATAAGTGTCTCCTGCAACCCGTTCCCTTGGTGCTAGATGAACGAACGTCTCTCCACTTGCTCAGTTCTGAGAGATTAGTGTGTGTGAAAGCCGTCCTTCAAATAGCTTGTTGGGAACACAAAGTTTCTTTCCAGTTGCAAACTCCATTCCATAAATATGTATGGGGAGGTACTAGCTCCAACTCGGTTTGACAGAGAAAACTGCAGGAACTTCAAACCGGCACTAGGAAACAGACTGAGAAAGCAGAGAAAAAGTGTCTCTTGCAACCCGTTCCCCCGGTGTTAGATGAACGAACGTCTCTCCACTTGCTCAGTTCTGAGAGTTAATTGTGTGTGAAAGCCGTCCTTCACCTAGCGTGTTGGGAACACAAAGTTTCTTTTCAGTTGTAAACTCCATTCCATACATATATATGGGGAGGTACAAGCTCCAACACGGTTTTACAGTGAAAACTGCAGGAACTTCAAACCGGCACTTGGAAACAGACTGAGAAAGCAGAGAAAAAGTGTCTCCTGCAACCCGTTCCCTTGGTGCTAGATGAACGAACGTCTCTCCACTTGCTCAGTTCTGAGAGATTAGTGTGTGTGAAAGCCGTCCTACAAATAGCTTGTTGGGAACACAAAGTTTCTTTTCAGTTGCAAACTCCATTCCATACATATATATGGGGAGGTACTAGCTCCAACTCGATTTCACAGAGCAAACTGAAGGAACTTCAAACCGGCACTATGAAACAGAATGAGATACAGAGAAAAAGTGTCTCCTGCAACTCGTTCCCCCAATGCCAAATGAACGAACGTCTCTCCACTTGCTCAGTTCTGAGAGATAAGTGTGTGTGAAAGCCGTCCTTCACCTAGCTTGTTGGGAACACAAAGTTTCTTTTCAGTTGCAAACTCCATTCCATACATATATATGGGGAGGTACTAGCTCCAACTCGGTTTTACAGTGAAAACTGCAGGAACTTCAAACCGGCACTAGGAAACAGACTGAGAAAGCAGAGAAAAAGTGTCTCCTGCAACCCGTTCCCTTGGTGCTAGATGAACGAACGTCTCTCCACTTGCTCAGTTCTGAGAGATAAGTGTGAGTGAAAGCCGTCCTTCACCTAGCTTGTTGGGAACACAAAGTTTCTTTTCAGTTGCAAACTCCATTCCATAAATATATATGGGGAGGTACAAGCTCCAACTCTGTTTTACAGTGAAAAATGCAGGAACTTCAAACCGGCACTAGGAAACAGACTGAGAAACCAGAGAAAAAGTTTCTCCTGCAACCCGTTCCCCCGGTGCTAGATGAACGAACGTCTCTCCACTTGCTCAGTTCTGAGAGATAAGTGTGTGTGAAAGCCGTCCTTCACCTAGCTTGTTGGGAACACAAAGTTTCTTTTCAGTTGCAAACTCCATTCCATACATATATATGGGGAGGTACAAGCTCCAACTCGGTTTTACAGTGAAAACTGCAGGAACTTCATACCGGCACTAGGAAACAGACTGAGAAAGCAGAGAAAAAGTGTCTCCTGCAACCCGTTCCCTTGGTGCTAGATGAACGAAAGTCTCTCCACTTGCTCAGTTCTGAGAGATAAGTGTGTGTGAAAGCCGTCCTTCAAATAGCTTGTTGGGAACACAAAGTTTCTTTTCAGTTGCAAACTCCATTCCATAAATATGTATGGGGAGGTACTAGCTCCAACTCGGTTTGACAGAGAAAACTGCAGGAACTTCAAACTGGCACTAGGAAACAGACTGAGAAAGCAGAGAAAAAGTGTCTCCTGCAACCCGTTCCCCCGTTGCTAGATGAACGAACGTCTCTCCACTTGCTCAGTTCTGAGAGATAAGTGTGTGTGAAAGCCGTCCTTCACCTAGCTTGTTGGGAACACAAAGTTTCTTTTCAGTTGCAAACTCCATTCCATACATATATATGGGGAGGTACTAGCTCCAACACGGTTTCACAGAGCAAACTGAAGGAACTTCAAACCGGCACTAGGAAACAGACTGAGAAACATAGAAAAAGTGTCTCCTGCAACTCGATCCCCCGGTGCTAGATGAACGAACGTCTCTCCACTTGCTCAGTTCTGAGAGATAAGTGTGTGTGAAAGCCGTCCTTCACCTAGCTTGTTGGGAACACAAAGTTTCTTTTCAGTTGCAAACTCCATTCCATACATATATATGGGGAGGTACAAGCTCCAACTCGGTTTTACAGTGAAAACTGCAGGAACTTCAAACCGGCACTAGGAAACAGACTGAGAAAGCAGAGAAAAAGTGTCTCCTGCAACCCGTTCCCTTGGTGCTAGATGAACGAACGTCTCTCCACTTGCTCAGTTCTGAGAGATTAGTGTGAGGGAAAGCCGTCCTTCAAATAGCTTGTTGGGAACACAAAGTTTCTTTTCAGTTGCAAACTCCATTCCATAAATATGTATGGGGAGGTAAAAGCTCCAACTCTGTTTGACAGAGAAAACTGCAGGAACTTCAAACTGGCACTAGGAAACAGACTGAGAAAGCAGAGAAAAAGTGTCTCCTGCAACCCGTTCCCCCGGTGCTAGATGAACGAACGTCTCTCCACTTGCTCAGTTCTGAGATATAAGTGTGTGTGAAAGCCGTCCTTCACGTAGCTTGTTGGGAACACAAAGTTTCTTTTCAGTTGCAAACTCCATTCCATACATATATATGGGGAGGTACTATCTCCAACTCTGTTTTACAGTGAAAACTGCAGGAACTTCAAATCGGCACTAGGAAACAGACTGAGAAAGCAGAGAAAGAGTGTCTCCTGCAACCCGTTCCCTTGGTGCTAGATGAACGAACGTCTCTCCACTTGCTCAGTTCTGAGAGATAAGTGTGTGTGAAAGCCGTCCTTCACCTAGCTTGTTGGGAACACAAAGTTTCTTTTCAGTTGCAAACTCCATTCCATACATATATATGGGGAGGTACAAGCTCCAACTCGGTTTTACAGTGAAAACTGCAGGAACTTCATACCGGCACTAGGAAACAGACTGAGAAAGCAGAGAATAAGTGTCTCCTGCAACCCGTTCCCTTGGTGCTAGATGAACGAACGTCTCTCCACTTGCTCAGTTCTGAGAGATAAGTGTGTGTGAAAGCCGTCCTTCACTTAGCTGGTTGGGAACACAAAGTTTCTTTTCAGTTGCAAACTCCATTCCATAAATATATATGGCGAGGTACAAGCTCCAACTCTGTTTTACAGTGAAAACTGCAGGAACTTCAAACCGGCACTAGGAAACAGACTGAGAAAGAAGAGAAAAAGTGTCTCCTGCAACCCGTTCCCTTGGTGCTAGATGAACGAACGTCTCTCCACTTGCTCAGTTCTGAGAGATAAGTGTGAGTGAAAGCCGTCCTTCACCTAGCTTGTTGGGAACACAAAGTTTCTTTTCAGTTGCAAACTCCATTCCATAAATATATATGGGGAGGTACAAGCTCCAACTCTGTTTTACAGTGAAAAATGCAGGAACTTCAAACCGGCACTTGGAAACAGACTGAGAAACTAGAGAAAAAGTGTCTCCTGCAACCCGTTCCCCCGGTGCTAGATGAACGAACGTCTCTCCACTTGCTCAGTTCTGAGAGATAAGTGTGTGTGAAAGTCGTCCTTCACCTAGCTTGTTGGGAACACAAAGTTTCTTTTCAGTTGCAAACTCCATTCCATACATATATATGGGGAGGTACAAGCTCCAACTCGATTTACAGTGAAAACTGCAGGAACTTCAAACCGGCACTAGGAAACAGACTGAGAAAGCAGAGAAAAATTGTCCCCTGCAACCCGTTCCCTTGGTGCTAGATGAACGAACGTCTCTCCACTTGCTCAGTTCTGAGAGATTAGTGTGTGTGAAAGCCGTCCTTCAAATAGCTTGTTGGGAACACAAAGTTTCTTTTCAGTTGCAAACTCCATTCCATAAATATGTATGGGGAGGTACTAGCTCCAACTCGGTTTGACAGAGAAAACTGCAGGATCTTCCAACTGGCACTAGGAAACAGACTGAGAAAGCAGAGAAAAAGTGTCTCCTGCAACCCGTTCCCCCGGTGCTAGATGAACGAACGTCTCTCCACTTGCTCAGTTCTGAGAGATAAGTGTGTGTGAAAGCCGTCCTTCACGTAGCTTGTTAGGAACACAAAGTTTCTTTTCAGTTGCAAACTCCATTCCATACATATATATGGGGAGGTACTAGCTCCAACTCGGTTTCACAGAGCAAACTGAAGGAACTTCAAACCGGCACTAGGAAACAGACTGAGAAACAGAGAAAAAGTGTCTCCTGCAACTCGTTCCCCCGGTGCTAGATGAACGAACGTCTCTCCACTTGCTCAGTTCTGAGAGATAAGTGTGTGTGAAAGCCGTCCTTCACCTAGCTTGTTGGGAACATAAAGTTTCTTTTCAGTTGCAAACTCCATTCCATACATATATATGGGGAGGTACAAGCTCCAACTCGGTTTTACAGTGAAAACGGCAGGAACTTCAAACCGGCACTAGGAAACAGACTGAGAAAGCAGAGAAAAAGTGTCTCCTGCAACCCGTTCCCTTGGTGCTAGATGAACGAACGTCTCTCCACTTGCTCAGTTCTGAGAGATTAGTGTGTGTGAAAGCCGTCCTTCAAATAGCTTGTTGGGAACACAAAGGTTCTTTTCAGTTGCAAACTCCATTCCATATATATGTATGGGGAGGTACTAGCTCCAACTCGGTTTGACAGAGAAAACTGCAGGAACTTCAAACTGGCACTAGGAAACAGACTGAGAAAGCAGAGAAAAAGTGTCTCCTGCATCCCGTTCCCCCGGTGCTAGATGAACGAACGTCTCTCCACTTGCTCAGTTCTGAGAGATAAGTGTGTGTGAAAGCCGTCCTTCACGTAGCTTGTTGGGAACACAAAGTTTCTTTTCAGTTGCAAACTCCATTCCATACATATATATGGGGAGGTACTATCTCCAACTCTGTTTTACAGTGAAAACTGCAGGAAATTCAAATCGGCACTAGGAAACAGACTGAGAAAGCAGAGAAAAAGTGTCTCCTGAAACCCGTTCCCTTGGTGCTAGATGAACGAACGTCTCTCCACTTGCTCAGTTCTGAGAGATAAGTGTGTGTGAAAGCCGTACTTCACCTAGCTTGTTGGGAACACAAAGGTTCCTTTCAGTTGCAAACTCCATTCCATACATATATATGGGGAGGTACTAGCTCCAACTCGGTTTTACAGTGAAAACTGCAGGAACTTCATACCGGCACTAGGAAACAGACTGAGAAAGCAGAGAATAAGTGTCTCCTGCAACCCGTTCCCTTGGTGCTAGATGAACGAACGTCTCTCCACTTGCTCAGTTCTGAGAGATAAGTGTGTGTGAAAGCCGTCCTTCACTTAGCTTGTTGGGAACACAAAGTTTCTTTTCAGTTGTAAACTCCATTCCATAAATATATATGGCGAGGTACAAGCTCCAACCCTGTTTTACAGTGAAAACTGCAGGAACTTCAAACCGGCACTAGGAAACAGACTGAGAAAGCAGAGAAAATGTGTCTCCTGCCACCCGTTCCCCCGGTGCTAGATGAACGAACGTCTCTCCACTTGCTCAGTTCTGAGAGATAAGTGTGTGTGAAAGCCGTCCTTCAGCTAGCTTGTTGGGAACACAAAGTTTCTTTTCAGTTGCAAACTCCATTTCATACATATATATGGGTAGGTACTAGCTCCAACTCGGTTTTACAGTGAAAACTGCAGGAACTTCAAACCGGCACTAGGAAACAGACTGAGAAAGCAGAGAAAAAGTGTCTCCTGCAACCCGTTCCCTTGGTGCTAGATGAACGAACGTCTCTCCACTTGCTCAATTCTGAGAGATAAGTGTGAGTGAAAGCCGTCCTTCACCTAGCTTTTTGGGAACACAAAGTTTCTTTTCAGTTGCAAACTCCATTCCATACATATGTATGGGGAGGTACAAGCTCCAACTCTGTTTTACAGTGAAAACTGCAGGAACTTCAAACCGGCACTAGGAAACAGACTGAGAAAGCAGAGAAATAGTGTCTCCTGCAACCCGTTCCCCCGGTGCTACATGAACGAACGTCTCTCCACTTGCTCAGTTCTGAGAGATAAGTGTGAGTGAAAGCCGTCCTTCACCTAGCTTGTTGGGAACACAAAGTTTCTTTTCAGTTGCAAACTCCATTCCATACATATGTATGGGGAGGTACAAGCTCCAACTCTGTTTTACAGTGAAAACGGCAGGAACTTCAAACCGGCACTAGGAAACAGACTGAGAAAGCAGAGAAAAAGTGTCTCCTGCAACCCGTTCCCCCGGTGCTAGATGAACGAACGTCTCTCCACTTGCTCAGTTCTGAGAAATAATTGTGTGTGAAAGCCGTCCTTCACCTAGCTTGTTGGGAACACAAAGTTTCTTTTCAGTTGCAAACTCCATTCCATACATATATATGGGGAGGTACAAGCTCCAACTCGGTTTTACAGTGAAAACTGCAGGAACTTCAAACCGGCACTAGGAAACAGACTGAGAAAGCAGAGAAAATGTGTCTCCTGCAACCCGTTCCCTTGGTGCTAGATGAACGAACGTCTCTCCACTTGCTCAGTTCTGAGAGATAAGTGTGTGTGAAAGCCGTCCTTCACCTAGATTGTTGGGAACACAAAGTATCTTTTCAGGTGCAAACTCCATTCCATACATATATATGGGGAGGTACAAGCTCCTACTCTGTTTTACAGTGAAAACTGCAGGAAATTCAAACCGGCACTAGGAAACAGACTGAGAAAGCAGAGAAAAAGTGTCTCCTGCAACCCGTTCCCTTCGTGCTAGATGAACGAACGTCTCTCCACTTGCTCAGTTCTGAGAGATTAGTGTGTGTGAAAGCCGCCCTTCAAATAGCTTGTTGGGAACACAAAGTTTCTTTTCAGTTGCAAACTCCATTCCATAAATATATATGGGGAGGTACTAGCTCCAACTCGGTTTGACAGTGAAAACTGCAGGAACTTCAAACTGGCACTAGGAAACAGACTGAGAAAGCAGAGAAAAAGTGTCTCCTGCAACCCGTTCCCCCGGTGCTAGATGAACGAACGTCTCTCCACTTGCTCAGTTCTGAGAGATAAGTGTGTGTGAAAGCCGTCCTTCACCTAGCTTGTTGGGAACACAAAGTTTCTTTGCAGTTGCAAACTCCATTCCATACATATATATGGGGAGGTACTAGCTCCAACTCTGTTTTACAGTGAAAACTGCAGGAACTTCATATCGGCACTAGGAAACAGACTGAGAAACAGAGAAAAAGTGTCTCCTGCAACCCGTTCCCCCGGTGCTAGATGAACGAACGTCTCTCTACTTGCTCAGTTCTGAGAGATAAGTGTGTGTGAAAGCCGTACTTCACCTAGCTTGTTGGGAACACAAAGTTTCCTTTCAGTTGCAAACTCCATTCCATACATATATATGGGGAGGTACTAGCTCCAACGCGGTTTTACAGTGAAAACTGCAGGAACTTCATACCGGCACTAGGAAACAGACTGAGAAAGCAGAGAATAAGAGTCTCCTGCAACCCGTTCCCTTGGTGCTAGATGAACGAACGTCTCTCCACTTGCTCAGTTCTGAGAGATAAGTGTGTGTGAAAGCCGTCCTTCACCTAGCTTGTTGGGAACACAAAGTTTCTTTTCAGTTGCAAACTCCAGTCCATAAATATATATGGCGAGGTACAAGCTCCAACTCTGTTTTACAGTGAAAACTGCAGGAACTTCAAACCGGCACTAGGAAACAGACTGAGAAAGCAGAGAAAAAGTGTCTCCTGCAACCCGTTCCCCCGGTGCTAGATGAACGAACGTCTCTCCACTTGCTCAGTTCTGAGAGATAAGTGTGTGTGAAAGGCGTACTTCAGCTAGCTTGTTGGGAACACAAAGTTTCTTTTCAGTTGCAAACTCCATTCCATACATATATATGGGGAGGTACTAGCTCCAACTCGGTTTTACAGTGAAAACTGCAGGAACTTCAAACCGGCACTAGGAAACAGACTGAGAAAGCAGAGAAAAAGTGTCTCCTGCAACCCGTTCCCTTGGTGCTAGATGAACGAACGTCTCTCCACTTGCTCAGTTCTGAGAGATACGTGTGTGTGAAAGCCGTCCTTCAGCTAGCTTGTTGGGAACACAAAGTTTCTTTTCAGTTGCAAACTCCATTCCATACATATATATGGGGAGGTACAAGCTCCAACTCGGTTTTACAGTGAAAACTGCAGGA
This sequence comes from Camelus bactrianus, assembly GCF_048773025.1. Taxonomy (NCBI): domain Eukaryota; kingdom Metazoa; phylum Chordata; class Mammalia; order Artiodactyla; family Camelidae; genus Camelus; species Camelus bactrianus. The sequence continues at coordinate 89,031,682 of NC_133545.1, read as the reverse complement.
ACTTCAAACCGGCACTAGGAAACAGACTGAGAAACAGAGAAAAAGTGTCTCCTGCAACCCGTTCCCTTGGTGCTAGATGAACGAACATCTCTCCACTTCCTCAGTTCTGAGAGATAAGTGTGTGTGAAAGCCGTCCTTCAGCTAGCTTGTTGGGAACACAAAGTTTCTTTTCAGTTGCAAACTCCATTCCATACATATATATGGGGAGGTACTAGCTCCAACTCGGTTTTACAGTGAAAACTGCAGGAACTTCAAACCGGCACTAGGAAACAGACTGAGAAAGCAGAGAAAAAGTGTCTCCTGCAACCCGTTCCCTTGGTGCTAGATGAACGAACGTCTCTCCACTTGCTCAGTTCTGAGAGATAAGTGTGTGTGAATGCCGTCCTTCACCTAGCTTGTTGGGAACACAAAGTTTCTTTTCAGTTGCAAACTCCATTCCATACATATATATGGGGAGGTACAAGCTCCAACTCGGTTTGACAGTGAAAACTGCAGGAACATCAAACCGGCACTAAGAAACAGACTGAGAAAGCAGAGAAAAAGTGTCTCCTGCAACCCGTTCCCTTGGTGCTAGATGAACGAACGTCTCTCCAATTGCTCAGTTCTGAGAGATAAGTGGGTGTGAAAGCCGTCCTTCACCTAGCTTGTTGGGAACACAAAGTTTCTTTTCAGTTGCAAACTCCATTCCATACATATATATGGGGAGGTACAAACTCCAACTCGGTTTTACAGTGAAAACTGCAGGAACTTCAAACCGGCACTAGGAAACAGACTGAGAAAGCAGAGAAAAAGTGTCTCCTGCAACCCGTTCCCTTGGTGCTAGATGAACGAACGTCTCTCCACTTCCTCAGTTTTGAGATATAAGTGTGTGTGAAAGCCGTCCTTCACCTAGCGTTTTGGGAACACAAAGTTTCTTTTCAGTTGCAAACTCCATTCCATACATATATATGGGAGGTACAAGCTCCAACTCGGTTTTACAGTGAAAACTGCAGGAACTTCAAAACGGCACTAGGAAACAGACTGAGAAAGCAGAGAAAAGTGTCTCCTCCAACCCGTTCCCTTCGTGCTAGATGAACGAACGTCTCTCCACTTCCTCAGTTCTGAGAGATAAGTGTGTGTGAAAGCCGTCCTTCACCTAGCTTGTTGGGAACACAAAGTTTCTTTTCAGTTGCAAACTCCATTCCATACATATATATGAGGATGTACTAGCTCCAACTCGGTTTTACAGTGAAAACTGCAGGAACTTCAAACCGGCACTAGGAAAGAGACAGAGAAAGCAGAGAAAAAGTGTCTCCTGCAACCCGTTCCCTTGGTGCTAGATGAACGAACGTCTCTCCACTTGCTCAGTTCTGAGAGATAAGTGTGTGTGAAAGCCGTCCTTCACCTAGATTGTTGGGAACACAAAGTTTCTTTTCAGTAGCAAACTCCATTCCATACATATATATGGGGAGGTACTAGCCCCAAATCGGTTTGACAGTGAAAACTGCAGGAACTTCAAACCGGCACTAGGAAGCAGACTGAGAAAGCAGAGAAAAAGTGTCTCCTGCAACCCGTTTCCTTGGTGCTAGATGAACGAAAGTCTCTCCACTTTCTCAGTTCTGAGAGATAAGTGTGTGTGAAAGCCGTCCTTCACCTAGCTTGTTGGGAACACAAAGTTTCTTTTCAGTTGCAAACTCCATTCCATATATATATATGGGGAGGTACAAACTCCAACTCGGTTTGACAGTGAAAACTGCAGGAACTTCAAACCGGCACTAGGAAACAGACTGAGAAAGCAGAGAAAAACTGTCTCCTGCAACCCGTTCCCTTGGTGCTAGATGAACGAACGTCTCTCCACTTCCTCAGTTCTGAGAGATAAGTGTGTGTGAAAGCCGTCCTTCACCTAGCGTGTTGGGAACACAAAGTTTCTTTTCAGTTGCAAACTCCATTCCATACATATATATGGGGAGGTACAAGCTCCAACTCGGTTTTACAGTGAAAACTGCAGGAACTTCAAACCGGCACTAGGATACAGACAGAGAAAGCAGAGAAAAGTGTCTCCTGCGACCCGTTCCCTTGGTGCTAGATGAACGAACGTCTCTCCACTTGCTCAGTTCAGAGAGATAAGTGTGTGTGAAAGCCGTCCTTCACCTAGATTGTTGGGAACACAAAGTTTCTTTTCAGTTGCAAACTCCATTCCATAAATATATATGGGGAGGTACTAGCTCCAACTCGGTTTGACAGTGAAAACTGCAGGAACTTCAAACTGGCACTAGGAAACAGACTGAGAAAGCAGAGAAAAAGTGTCTCCTGCAACCCGTTCCCCCGGTGCTAGATGAACGAACGTCTCTCCACTTGCTCAGTTCTGAGAGATAAGTGTGTGTGAAAGCCGTCCTTCAGCTAGCTTGTTGGGAACACAAAGTTTCTTTGCAGTTGCAAACTCCATTCCATACATATATATGGGGAGGTACTAGCTCCAACTCTGTTTTACAGTGAAAACTGCAGGAACTTCAAATCGGCACTAGGAAACAGACTGAGAAACAGAGAAAAAGTGTCTCCTGCAACCCGTTCCCCCGGTGCTAGATGAACGAACGTCTCTCCACTTGCTCAGTTCTGAGAGATAAGTGTGTGTGAAAGCAGTCCTTCAGCTAGCTTGTTGGGAACACAAAGTTTCTTTTCAGTTGCAAACTCCATTCCATACATATATATGGGGAGGTACTAGCTCCAACTCGGTTTTACAGTGAAAACTGCAGGAACTTCAAACCGGCACTAGGAAACAGACTGAGAAAGCAGAGAAAAAGTGTCTCCTGCAACCCGTTCCCTTGGTGCTAGATGAACGAACGTCTCTCCACTTGCTCAGTTCTGAGAGATACGTGTGTGTAAAAGCCGTCCTTCAGCTAGCTTGTTGGGAACACAAAGTTTCTTTTCAGTTGCAAACTCCATTCCATACATATATATGGGGAGGTACAAGCTCCAACTCGGTTTTACAGTGAAAACTGCAGGAACTTCAAACCGGCACTAGGAAACAGACTGAGAAACAGAGAAAAAGTGTCTCCTGCAACCCGTTCCCTTGGTGCTAGATGAACGAACATCTCTCCACTTCCTCAGTTCTGAGAGATAAGTGTGTGTGAAAGCCGTCCTTCACCTAGCTTGTTGGGAACACAAAGTTTCTTTTCAGTTGCAAACTCCATTCCATACATATATATGGGGAGGTACTAGCTCCAACTCGGTTTTACAGTGAAAACTGCAGGAACTTCAAACCGGCACTAGGAAACAGACTGAGAAAGCAGAGAAAAAGTGTCTCCTGCAACCCGTTCCCTTGGTGCTAGATGAACGAACGTCTCTCCACTTGCTCAGTTCTGAGAGATAAGTGTGTGTGAATGCCGTCCTTCACCTAGCTTGTTGGGAACACAAAGTTTCTTTTCAGTTGCAAACTCCATTCCATACATATATATGGGGAGGTACAAGCTCCAACTCGGTTTTACAGTGAAAACTGCAGGAACAACAAACCGGCACTAAGAAACAGACTGAGAAAGCAGAGAAAAAGTGTCTCCTGCAACCCGTTCCCTTGGTGCTAGATGAACGAACGTCTCTCCACTTCCTCAGTTCTGAGATATAAGTGTGTGTGAAAGCCGTCCTTCACCTAGCGTTTTGGGAACACAAAGTTTCTTTTCAGTTGCAAACTCCATTCCATACATATATATGGGAGGTACAAGCTCCAACTCGGTTTTACAGTGAAAACTGCAGGAACTTCAAAACGGCACTAGGAAACAGACTGAGAAAGCAGAGAAAAGTGTCTCCTCCAACCCGTTCCCTTGGTGCTAGATGAACGAACGTCTCTCCACTTCCTCAGTTCTGAGAGATAAGTGTGTGTGAAAGCCGTCCTTCACCTAGCTTGTTGGGAACACAAAGTTTCTTTTCAGTTGCAAACTCCATTCCATACATATATATGGGGATGTACTAGCTCCAACTCGGTTTTACAGTGAAAACTGCAGGAACTTCAAACCGGCACTAGGAAAGAGACAGAGAAAGCAGAGAAAAAGTGTCTCCTGCAACCCGTTCCCCCGGTGCTAGATGAACGAACGTCTCTCCACTTGCTCAGTTCTGAGAGATAAGTGTGTGTGAAAGCCGTCCTTCACCTAGCTTGTTGGGAACACAAAGTTTCTTTTCAGTAGCAAACTCCATTCCATACATATATATGGGGAGGTACTAGCCCCAACTCGGTTTGACAGTGAAAACTGCAGGAACTTCAAACCGGCACTAGGAAGCAGACTGAGAAAGCAGAGAAAAAGTGTCTCCTGCAACCCGTTCCCTTGGTGCTAGATGAACGAACGTCTCTCCACTTCCTCAGTTCTGAGAGATAAGTGTGTGTGAAAGCCATCCTTCACCTAGCTTGTTGGGAACACAAAGTTTCTTTTCAGTTGCAAACTCCATTCCATACATATATATGGGGAGGTACTAGCTCCAACTCGGTTTTACAGTGAAAACTGCAGGAACTTCAAACCGGCACTAGGAAACAGACAGAGAAAACAGAGAAAAAGTGTCTCCTGCAACCCGTTCCCTTGGTGATAGATGAACGAACGTCTCTCCACTTGCTCAGTTCTGAGAGATAAGTGTGAGTGAATGCCGTCCTTCACCTTGCTTGTTGGGAACACAAAGTTTCTTTTCAGTTGCAAACTCCATTCCATACATATATATGGGGAGGTACAAGCTCCAACTCAGTTTGACAGTGAAAACTGCAGGAACTTCAAACCGGCACTAGGAAACAGACTGAGAAAGCAGAGAAAAAGTGTCTCCTGCAAACCGTTCCCTTGGTGCTAGATGAACGAACGTCTCTCCACTTCCTCAGTTCTGAGAGATAAGTGTGTGTGAAAGCCGTCCTTCACCTAGCTTGTTGGGAACACAAAGTTTCTTTTCAGTTGCAAACTCCATTCCATACATATATATGAGGATGTACTAGCTCCAACTCGGTTTTACAGTGAAAACTGCAGGAACTTCAAACCGGCACTAGGAAAGAGACAGAGAAAGCAGAGAAAAAGTGTCTCCTGCAACCCGTTCCCTTGGTGCTAGATGAACGAACGTCTCTCCACTTGCTCAGTTCTGAGAGATAAGTGTGTGTGAAAGCCGTCATTCACCTAGATTGTTGGGAACACAAAGTTTCTTTTCAGTAGCAAACTCCATTCCATACATATATATGGGGAGGTACTAGCCCCAAATCGGTTTGACAGTGAAAACTGCAGGAACTTCAAACCGGCACTAGGAAGCAGACTGAGAAAGCAGAGAAAAAGTGTCTCCTGCAACCCGTTTCCTTGGTGCTAGATGAACGAAAGTCTCTCCACTTTCTCAGTTCTGAGAGATAAGTGTGTGTGAAAGCCGTCCTTCACCTAGCTTGTTGGGAACACAAAGTTTCTTTTCAGTTGCAAACTCCATTCCATATATATATATGGGGAGGTACAAACTCCAACTCGGTTTTACAGTGAAAACTGCAGGAACTTCAAACCGGCACTAGGAAACAGACTGAGAAAGCAGAGAAAAAGTGTCTCCTGCAACCCGTTCCCTTGGTGCTAGATGAACGAACGTCTCTCCACTTCCTCAGTTCTGAGAGATAAGTGTGTGTGAAAGCCGTCCTTCACCTAGCGTGTTGGGAACACAAAGTTTCTTTTCAGTTGCAAACTCCATTCCATACATATATATGGGGAGGTACAAGCTCCAACTCGGTTTTACAGTGAAAACTGCAGGAACTTCAAACCGGCACTAGGATACAGACAGAGAAAGCAGAGAAAAGTGTCTCCTGCGACCCGTTCCCTTGGTGCTAGATGAACGAACGTCTCTCCACTTGCTCAGTTCAGAGAGATAAGTGTGTGTGAAAGCCGTCCTTCACCTAGATTGTTGGGAACACAAAGTTTCTTTTCAGTTGCAAACTCCATTCCATAAATATATATGGGGAGGTACTAGCTCCAACTCGGTTTGACAGTGAAAACTGCAGGAACTTCAAACTGGCACTAGGAAACAGACTGAGAAAGCAGAGAAAAAGTGTCTCCTGCAACCCGTTCCCCCGGTGCTAGATGAACGAACGTCTCTCCACTTGCTCAGTTCTGAGAGATAAGTGTGTGTGAAAGCCGTCCTTCAGCTAGCTTGTTGGGAACACAAAGTTTCTTTGCAGTTGCAAACTCCATTCCATACATATATATGGGGAGGTACTAGCTCCAACCCTGTTTTACAGTGAAAACTGCAGGAACTTAAAATCGGCACTAGGAAACAGACTGAGAAACAGAGAAAAAGTGTCTCCTGCAACCCGTTCCCCCGGTGCTAGATGAACGAACGTCTCTCCACTTGCTCAGTTCTGAGAGATAAGTGTGTGTGAAAGCCGTCCTTCAGCTAGCTTGTTGGGAACACAAAGTTTCTTTTCAGTTGCAAACTCCATTCCATACATATATATGGGGAGGTACTAGCTCCAACTCGGTTTTACAGTGAAAACTGCAGGAACTTCAAACCGGCACTAGGAAACAGACTGAGAAAGCAGAGAAAAAGTGTCTCCTGCAACCCGTTCCCTTGGTGCTAGATGAACGAACGTCTCTCCACTTGCTCAGTTCTGAGAGATACGTGTGTGTAAAAGCCGTCCTTCAGCTAGCTTGTTGGGAACACAAAGTTTCTTTTCAGTTGCAAACTCCATTCCATACATATATATGGGGAGGTACAAGCTCCAACTCGGTTTTACAGTGAAAACTGCAGGAACTTCAAACTGGCACTAGGAAACAGACTGAGAAACAGAGAAAAAGTGTCTCCTGCAACCCGTTCCCTTGGTGCTAGATGAACGAACATCTCTCCACTTCCTCAGTTCTGAGAGATAAGTGTGTGTGAAAGCCGTCCTTCACCTAGCTTGTTGGGAACACAAAGTTTCTTTTCAGTTGCAAACTCCATTCCATACATATATATGGGGAGGTACTAGCTCCAACTCGGTTTTACAGTGAAAACTGCAGGAACTTCAAACCGGCACTAGGAAACAGACTGAGAAAGCAGAGAAAAAGTGTCTCCTGCAACCCGTTCCCTTGGTGCTAGATGAACGAACGTCTCTCCACTTGCTCAGTTCTGAGAGATAAGTGTGTGTGAATGCCGTCCTTCACCTAGCTTGTTGGGAACACAAAGTTTCTTTTCAGTTGCAAACTCCATTCCATACATATATATGGGGAGGTACAAGCTCCAACTCGGTTTTACAGTGAAAACTGCAGGAACAACAAACCGGCACTAAGAAACAGACTGAGAAAGCAGAGAAAAAGTGTCTCCTGCAACCCGTTCCCTTGGTGCTAGATGAACGAACGTCTCTCCACTTCCTCAGTTCTGAGATATAAGTGTGTGTGAAAGCCGTCCTTCACCTAGCGTTTTGGGAACACAAAGTTTCTTTTCAGTTGCAAACTCCATTCCATACATATATATGGGAGGTACAAGCTCCAACTCGGTTTTACAGTGAAAACTGCAGGAACTTCAAAACGGCACTAGGAAACAGACTGAGAAAGCAGAGAAAAGTGTCTCCTCCAACCCGTTCCCTTGGTGCTAGATGAACGAACGTCTCTCCACTTCCTCAGTTCTGAGAGATAAGTGTGTGTGAAAGCCGTCCTTCACCTAGCTTGTTGGGAACACAAAGTTTCTTTTCAGTTGCAAACTCCATTCCATACATATATATGGGGATGTACTAGCTCCAACTCGGTTTTACAGTGAAAACTGCAGGAACTTCAAACCGGCACTAGGAAAGAGACAGAGAAAGCAGAGAAAAAGTGTCTCCTGCAACCCGTTCCCCCGGTGCTAGATGAACGAACGTCTCTCCACTTGCTCAGTTCTGAGAGATAAGTGTGTGTGAAAGCCGTCCTTCACCTAGCTTGTTGGGAACACAAAGTTTCTTTTCAGTAGCAAACTCCATTCCATACATATATATGGGGAGGTACTAGCCCCAACTCGGTTTGACAGTGAAAACTGCAGGAACTTCAAACCGGCACTAGGAAGCAGACTGAGAAAGCAGAGAAAAAGTGTCTCCTGCAACCCGTTCCCTTGGTGCTAGATGAACGAACGTCTCTCCACTTCCTCAGTTCTGAGAGATAAGTGTGTGTGAAAGCCATCCTTCACCTTGCTTGTTGGGAACACAAAGTTTCTTTTCAGTTGCAAACTCCATTCCATACATATATATGGGGAGGTACTAGCTCCAAATCGGTTTTACAGTGAAAACTGCAGGAACTTCAAACCGGCACTAGGAAACAGACAGAGAAAACAGAGAAAAAGTGTCTCCTGCAACCCGTTCCCTTGGTGATAGATGAACGAACGTCTCTCCACTTGCTCAGTTCTGAGAGATAAGTGTGAGTGAATGCCGTCCTTCACCTTGCTTGTTGGGAACACAAAGTTTCTTTTCAGTTGCAAACTCCATTCCATACATATATATGGGGAGGTACAAGCTTCAACTCGGTTTGACAGTGAAAACTGCAGGAACTTCAAACCGGCACTAGGAAACAGACTGAGAAAGCAGAGAAAAAGTGTCTCCTGCAAACCGTTCCCTTGGTGCTAGATGAACGAACGTCTCTCCACTTCCTCAGTTCTGAGAGATAAGTGTGTGTGAAAGCCGTCCTTCACCTAGCTTGTTGGGAACACAAAGTTTCTTTTCAGTTGCAAACTCCATTCCATACATACATATGGGGAGGTACTAGCTCCAACTCGGTTTGACAGTGAAAACTGCAGGAACTTCAAACCGGCACTAGGAAACAGACTGAGAAAGCCGAGAAAAAGTGTCCCCTGCAACCCGTTCCCTTGGTGCTAGATGAACGAACGTCTCTCCACTTCCTCAGTTCTGAGAGATAAGTGGGTTTGAAAGCCGTCCTTCACCTAGCTTGTTGGGAACACAAAGTTTCTTTTCAGTTGCAAACTCCATTCCATACATATATATGGGGAGGTACAAGCTCCAACTCGGTTTGACAGTGAAAACTGCAGGAACATCAAACAGGCACTAAGAAACAGACTGAGAAAGCAGAGAAAAAGTGTCTCCTGCAACCCGTTCCCTTGGTGCTAGATGAACGAACGTCTCTCCACTTGCTCAGTTCTGAGAGATAAGTGGGTTTGAAAGCCGTCCTTCACCTAGCTTGTTGGGAACACAAAGTTTCTTTTCAGTTGCAAACTCCATTCCATACATATATATGGGGAGGTACAAACTCCAACTCGGTTTGACAGTGAAAACTGCAGGAACATCAAACCGGCACTAAGAAACAGACTGAGAAAGCAGAGAAAAAGTGTCTCCTGCAACCCGTTCCCTTGGTGCTAAATGAACGAACGTCTCTCCACTTGCTCAGTTCTGAGAGATAAGTGGGTTTGAAAGCCGTCCTTCAACTAGCTTGTTGGGAACACAAAGTTTCTTTTCAGTTGCAAACTCCATTCCATACATATATATGGGGAGGTACAAACTCCAACTCGGTTGTACAGTGAAAACTGCAGGAACTTCATACCGGCACTAGGAAACAGACTGAGAAAGCAGAGAAAAAGTGTCTCCTGCAACCCGTTCCCTTGGTGCTAGATGAACGAACGTCTCTCCACTTCCTCAGTTCTGAGAGATAAGTGTGTGTGAAAGCCGTCCTTCACCTAGCTTGTTGGGAACACAAAGTTTCTTTTCAGTTGCAAACTCCATTCCATACATATATATGGGGAGGTACTAGCTCCAACTCGGTTTTACAGTGAAAACTGCAGGAACTTCAAAACGGCACTAGGAAACAGACTGAGAAAGCAGAGAAAAGTGTCTCCTCCAACCCGTTCCCTTGGTGCTAGATGAACGAACGTCTCTCCACTTCCTCAGTTCTGAGAGATAAGTGTGTGTGAAAGCCGTCCTTCACCTAGCTTGTTGGGAACACAAAGTTTCTTTTCAGTTGCAAACTCCATTCCATACATATATATGGGGAGGTACTAGCTCCAACTCGGTTTTACAGTGAAAACTGCAGGAACTTCAAACCGGCACTAGGAAACAGACAGAGAAAGCAGAGAAAAAGTGTCTCCTGCAACCCGTTCCCTTGGTGCTAGATGAACGAACGTCTCTCCACTTGCTCAGTTCTGAGAGATAAGTGTGTGTGAAAGCCGTCCTTCACCTAGCTTGTTGGGAACACAAAGTTTCTTTTCAGTAGCAAACTCAATTCCATACATATATATGGGGAGGTACAAACTCCAACTCGGTTTCACAGTGAAAACTGCAGGAACTTCATACCGGCACTAGGAAACAGACTGAGAAAGCAGAGAAAAAGTGTCTCCTGCAACCCGTTCCCTTGGTGCTAGATGAACGAACGTCTCTCCACTTCCTCAGTTCTGAGAGATAAGTGTGTGTGAAAGCCGTCCTTCACCTAGCTTGTTGGGAACACAAAGTTTCTTTTCAGTTGCAAACTCCATTCCATACATATATATGGGGAGGTACTAGCTCCAACTCGGTTTGACAGTGAAAACTGCAGGAACTTCAAACCGGCACTAGGAAACAGACTGAGAAAGCAGAGAAAAAGTGTCTCATGCAACCCGTTCCCTTGGTGCTAGATGAACGAACGTCTCTCCACTTCCTCAGTTCTGAGAGATAAGTGTGTGTGAAAGCCGTCCTTCACCTAGCTTGTTGGGAACACAAAGTTTCTTTTCAGTTGCAAACTCCATTCCATACATATATATGGGGAGGTACTAGCTCCAACTCGGTTTGACAGTGAAATCTGCAGGAACTTCAAACCGGCACTAGGAAACAGACTGAGAAAGCAGAGAAAAAGTGTCTCCTGCAACCCGTTCCCTTGGTGCTAGATGAACGAACGTCTCTCCACTTGCTCAGTTCTGAGAGATAAGTGTGTGTGAATGCCGTCCTTCACCTAGCTTGTTGGGAACACAAAGTTTCTTTTCAGTTGCAAACTCCATTCCATACATATATATGGGGAGGTACAAGCTCCAACTCGGTTTGACAGTGAAAACTGCAGGAACATCAAACCGGCACTAAGAAACAGACTGAGAAAGCAGAGAAAAAGTGTCTCCTGCAACCCGTTCCCTTGGTGCTAGATGAACGAACGTCTCTCCACTTGCTCAGTTCTGAGAGATAAGTGGGTGTGAAAGCCGTCCTTCACCTAGCTTGTTGGGAACACAAAGTTTCTTTTCAGTTGCAAACTCCATTCCATACATATATATGGGGAGGTACAAACTCCAACTCGGTTGTACAGTGAAAACTGCAGGAACTTCATACCGGCACTAGGAAACAGACTGAGAAAGCAGAGAAAAAGTGTCTCCTGCAACCCGTTCCCTTGGAGCTAGATGAACGAACGTCTCTCCACTTCCTCAGTTCTGAGAGATAATTGTGTGTGAAAGCCGTCCTTCACCTAGCGTGTTGGGAACACAAAGTTTCTTTTCAGTTGCAAACTCCATTCCATACATATATATGGGAGGTACAAGCTCCAACTCGGTTTTACAGTGAAAACTGCAGGAACTTCAAAACGGCACTAGGAAACAGACTGAGAATGCAGAGAAAGTGTCTCCTCCAACCCGTTCCCTTGGTGCTAGATGAACGAACGTCTCTCCACTTCCTCAGTTCTGAGAGATAAGTGTGTGTGAAAGCCGTCCTTCACCTAGCTTGTTGGGAACACAAAGTTTCTTTTCAGTTGCAAACTCCATTCCATACATATATATGGGGAGGTACTAGCTCCAACTCGGTTTTACAGTGAAAACTGCAGGAACTTCAAACCGGCACTAGGAAACAGACAGAGAAAGCAGAGAAAAAGTGTCTCCTGCAACCCGTTCACTTGGTGCTAGATGAACGAAAGTCTCTCCACTTGCTCAGTTCTGAGAGATAAGTGTGTGTGAAAGCCGTCCTTCACCTAGCTTGTTGGGAACACAAAGTTTCTTTTCAGTAGCAAACTCCATTACATACATATATATGGGGAGGTACAAACTCCAACTCAATTTCACTGTGAAAACTGCAGGAACTTCATACCGGCACTAGGAAACAGTCTGAGAAAGCAGAGAAAAAGTGTCTCCTGCAACCCGTTCCCTTGGTGCTAGATGAACGAACGTCTCTCCACTTGCTCAGTTCTGAGAGATAAGTGTGTGTGAATGCCGTCCTTCACCTTGCTTGTTGGGAACACAAAGTTTCTTTTCAGTTGCAAACTCCATTCCATACATATATATGGGGAGGTACAAGCTCCAACTCGGTTTGACAGTGAAAACTGCAGGAACTTCAAACCGGCACTAGGAAACAGACTGAGAAAGCAGACAAAAAGTGTCTCCTGCAACCCGTTCCCTTGGTGCTAGATGAACGAACGTCTCTCCACTTCCTCAGTTCTGAGAGATAATTGTGTGTGAAAGCCGTCCTTCACCTAGCGTGTTGGGAACACAAAGTTTCTTTTCAGTTGCAAACTCCATTCCATACATATATATGGGAGGTACAAGCTCCAACTCGGTTTTACAGTGAAAACTGCAGGAACTTCAAAACGGCACTAGGAAACAGACTGAGAAAGCAGAGAAAAGTGTCTCCTCCAACCCGTTCCCTTGGTGCTAGATGAACGAACGTCTCTCCACTTCCTCAGTTCTGAGAGATAAGTGTGTGTGAAAGCCGTCTTTCACCTAGCTTGTTGGGAACACAAAGTTTCTTTTCAGTTGCAAACTCCATTCCATACATATATATGGGGAGGTACTAGCTCCAACTCGGTTTTACAGTGAAAACTGCAGGAACTTCAAACCGGCACTAGGAAACAGACAGAGAAAGCAGAGAAAAAGTGTCTCCTGCAACCCATTCCCTTGGTGCTAGATGAACGAACGTCTCTCCACTTGCTCAGTTCTGAGAGATAAGTGTGTGTGAAACCCGTCCTTCACCTAGCTTGTTGGGAACACAAAGTTTCTTTTCAGTAGCAAACTCCATTACATACATATATATGGGGAGGTACAAACTCCAACTCAGTTTCACAGTGAAAACTGCAGGAACTTCATACCGGCACTAGGAAACAGACTGAGAAAGCAGAGAAAAAGTGTCTCCTGCAACCCGTTCCCTTGGTGCTAGATGAACGAAGGACTCTCCACTTCCTCAGTTCTGAGAGATAAGTGTGTGTGAAAGCTGTCCTTCACCTAGCTTGTTGGGAACACAAAGTTTCTTTTCAGTTGCAAACTCCATTCCATACATATATATGGGGAGGTACTAGCTCCAACTCGGTTTTACAGTGAAAACTGCAGGAACTTCAAACCGGCACTAGGAAACAGACTGAGAAAGCAGAGAAAAAGTGTCTCCTGCAACCCGTTCCCTTGGTGCTAGATGAACGAACGTCTCTCCACTTGCTCAGTTCTGAGAGATAAGTGTGTGTGAATGCCGTCCTTCAACTTGCTTGTTGGGAACACAAAGTTTCTTTTCAGTTGCAAACTCCATTCCATACATATATATGGGGAGGTACAAGCTCCAACTCGGTTTGACAGTGAAAACTGCAGGAACTTCAAACCGGCACTAGGAAACAGACTGAGAAAGCAGACAAAAAGTGTCTCCTGCAACCCGTTCCCTTGGTGCTAGATGAACGAACGTCTCTCCACTTCCTCAGTTCTGAGAGATAATTGTGTGTGAAAGCCGTCCTTCACCTAGCGTGTTGGGAACACAAAGTTTCTTTTCAGTTGCAAACTCCATTCCATACATATATATGGGAGGTACAAGCTCCAACTCGGTTTTACAGTGAAAACTGCAGGAACTTCAAAACGGCACTAGGAAACAGACTGAGAAAGCAGAGAAAAGTGTCTCCTCCAACCCGTTCCCTTGGTGCTAGATGAACGAACGTCTCTCCACTTCCTCAGTTCTGAGAGATAAGTGTGTGTGAAAGCCGTCCTTCACCTAGCTTGTTGGGAACACAAAGTTTCTTTTCAGTTGCAAACTCCATTCCATACATATATATGGGGAGGTACTAGCTCCAACTCGGTTTTACAGTGAAAACTGCAGGAACTTCAAACCGGCACTAGGAAACAGACAGAGAAAGCAGAGAAAAAGTGTCTCCTGCAACCCGTTCACTTGGTGCTAGATGAACGAAAGTCTCTCCACTTGCTCAGTTCTGAGAGATAAGTGTGTGTGAAAGCCGTCCTTCACCTAGCTTGTTGGGAACACAAAGTTTCTTTTCAGTAGCAAACTCCATTACATACATATATATGGGGAGGTACAAACTCCAACTCAATTTCACTGTGAAAACTGCAGGAACTTCATACCGGCACTAGGAAACAGTCTGAGAAAGCAGAGAAAAAGTGTCTCCTGCAACCCGTTCCCTTGGTGCTAGATGAACGAACGTCTCTCCACTTGCTCAGTTCTGAGAGATAAGTGTGTGTGAATGCCGTCCTTCACCTTGCTTGTTGGGAACACAAAGTTTCTTTTCAGTTGCAAACTCCATTCCATACATATATATGGGGAGGTACAAGCTCCAACTCGGTTTGACAGTGAAAACTGCAGGAACTTCAAACCGGCACTAGGAAACAGACTGAGAAAGCAGACAAAAAGTGTCTCCTGCAACCCGTTCCCTTGGTGCTAGATGAACGAACGTCTCTCCACTTCCTCAGTTCTGAGAGATAATTGTGTGTGAAAGCCGTCCTTCACCTAGCGTGTTGGGAACACAAAGTTTCTTTTCAGTTGCAAACTCCATTCCATACATATATATGGGAGGTACAAGCTCCAACTCGGTTTTACAGTGAAAACTGCAGGAACTTCAAAACGGCACTAGGAAACAGACTGAGAAAGCAGAGAAAAGTGTCTCCTCCAACCCGTTCCCTTGGTGCTAGATGAACGAACGTCTCTCCACTTCCTCAGTTCTGAGAGATAAGTGTGTGTGAAAGCCGTCTTTCACCTAGCTTGTTGGGAACACAAAGTTTCTTTTCAGTTGCAAACTCCATTCCATACATATATATGGGGAGGTACTAGCTCCAACTCGGTTTTACAGTGAAAACTGCAGGAACTTCAAACCGGCACTAGGAAACAGACAGAGAAAGCAGAGAAAAAGTGTCTCCTGCAACCCGTTCCCTTGGTGCTAGATGAACGAACGTCTCTCCACTTGCTCAGTTCTGAGAGATAAGTGTGTGTGAAACCCGTCCTTCACCTAGCTTGTTGGGAACACAAAGTTTCTTTTCAGTAGCAAACTCCATTACATACATATATATGGGGAGGTACAAACTCCAACTCAGTTTCACAGTGAAAACTGCAGGAACTTCATACCGGCACTAGGAAACAGACTGAGAAAGCAGAGAAAAAGTGTCTCCTGCAACCCGTTCCCTTGGTGCTAGATGAACGAAGGACTCTCCACTTCCTCAGTTCTGAGAGATAAGTGTGTGTGAAAGCTGTCCTTCACCTAGCTTGTTGGGAACACAAAGTTTCTTTTCAGTTGCAAACTCCATTCCATACATATATATGGGGAGGTACTAGCTCCAACTCGGTTTTACAGTGAAAACTGCAGGAACTTCAAACCGGCACTAGGAAACAGACTGAGAAAGCAGAGAAAAAGTGTCTCCTGCAACCCGTTCCCTTGGTGCTAGATGAACGAACGTCTCTCCACTTGCTCAGTTCTGAGAGATAAGTGTGTGTGAATGCCGTCCTTCAACTTGCTTGTTGGGAACACAAAGTTTCTTTTCAGTTGCAAACTCCATTCCATACATATATATGGGGAGGTACAAGCTCCAACTCGGTTTGACAGTGAAAACTGCAGGAACTTCAAACCGGCACTAGGAAACAGACTGAGAAAGCAGACAAAAAGTGTCTCCTGCAACCCGTTCCCTTGGTGCTAGATGAACGAACGTCTCTCCACTTCCTCAGTTCTGAGAGATAATTGTGTGTGAAAGCCGTCCTTCACCTAGCGTGTTGGGAACACAAAGTTTCTTTTCAGTTGCAAACTCCATTCCATACATATATATGGGAGGTACAAGCTCCAACTCGGTTTTACAGTGAAAACTGCAGGAACTTCAAAACGGCACTAGGAAACAGACTGAGAAAGCAGAGAAAAGTGTCTCCTCCAACCCGTTCCCTTGGTGCTAGATGAACGAACGTCTCTCCACTTCCTCAGTTCTGAGAGATAAGTGTGTGTGAAAGCCGTCCTTCACCTAGCTTGTTGGGAACACAAAGTTTCTTTTCAGTTGCAAACTCCATTCCATACATATATATGGGGAGGTACTAGCTCCAACTCGGTTTTACAGTGAAAACTGCAGGAACTTCAAACCGGCACTAGGAAACAGACAGAGAAAGCAGAGAAAAAGTGTCTCCTGCAACCCGTTCACTTGGTGCTAGATGAACGAAAGTCTCTCCACTTGCTCAGTTCTGAGAGATAAGTGTGTGTGAAAGCCGTCCTTCACCTAGCTTGTTGGGAACACAAAGTTTCTTTTCAGTAGCAAACTCCATTACATACATATATATGGGGAGGTACAAACTCCAACTCAATTTCACTGTGAAAACTGCAGGAACTTCATACCGGCACTAGGAAACAGTCTGAGAAAGCAGAGAAAAAGTGTCTCCTGCAACCCGTTCCCTTGGTGCTAGATGAACGAACGTCTCTCCACTTGCTCAGTTCTGAGAGATAAGTGTGTGTGAATGCCGTCCTTCACCTTGCTTGTTGGGAACACAAAGTTTCTTTTCAGTTGCAAACTCCATTCCATACATATATATGGGGAGGTACAAGCTCCAACTCGGTTTGACAGTGAAAACTGCAGGAACTTCAAACCGGCACTAGGAAACAGACTGAGAAAGCAGACAAAAAGTGTCTCCTGCAACCCGTTCCCTTGGTGCTAGATGAACGAACGTCTCTCCACTTCCTCAGTTCTGAGAGATAATTGTGTGTGAAAGCCGTCCTTCACCTAGCGTGTTGGGAACACAAAGTTTCTTTTCAGTTGCAAACTCCATTCCATACATATATATGGGAGGTACAAGCTCCAACTCGGTTTTACAGTGAAAACTGCAGGAACTTCAAAACGGCACTAGGAAACAGACTGAGAAAGCAGAGAAAAGTGTCTCCTCCAACCCGTTCCCTTGGTGCTAGATGAACGAACGTCTCTCCACTTCCTCAGTTCTGAGAGATAAGTGTGTGTGAAAGCCGTCTTTCACCTAGCTTGTTGGGAACACAAAGTTTCTTTTCAGTTGCAAACTCCATTCCATACATATATATGGGGAGGTACTAGCTCCAACTCGGTTTTACAGTGAAAACTGCAGGAACTTCAAACCGGCACTAGGAAACAGACAGAGAAAGCAGAGAAAAAGTGTCTCCTGCAACCCGTTCCCTTGGTGCTAGATGAACGAACGTCTCTCCACTTGCTCAGTTCTGAGAGATAAGTGTGTGTGAAACCCGTCCTTCACCTAGCTTGTTGGGAACACAAAGTTTCTTTTCAGTAGCAAACTCCATTACATACATATATATGGGGAGGTACAAACTCCAACTCAGTTTCACAGTGAAAACTGCAGGAACTTCATACCGGCACTAGGAAACAGACTGAGAAAGCAGAGAAAAAGTGTCTCCTGCAACCCGTTCCCTTGGTGCTAGATGAACGAAGGACTCTCCACTTCCTCAGTTCTGAGAGATAAGTGTGTGTGAAAGCTGTCCTTCACCTAGCTTGTTGGGAACACAAAGTTTCTTTTCAGTTGCAAACTCCATTCCATACATATATATGGGGAGGTACTAGCTCCAACTCGGTTTTACAGTGAAAACTGCAGGAACTTCAAACCGGCACTAGGAAACAGACTGAGAAAGCAGAGAAAAAGTGTCTCCTGCAACCCGTTCCCTTGGTGCTAGATGAACGAACGTCTCTCCACTTGCTCAGTTCTGAGAGATAAGTGTGTGTGAATGCCGTCCTTCAACTTGCTTGTTGGGAACACAAAGTTTCTTTTCAGTTGCAAACTCCATTCCATACATATATATGGGGAGGTACAAGCTCCAACTCGGTTTGACAGTGAAAACTGCAGGAACTTCAAACCGGCACTAGGAAACAGACTGAGAAAGCAGACAAAAAGTGTCTCCTGCAACCCGTTCCCTTGGTGCTAGATGAACGAACGTCTCTCCACTTCCTCAGTTCTGAGAGATAATTGTGTGTGAAAGCCGTCCTTCACCTAGCGTGTTGGGAACACAAAGTTTCTTTTCAGTTGCAAACTCCATTCCATACATATATATGGGAGGTACAAGCTCCAACTCGGTTTTACAGTGAAAACTGCAGGAACTTCAAAACGGCACTAGGAAACAGACTGAGAAAGCAGAGAAAAGTGTCTCCTCCAACCCGTTCCCTTGGTGCTAGATGAACGAACGTCTCTCCACTTCCTCAGTTCTGAGAGATAAGTGTGTGTGAAAGCCGTCTTTCACCTAGCTTGTTGGGAACACAAAGTTTCTTTTCAGTTGCAAACTCCATTCCATACATATATATGGGGAGGTACTAGCTCCAACTCGGTTTTACAGTGAAAACTGCAGGAACTTCAAACCGGCACTAGGAAACAGACAGAGAAAGCAGAGAAAAAGTGTCTCCTGCAACCCGTTCCCTTGGTGCTAGATGAACGAACGTCTCTCCACTTGCTCAGTTCTGAGAGATAAGTGTGTGTGAAAGCCGTCCTTCACCTTGCTTGTTGGGAACACAAAGTTTCTTTTCAGTTGCAAACTCCATTCCATACATATATATGGGGAGGTACAAGCTCCAACTCGGTTTGACAGTGAAAACTGCAGGAACTTCAAACCGGCACTAGGAAACAGACTGAGAAAGCAGAGAATAGTGTCTCCTCCAACCCGTTCCCTTGGTGCTAGATGAACGAACGTCTCTCCACTTCCTCTGTTCTGAGAGATAAGTGTGTGTGAAAGCCGTCCTTCACCTAGCTTGTTGGGAACACAAAGTTTCTTTTCAGTTGCAAACTCCATTCCATACATATATATGGGGAGGTACTAGCTCCAACTCGGTTTTACAGTGAAAACTGCAGGAACTTCAAACCGGCACTAGGAAACAGACAGAGAAAGCAGAGAAAAAGTGTCTCCTGCAACCCGTTCCCTTGGTGCTAGATGAACGAACGTCTCTCCACTTGCTCAGTTCTGAGAGATAAGTGTGTGTGAAACCCGTCCTTCACCTAGCTTGTTGGGAACACAAAGTTTCTTTTCAGTAGCAAACTCCATTACATACATATATATGGGGAGGTACAAACTCCAACTCAGTTTCACAGTGAAAACTGCAGGAACTTCATACCGGCACTAGGAAACAGACTGAGAAAGCAGAGAAAAAGTGTCTCCTGCAACCCGTTCCCTTGGTGCTAGATGAACGAAGGTCTCTCCACTTCCTCAGTTCTGAGAGATAAGTGTGTGTGAAAGCTGTCCTTCACCTAGCTTGTTGGGAACACAAAGTTTCTTTTCAGTTGCAAACTCCATTCCATACATATATATGGGGAGGTACTAGCTCCAACTCGGTTTTACAGTGAAAACTGCAGGAACTTCAAACCGGCACTAGGAAACAGACTGAGAAAGCAGAGAAAAAGTGTCTCCTGCAACCCGTTCCCTTGGTGCTAGATGAACGAACGTCTCTCCACTTGCTCAGTTCTGAGAGATAAGTGTGTGTGAATGCCGTCCTTCACCTTGCTTGTTGGGAACACAAAGTTTCTTTTCAGTTGCAAACTCCATTCCATACATATATATGGGGAGGTACAAGCTCCAACTCGGTTTGACAGTGAAAACTGCAGGAACTTCAAACCGGCACTAGGAAACAGACTGAGAAAGCAGACAAAAAGTGTCTCCTGCAACCCGTTCCCTTGGTGCTAGATGAACGAACGTCTCTCCACTTCCTCAGTTCTGAGAGATAATTGTGTGTGAAAGCCGTCCTTCACCTAGCGTGTTGGGAACACAAAGTTTCTTTTCAGTTGCAAACTCCATTCCATACATATATATGGGAGGTACAAGCTCCAACTCGGTTTTACAGTGAAAACTGCAGGAACTTCAAAACGGCACTAGGAAACAGACTGAGAAAGCAGAGAAAAGTGTCTCCTCCAACCCGTTCCCTTGGTGCTAGATGAACGAACGTCTCTCCACTTCCTCAGTTCTGAGAGATAAGTGTGTGTGAAAGCCGTCTTTCACCTAGCTTGTTGGGAACACAAAGTTTCTTTTCAGTTGCAAACCCCATTCCATACATATATATGGGGAGGTACTAGCTCCAACTCGGTTTTACAGTGAAAACTGCAGGAACTTCAAACCGGCACTAGGAAACAGACAGAGAAAGCAGAGAAAAAGTGTCTCCTGCAACCCGTTCCCTTGGTGCTAGATGAACGAACGTCTCTCCACTTGCTCAGTTCTGAGAGATAAGTGTGTGTGAAAGCCGTCCTTCACCTAGCTTGTTGGGAACACAAATTTTCTTTTCAGTAGCAAACTCCATTACATACATATATATGGGGAGGTACAAACTCCAACTCGGTTGTACAGTGAAAACTGCAGGAACTTCATACCGGCACTAGGAAACAGACTGAGAAAGCAGAGAAAAAGTGTCTCCTGCAACCCGTTCCCTTGGTGCTAGATGAACGAACGTCTCTCCACTTCCTCAGTTCTGAGAGATAATTGTGTGTGAAAGCCGTCCTTCACCTAGCGTGTTGGGAACACAAAGTTTCTTTTCAGTTGCAAACTCCATTCCATACATATATATGGGAGGTACAAGCTCCAACTCGGTTTTACAGTGAAAACTGCAGGAACTTCAAAACGGCACTAGGAAACAGACTGAGAAAGCAGAGAAAAGTGTCTCTTCCAACCCGTTCCCTTGGTGCTAGATGAACGAACGTCTCTCCACTTCCTCAGTTCTGAGAGATAAGTGTGTGTGAAACCCGTCCTTCACCTAGCTTGTTGGGAACACAAAGTTTCTTTTCAGTTGCAAACTCCATTCCATACATATATATGGGGAGGTACTAGCTCCAACTCGGTTTTACAGTGAAAACTGCAGGAACTTCAAACCGGCACTAGGAAACAGACTGAGAAAGCAGAGAAAAAGTGTCTCCTGCAACCCGTTCCCTTGGTGCTAGATGAACGAAAGTCTCTCCACTTGCTCAGTTCTGAGAGATAAGTGTGTGTGAAAGCCGTCCTTCACCAAGCTTGTTGGGAACACAAAGTTTCTTTTCAGTAGCAAACTCCATTACATACATATATATGGGGAGGTACAAACTCCAACTCAGTTTCACAGTGAAAACTGCAGGAACTTCATACCGGCACTAGGAAACAGACTGAGAAAGCAGAGAAAAAGTGTCTCCTGCAACCCGTTCCCTTGGTGCTAGATGAACGAAGGTCTCTCCACTTCCTCAGTTCTGAGAGATAAGTGTGTGTGAAAGCCGTCCTTCACCTAGCTTGTTGGGAACACAAAGTTTCTTTTCAGTTGCAAACTCCATTCCATACATTTATATGGGGAGGTACTAGCTCCAACTCGGTTTTACAGAGAAAACTGCAGGAACTTCAAACCGGCACTAGGAAACAGACTGAGAAAGCAGAGAAAAAGTGTCTCCTGCAACCCGTTCCCTTGGTGCTAGATGAACGAACGTCTCTCCACTTGCTCAGTTCTGAGAGATAAGTGTGTGTGAATGCCGTCCTTCACCTTGCTTGTTGGGAACACAAAGTTTCTTTTCAGTTGCAAACTCCATTCCATACATATATATGGGGAGGTACAAGCTCCAACTCGGTTTGACAGTGAAAACTGCAGGAACTTCAAACCGGCACTAGGAAACAGACTGAGAAAGCAGAGAAAAAGTGTCTCCTGCAACCCGTTCCCTTGGTGCTAGATGAACGAACGTCTCTCCACTTCCTCAGTTCTGAGAGATAAGTGTGTGTGAAAGCCGTCCTTCACCTAGCTTGTTGGGAACACAAAGTTTCTTTTCAGTTGCAAACTCCATTCCATACATATATATGGGGAGGTACTAGCTCCAACTCTGTTTGACAGTGAAAACTGCAGGAACTTCAAACCGGCACTAGGAAACAGACTGAGAAAGCAGAGAAAAAGTGTCTCCTGCAACCCGTTCCCTTGGTGCTAGATGAACGAACGTCTCTCCACTTGCTCAGTTCTGAGAGATAAGTGTGTGTGAATGCCGTCCTTCACCTAGCTTGTTGGGAACACAAAGTTTCTTTTCAGTTGCAAACTCCATTCCATACATATATATGGGGAGGTACAAGCTCCAACTCGGTTTGACAGTGAAAACTGCAGGAACATCAAACCGGCACTAAGAAACAGACTGAGAAAGCAGAGAAAAAGTGTCTCCTGCTACCCGTTCCCTTGGTGCTAGATGAACGAACGTCTCTCCACTTGCTCAGTTCTGAGAGATAAGTGGGTGTGAAAGCCGTCCTTCACCTAGCTTGTTGGGAACACAAAGTTTCTTTTCAGTTGCAAACTCCAATCCATACATATATATGGGGAGGTACAAACTCCAACTCGGTTGTACAGTGAAAACTGCAGGAACTTCATACCGGCACTAGGAAACAGACTGAGAAAGCAGAGAAAAAGTGTCTCCTGCAACCCGTTCCCTTGGTGCTAGATGAACGAACGTCTCTCCACTTCCTCAGTTCTGAGAGATAATTGTGTGTGAAAGCCGTCCTTCACCTAGCGTGTTGGGAACACAAAGTTTCTTTTCAGTAGCAAACTCCATTCCATACATATATATGGGAGGTACTAGCTCCAACTCGGTTTTACAGTGAAAACTGCAGGAACTTCAAAACGGCACTAGGAAACAGACTGAGAAAGCAGAGAAAAGTGTCTCCTCCAACCCGTTCCCTTGGTGCTAGATGAACGAACGTCTCTCCACTTCCTCAGTTCTGAGAGATAAGTGTGTGTGAAAGCCGTCCTTCACCTAGCTTGTTGGGAACACAAAGTTTCTTTTCAGTTGCAAACTCCATTCCATACATATATATGGGGAGGTACTAGCTCCAACTCGGTTTTACAGTGAAAACTGCAGGAACTTCAAACCGGC
The DNA here is from genome assembly GCF_048773025.1 of Camelus bactrianus. Lineage (NCBI taxonomy): Eukaryota > Metazoa > Chordata > Mammalia > Artiodactyla > Camelidae > Camelus > Camelus bactrianus. Next base: position 89,008,797 of record NC_133545.1, on the reverse strand, counting down.
ACTAGGAAACAGACAGAGAAAGCAGAGAAAAAGTGTCTCCTGCAACCCGTTCCCTTGGTGCTAGATGAACGAAAGTCTCTCCACTTGCTCAGTTCTGAGAGATAAGTGTGTGTGAAATCCATCCTTCACCTAGCTTGTTGGGAACACAAAGTTTCTTTTCAGTAGCAAACTCCATTACATACATATATATGGGGAGGTAGAAACTCCAACTCAGTTTCACAGTGAAAACTGCAGGGACTACATACCGGCACTAGGAAACAGACTGAGAAAGCAGAGAAAAAGTGTCTCCTGCAACCCGTTCCCTTGGTGCTAGATGAACGAAGGTCTCTCCACTTCCTCAGTTCTGAGAGATAAGTGTGTGTGAAAGCCGTTCTTCACCTAGCTTTTTGGGAACACAAAGTTTCTTTTCAGTTGCAAACTCCATTCCATACATATATATGGGGAGGTACTAGCTCCAACTCGGTTTGACAGTGAAAACTGCAGGAACTTCAAACCGGCACTAGGAAACAGACTGAGAAAGCAGAGAAAAAGTGTCTCCTGCAACCCGTTCCCTTGGTGCTAGATGAACGAACGTCTCTCCACTTGCTCAGTTCTGAGAGATAAGTGTGTGTGAATGCCGTACTTCACCTAGCTTGTTGGGAACACAAAGTTTCTTTTCAGTTGCAAACTCCATTCCATACATATATATGGGGAGGTACAAGCTCCAACTCGTTTTGACAGTGAAAACTGCAGGAACATCAAACCGGCACTAAGAAACAGACTGAGAAAGCAGAGAAAAAGTGCCTCCTGCAACCCGTTCCCTTGGTGCTAGATGAACGAACGTCTCTCCACTTGCTCAGTTCTGAGAGATAAGTGGGTGTGAAAGCCGTCCTTCACCTAGCTTGTTGGGAACACAAAGTTTCTTTTCAGATGCAAACTCCATTCCATACATATATATGGGGAGGTACAAACTCCAACTCGGTTGTACAGTGAAAACTGCAGGAACTTCATACCGGCACTAGGAAACAGACTGAGAAAGCAGAGAAAAAGTGTCTCCTGCAACCCGTTCCCTTGGTGCTAGATGAACGAACGTCTCTCCACTTCCTCAGTTCTGAGAGATAATTGTGTGTGAAAGCCGTCCTTCACCTAGCGTGTTGGGAACACAAAGTTTCTTTTCAGTTGCAAACTCCATTCCATACATATATATGGGAAGTACAAGCTCCAACTCGGTTTTACAGTGAAAACTGCAGGAACTTCAAAACGGCACTAGGAAACAGACTGAGAAAGCAGAGAAAAGTGTCTCCTCCAACCCGTTCCCTTGGTGCTAGATGAACGAACGTCTCTCCACTTCCTCAGTTCTGAGAGATAAGTGTGTGTGAAAGCCGTCCTTCACCTAGCTTGTTGGGAACACAAAGTTTCTTTTCAGTTGCAAACTCCATTCCATACATATATATGGGGAAGTACTAGCTCCAACTCGGTTTTACAGTGAAAACTGCAGGAACTTCAAACCGGCACTAGGAAACAGACAGAGAAAGCAGAGAAAAAGTGTCTCCTGCAACCCGTTCCCTTGGTGCTAGATGAACGAACGTCTCTCCACTTGCTCAGTTCTGAGAGATAAGTGTGTGTGAAAGCCGTCCTTCACCTAGCTTGTTGGGAACACAAAGTTTCTTTTCAGTAGCAAACTCCATTACATACATATATATGGGGAGGTACAAACTCCAACTCAGTTTCACAGTGAAAACTGTAGGAACTTCATACCGGCACTAGGAAACAGACTGAGAAAGCAGAGAAAAAGTGTCTCCTGCAACCCGTTCCCTTGGTGCTAGATGAACGAAGGTCTCTCCACTTCCTCAGTTCTGAGAGATAAGTGTGTGTGAAAGCCGTCCTTCACCTAGCTTGTTGGGAACACAAAGTTTCTTTTCAGTTGCAAACTCCATTCCATACATATATATGGGGAGGTACTAGCTCCAACTCGGTTTTACAGTGAAAACTGCAGGAACTTCAAACCGGCACTAGGAAACAGACTGAGAAAGCAGAGAAAAAGTGTCTCCTGCAACCCGTTCCCTTGGTGCTAGATGAACGAACGTCTCTCCACTTGCTCAGTTCTGAGAGATAAGTGTGTGTGAATGCCGTCCTTCACCTTGCTTGTTGGGAACACAAAGTTTCTTTTCAGTTGCAAACTCCATTCCATACATATATATGGGGAGGTACAAGCTCCAACTCGGTTTGACAGTGAAAACTGCAGGAACTTCAAACCGGCACTAGGAAACAGACTGAGAAAGCAGAGAAAAAGTGTCTCCTGCAACCCGTTCCCTTGGTGCTATATGAACGAACGTCTCTCCACTTCCTCAGTTCTGAGAGATAATTGTGTGTGAAAGCCGTCCTTCACCTAGCGTGTTGGGAACACAAAGTTTCTTTTCAGTTGCAAACTCCATTCCATACATATATATGGGAGGTACAAGCTCCAACTCGGTTTTACAGTGAAAACTGCAGGAACTTCAAAACGGCACTAGGAAACAGACTGAGAAAGCAGAGAAAAGTGTCTCCTCCAACCCGTTCCCTTGGTGTTGGATGAACGAACGTCTCTCCACTTCCTCAGTTCTGAGAGATAAGTGTGTGTGAAAGCCGTCCTTCACCTAGCTTGTTGGGAACACAAAGTTTCTTTTCAGTTGCAAACTCCATTCGATACATATATATGGGGAAGTACTAGCTCCAACTCGGTTTTACAGTGAAAACTGCAGGAACTTCAAACCGGCACTAGGAAACAGACAGAGAAAGCAGAGAAAAAGTGTCTCCTGCAACCCGTTCCCTTGGTGCTAGATGAACGAACGTCTCTCCACTTGCTCAGTTCTGAGAGATTAGTGTGTGTGAAAGCCGTCCTTCACCTAGCTTGTTGGGAACACAAAGTTTCTTTTCAGTAGCAAACTCCATTACATACATATATATGGGGAGGTACAAACTCCAACTCAGTTTCACAGTGAAAACTGCAGGAACTTCATACCGGCACTATGAAACAGACTGAGAAAGCAGAGAAAAAGTGTCTCCTGCAAACCTTTCCCTTGGTGCTAGATGAACGAACGTCTCTCCACTTCCTCAGTTCTGAGAGATAAGTGTGTGTGAAAGCCGTCCTTCACCTAGCTTGTTGGGAACACAAAGTTTCTTTTCAGTTGCAAACTCCATTCCATACATATATATGGGGAGGTACTAGCTCCAACTCGGTTTTACAGTGAAAACTGCAGGAACTTCAAACCGGCACTAGGAAACAGACTGAGAAAGCAGAGAAAAAGTGTCTCCTGCAACCCGTTCCCTTGGTGCTAGATGAACGAACGTCTCTCCACTTGCTCAGTTCTGAGAGATAAGTGTGTGTTAATGCCGTCCTTCACCTTGCTTGTTGGGAACACAAAGTTTCTTTACAGTTGCAAACTCCATTCCATACATATATATGGGGAGGTACAAGCTCCAACTCGGTTTGACAGTGAAAACTGCAGGAACTTCAAACCGGCACTAGGAAACAGACTGAGAAAGCAGAGAAAAAGTGTCTCCTGCAACCCGTTCCCTTGGTGCTAGATGAACGAACGTCTCTCCACTTCCTCAGTTCTGAGAGATAATTGTGTGTGAAAGCCGTCCTTCACCTAGCGTGTTGGGAACACAAAGTTTCTTTTCAGTTGCAAACTCCATTCCATACATATATATGGGAGGTACAAGCTCCAACTCGGTTTTACAGTGAAAACTGCAGGAACTTCAAAACGGCACTAGGAAACAGACTGAGAAAGCAGAGAAAAGTGTCTCCTCCAACCCGTTCTCTTGGTGCTAGATGAACGAACGTCTCTCCACTTCCTCAGTTCTGAGAGATAAGTGTGTGTGAAAGCCGTCCTTCACCTAGCTTGTTGGGAACACAAAGTTTCTTTTCAGTTGCAAACTCCATTCCATACATATATATGGGGAGGTACTAGCTCCAACTCGGTTTTACAGTGAAAACTGCAGGAACTTCAAACCGGCACTAGGAAACAGACAGAGAAAGCAGAGAAAAAGTGTCTCCTGCAACCCGTTCCCTTGGTGCTAGATGAACGAACGTCTCTCCACTTGCTCAGTTCTGAGAGATAAGTGTGTGTGAAAGCCGTCCTTCACCTAGCTTGTTGGGAACACAAATTTTCTTTTCAGTAGCAAACTCCATTACATACATATATATGGGGAGGTACAAACTCCAACTCAATTTCACTGTGAAAACTGCAGGAACTTCATACCGGCACTAGGAAACAGACTGAGAAAGCAGAGAAAAAGTGTCTCCTGCAACCCGTTCCCTTGGTGCTAGATGAACGAACGTCTCTCCACTTCCTCAGTTCTGAGAGATAAGTGTGTGTGAAAGCCGTCCTTCACCTAGCTTGTTGGGAACACAAAGTTTCTTTTCAGTTGCAAACTCCATTCCATACATATATATGGGGAGGTACTAGCTCCAACTCGGTTTGACAGTGAAAACTGCAGAAACTTCAAACCGGCACTAGGAAACAGACTGAGAAAGCAGAGAAAAAGTGTCTCCTGCAACCCGTTCCCTTGGTGCTAGATGAACGAACGTCTCTCCACTTGCTCAGTTCTGAGAGATAAGTGTGTGTGAATGCCGTTCTTCACCTAGCTTGTTGGGAACACAAAGTTTCTTTTCAGTTGCAAACTCCATTCCATACATATATATGGGGAGGTACAAGCTCCAACTCGGTTTGACAGTGAAAACTGCAGGAACATCAAACCGGCACTAAGAAACAGACTGAGAAAGCAGAGAAAAAGTGCCTCCTGCAACCCGTTCCCTTGGTGCTAGATGAACGAACGTCTCTCCACTTGCTCAGTTCTGAGAGATAAGTGGGTGTGAAAGCCGTCCTTCACCTAGCTTGTTGGGAACACAAAGTTTCTTTTCAGTTGCAAACTCCATTCCATACATATATATGGGGAGGTAAAACTCCAACTCGGTTGTACAGTGAAAACTGCAGGAACTTCATACCGGCACTAGGAAACAGACTGAGAAAGCAGAGAAAAATTGTCTCCTCCAACCCGTTCCCTTGGTGCTAGATGAACGAACGTCTCTCCACTTCCTCAGTTCTGAGAGATAAGTGTGTGTGAAAGCCGTCCTTCACCTAGCTTGTTGGGAACACAAAGTTTCTTTTCAGTTGCAAACTCCATTCCATACATATATATGGGGAGGTACTAGCTCCAACTCGGTTTTACAGTGAAAACTGCAGGAACTTCAAACCGGCACTAGGAAACAGACAGAGAAAGCAGAGAAAAAGTGTCTCCTGCAACCCGTTCCCTTGGTGCTAGATGAACGAACGTCTCTCCACTTGCTCAGTTCTGAGAGATAAGTGTGTGTGAAAGCCGTCCTTCACCTAGCTTGTTGGGAACACAAAGTTTCTTTTCAGTAGCAAACTCCATTACATACATATATATGGGGAGGTACAAACTCCAACTCAGTTTCACAGTGAAAACTGCAGGAACTTCATACCGGCACTAGGAAACAGACTGAGAAAGCAGAGAAAAAGTGTCTCCTGCAACCCGTTCCCTTGGTGTTAGATGAACGAAGGTCTCTCCACTTCCTCAGTTCTGAGAGATAAGTGTGTGTGAAAGCCGTCCTTCACCTAGCTTGTTGGGAACACAAAGTTTCTTTTCAGTTGCAAACTCCATTCCATACATAAATATGGGGAGGTACTAGCTCCAACTCGGTTTTACAGTGAAAACTGCAGGAACTTCAAACCGGCACTAAGAAACAGACTGAGAAAGCAGAGAAAAAGTGTCTCCTGCTACCCGTTCCCTTGGTGCTAGATGAACGAACGTCTCTCCACTTGCTCAGTTCTGAGAGATAAGTGGGTGTGAAAGCCGTCCTTCACCTAGCTTGTTGGGAACACAAAGTTTCTTTTCAGTTGCAAACTCCATTCCATACATATATATGGGAGGTACTAGCTCCAACTCGGTTTTACAGTGAAAACTGCAGGAACTTCAAAACGGCACTAGGAAACAGACTGAGAAAGCAGAGAAAAGTGTCTCCTCCAACCCGTTCCCTTGGTGCAAGATGAACGAACGTCTCTCCACTTCCTCAGTTCTGAGAGATAAGTGTGTGTGAAAGCCGTCCTTCACCTAGCTTGTTGGGAACACAAAGTTTCTTTTCAGTTGCAAACTCCATTCCATACATATATATGGGGAGGTACTAGCTCCAACTCGGTTTTACAGTGAAAACTGCAGGAACTTCAAACCGGCACTAGGAAACCGACAGAGAAAGCAGAGAAAAAGTGTCTCCTGCAACCCGTTCCCTTGGTGCTAGATGAACGAACGTCTCTCCACTTGCTCAGTTCTGAGAGATAAGTGTGTGTGAAAGCCGTCCTTCACCTAGCTTGTTGGGAACACAAAGTTTCTTTTCAGTAGCAAACTCCATTACATACATATATATGGGGAGGTACAAACTCCAACTCAGTTTCACAGTGAAAACTGCAGGAACTTCATACCGGCACTAGGAAACAGACTGAGAAAGCAGAGAAAAAGTGTCTCCTGCAACCCGTTCCCTTGGTGCTAGATGAACGAAGGTCTCTCCACTTCCTCAGTTCTGAGAGATAAGTGTGTGTGAAAGCCGTTCTTCACCTAGCTTGTTGGGAACACAAAGTTTCTTTTCAGTTGCAAACTCCATTCCATACATATATATGGGGAGGTACTAGCTCCAACTCGGTTTTACAGTGAAAACTGCAGGAACTTCAAACCGGCACTAGGAAACAGACTGAGAAAGCAGAGAAAAAGTGTCTCCTGCAACCCGTTCCCTTGGTGCTAGATGAACGAACGTCTCTCCACTTGCTCAGTTCTGAGAGATAAGTGTGTGTGAATGCCGTCCTTCACCTTGCTTGTTGGGAACACAAAGTTTCTTTTCAGTTGCAAACTCCATTCCATACATATATATGGGGAGGTACAAGCTCCAACTCGGTTTGACAGTGAAAACTGCAGGAACTTCATACCGGCACTAGGAAACAGACTGAGAAAGCAGAGAAAAAGTGTCTCCTGCAACCCGTTCCCTTGGTGCTAGATGAACGAACGTCTCTCCACTTCCTCAGTTCTGAGAGATAAGTGTGTGTGAAAGCCGTCCTTCACCTAGCTTGTTGGGAACACAAAGTTTCTTTTCAGTTGCAAACTCCATTCCATACATATATATGGGGAGGTACTAGCTCCAACTCGGTTTGACAGTGAAAACTGCAGGAACTTCAAACCGGCACTAGGAAACAGACTGAGAAAGCAGAGAAAAAGTGTCTCCTGCAACTCGTTCCCTTGGTGCTAGATGAACGAACGTCTCTCCACTTGCTCAGTTCTGAGAGATAAGTGGGTGTGAAAGCCGTCCTTCACCTAGCTTGTTGGGAACACAAAGTTTCTTTTCAGTTGCAAACTCCATTCCATACATATATATGGGGAGGTACAAACTCCAACTCGGTTGTACAGTGAAAACTGCAGGAACTTCATACCGGCACTAGGAAACAGACTGAGAAAGCAGAGTAAAAGTGTCTCCTGCAACCCGTTCCCTTGGTGCTAGATGAACGAACGTCTCTCCACTTCCTCAGTTCTGAGAGATAATTGTGTGTGAAAGCCGTCCTTCACCTAGCGTGTTTGGAACACAAAGTTTCTTTTCAGTTGCAAACTCCATTCCATACATATATATGGGAGGTACTAGCTCCAACTCGGTTTTACAGTGAAAACTGCAGGAACTTCAAAACGGCACTAGGAAACAGACTGAGAAAGCAGAGAAAAGTGTCTCCTGCTACCCGTTCCCTTGGTGCTAGATGAACGAACGTCTCTCCACTTGCTCAGTTCTGAGAGATAAGTGGGTGTGAAAGCCGTCCTTCACCTAGCTTGTTGGGAACACAAAGTTTCTTTTCAGTTGCAAACTCCATTCCATACATATATATGGGGAGGTACAAACTCCAACTCGGTTGTACAGTGAAAACTGCAGGAACTTCATACCGGCACTAGGAAACAGACTGAGAAAGCAGAGAAAAAGTGTCTCCTGAAACCCGTTCCCTTGGTGCTAGATGAAGGAACGTCTCTCCACTTCCTCAGTTCTGAGAGATAATTGTGTGTGAAAGCCGTCCTTCACCTAGCGTGTTGGGAACACAAAGTTTCTTTTCAGTTGCAAACTCCATTCCATACATATATATGGGAGGTACTAGCTCCAACTCGGTTTTACAGTGAAAACTGCAGGAACTTCAAAACGGCACTAGGAAACAGACTGAGAAAGCAGAGAAAAGTGTCTCCTCCAACCCGTTCCCTTGGTGCTAGATGAACGAACGTCTCTCCACTTCCTCAGTTCTGAGAGATAAGTGTGTGTGAAAGCCGTCCTTCACCTAGCTTGTTGGGAACACAAAGTTTCTTTTCAGTTGCAAACTCCATTCCATACATATATATGGGGAGGTACTAGCTCCAACTCGGTTTTACAGTGAAAACTGCAGGAACTTCAAACCGGCACTAGGAAACAGACAGAGAAAGCAGAGAAAAAGTGTCTCCTGCAACCCGTTCCCTTGGTGCTAGATGAACGAACGTCTCTCCACTTGCTCAGTTCTGAGAGATAAGTGTGTGTGAAAGCCGTCCTTCACCTAGCTTGTTGGGAACACAAAGTTTCTTTTCAGTAGCAAACTCCATTACATACATATATATGGGGAGGTACAAACTCCAACTCAGTTTCACAGTGAAAACTGCAGGAACTTCATACCGGCACTAGGAAACAGACTGAGAAAGCAGAGAAAAAGTGTCTCCTGCAACCCGTTCCCTTGGTGCTAGATGAACGAAGGTCTCTCCACTTCCTCAGTTCTGAGAGATAAGTGTGTGTGAAAGCCGTTCTTCACCTAGCTTGTTGGGAATACAAAGTTTCTTTTCAGTTGCAAACTCCATTCCATACATATATATGGGGAGGTACTAGCTCCAACTCGGTTTTACAGTGAAAACTGCAGGAACTTCAAACCGGCACTAGGAAACAGACTGAGAAAGCAGAGAAAAAGTGTCTCCTGCAACCCGATCCCTTGGTGCTAGATGAACGAACGTCTCTCCACTTGCTCAGTTCTGAGAGATAAGTGTGTGTGAATGCCGTCCTTCACCTTGCTTGTTGGGAACACAAAGTTTCTTTTCAGTTGCAAACTCCATTCCATACATATATATGGGGAGGTACAAGCTCCAACTCGGTTTGACAGTGAAAACTGCAGGAACTTCAAACCGGCACTAGGAAACAGACTGAGAAAGCAGAGAAAAATTGTCTCCTGCAACCCGTTCCCTTGGTGCTAGATGAACGAAAGTCTCTCCACTTGCTCAGTTCTGAGAGATAAGTGTGTGTGAAAGCCGTCCTTCACCTTGCTTGTTGGGAACACAAAGTTTCTTTTCAGTTGCAAACTCCATTCCATACATATATATGGGGAGGTACAAACTCCAACTCGGTTTTACAGTGAAAACTGCAGGAACTTCAAACCGGCACTAGGAAACAGACTGAGAAAGCAGAGAAAAAGTGTCTCCTGCAACCCGTTCCCTTGGTGCTAGATGAACGAACGTCTCTCCACTTCCTCAGTTCTGAGAGATAAGTGTGTGTGAAAGCCGTCCTTCACCTAGCTTGTTGGGAACACAAAGTTTCTTTTCAGTTACAAACTCCATTCCATACATATATATGGGGAGGTACTAGCTCCAACTCGGTTTTACAGTGAAAACTGCAGGAACTTCAAACCGGCACTAGGAAACAGACTGAGAAAGCAGAGAAAAAGTGTCTCCTGCAACCCGTTCCCTTGGTGCTAGATGAACGAACGTCTCTCCACTTCCTCAGTTCTGAGAGATAAGTGTGTGTGAATGCCGTCCTTCACCTAGCTTGTTGGGAACACAAAGTTTCTTTTCAGTTGCAAACTCCATTCCATACATATATATGGGGAGGTACAAGCTCCAACTCGGTTTGACAGTGAAAACTGCAGGAACATCAAACCGGCACTAAGAAACAGACTGAGAAAGCAGAGAAAAAGTGTCTCCTGCTACCCGTTCCCTTGGTGCTAGATGAACGAACGTCTCTCCACTTGCTCAGTTCTGAGAGATAAGTGGGTGTGAAAGCCGTCCTTCACCTAGCTTGTTGGGAACACAAAGTTTCTTTTCAGTTGCAAACTCCATTCCATACATACATATGGGGAGGTACAAACTCCAACTCGGTTGTACAGTGAAAACTGCAGGAACTTCATACCGGCACTAGGAAACAGACTGAGAAAGCAGAAAAAAAGTGTCTCCTGCAACCCGTTCCCTTGGTGCTAGATGAACGAACGTCTCTCCACTTCCTCAGTTCTGAGAGATAAGTGGGTGTGAAAGCCGTCCTTCACCTAGCGTGTTGGGAACACAAAGTTTCTTTTCAGTAGCAAACTCCATTCCATACATATATATGGGAGGTACTAGCTCCAACTCGGTTTTACAGTGAAAACTGCAGGAACTTCAAAACGGCACTAGGAAACAGACTGAGAAAGCAGAGAAAAGTGTCTCCTCCAACCCGTTCCCTTGGTGCTAGATGAACGAACGTCTCTCCACTTCCTCAGTTCTGAGAGATAAGTGTGTGTGAAAGCCGTCCTTCACCTAGCTTGTTGGGAACACAAAGTTTCTTTTCAGTTGCAAACTCCATTCCATACATATATATGGGGAGGTACAAGCTCCAACTCGGTTTTACAGTGAAAACTGCAGGAACTTCAAACCGGCACTAGGAAACAGACAGAGAAAGCAGAGAAAAAGTGTCTCCTGCAACCCGTTCCCTTGGTGCTAGATGAACGAACGTCTCTCCACTTGCTCAGTTCTGAGAGATAAGTGTGTGTGAAAGCCGTCCTTCACCTAGCTTGTTGGGAACACAAAGTTTCTTTTCAGTAGCAAACTCCATTACATACATATATATGGGGAGGTACAAACTCCAACTCAGTTTCACAGTGAAAACTGCAGGAACTTCATAAAGGCACTAGGAAACAGACTGAGAAAGCAGAGAAAAATGTCTCCTGCAACCCGTTCCCTTGGTGCTAGATGAACGAAGGTCTCTCCACTTCCTCAGTTCTGAGAGATATGTGTGTGTGAAAGCCGTCCTTCACCTAGCTTGTTGGGAACACAAAGTTTCTTTTCAGTTGCAAACTCCATTCCATACATATATATGGTTAGGTACAAGCTCCAACTCGGTTTGACAGTGAAAACTGCAGGAACTTCAAACCGGCACTAGGAAACAGACTGAGAAATCAGAGAAAAAGTGTCTCCTGCAACCCGTTCCCTTGGTGCTAGATGAACGAACGTCTCTCCACTTGCTCAGTTCTGAGAGATAAGTGTGTGTGAAAGCCGTCCTTCACCTAGCTTGTTGGGAACACAAAGTTTCTTTTCAGTAGCAAACTCCATTACATACATATATATGGGGAGGTACAAACTCCAACTCAGTTTCACAGTGAAAACTGCAGGAACTTCATACCGGCACTAGGAAACAGACTGAGAAAGCAGAGAAAAATGTCTCCTGCAACCCGTTCCCTTGGTGCTAGATGAACGAAGGTCTCTCCACTTCCTCAGTTCTGAGAGATAAGTGTGTGTGAAAGCCGTCCTTCACCTAGCTTGTTGGGAACACAAAGTTTCTTTTCAGTTGCAAACTCCATTCCATACATATATATGGGGAGGTACAAGCTCCAACTCGGTTTGACAGTGAAAACTGCAGGAACTTCAAACCGGCACTAGGAAACAGACTGAGAAAGCAGAGAAAAAGTGTCTCCTGCAACCCGTTCCCTTGGTGCTAGATGAACGAACGTCTCTCCACTTGCTCAGTTCTGAGAGATAAGTGTGTGTGAAAGCCGTCCTTCACCTAGCTTTTTGGGAACACAAAGTTTCTTTTCAGTTGCAAACTCCATTCCATACATATATATGGGGAGGTACAAACTCCAACTCGGTTTTACAGTGAAAACTGCAGGAACTTCAAACCGGCACTAGGAAACAGACTGAGAAAGCAGAGAAAAAGTGTCTCCTGCAACCCGTTCCCTTGGTGCTAGATGAACGAACGTCTCTCCACTTCCTCAGTTCTGAGAGATAAGTGTGTGTGAAAGCCGTCCTTCACCTAGCTTGTTGGGAACACAAAGTTTCTTTTCAGTTGCAAACTCCATTCCATACATATATATGGGGAGGTACTAGCTCCAACTCGGTTTTACAGTGAAAACTGCAGGAACTTCAAACCGGCACTAGGAAACAGACTGAGAAAGCAGAGAAAATGTGTCTCCTGCAACCCGTTCCCTTGGTGCTAGATGAACGAACGTCTCTCCACTTGCTCAGTTCTGAGAGATAAGTGTGTGTGAATGCCGTCCTTCACCTAGCTTGTTGGGAACACAAAGTTTCTTTTCAGTTGCAAACTCCATTCCATACATATATATGGGGAGGTACAAGCTCCAACTCGGTTTGACAGTGAAAATTGCAGGAACATCAAACCGGGACTAAGAAACAGACTGAGAAAGCAGAGAAATATTGTCTCCTGCTACCCGTTCCCTTGGTGCTAGATGAACGAACGTCTCTCCAATTGCTCAGTTCTGAGAGATAAGTGGGTGTGAAAGCCGTCCTTCACCTAGCTTGTTGGGAACACAAAGTTTCTTTTCAGTTGCAAACTCCATTCCATAAATATATATGGGGAGGTACAAACTCCAACTCGGTTTTACAGTGAAAACTGCAGGAACTTCATACCGGCACTAGGAAACAGACTGAGAAAGCAGAGAAAAAGTGTCTCCTGCAACCCGTTCCCTTGGTGCTAGATGAACGAACGTCTCTCCACTTCCTCAGTTCTGAGAGATAATTGTGTGTGAAAGCCGTCCTTCACCTAGCGTGTTGGGAACACAAAGTTTCTTTTCAGTTGCAAACTCCATTCCATACATATATATGGGAGGTACTAGCTCCAACTCGGTTTTACAGTGAAAACTGCAGGAACTTCAAAACGGCACTAGGAAACAGACTGAGAAAGCAGAGAAAAGTGTCTCCTCCAACCCGTTCCCTTGGTGCTAGATGAACGAACGTCTCTCCACTTCCTCAGTTCTGAGAGATAACTGTGTGTGAAAGCCGTCCTTCACCTAGCTTGTTGGGAACACAAAGTTTCTTTTCAGTTGCAAACTCCATTCCATACATATATATGGGGAGGTACTAGCTCCAACTCGGTTTTACAGTGAAAACTGCAGGAACTTCAAACCGGCACTAGGAAACAGACAGAGAAAGCAGAGAAAAAGTGTCTCCTGCAACCCGTTCCCTTGGTGCTAGATGAACGAACGTCTCTCCACTTGCTCAGTTCTGAGAGATAAGTGTGTGTGAAAGCCGTCCTTCAACTAGCTTGTTGGGAACACAAAGTTTCTTTTCAGTAGCAAACTCCATTACATACATATATATGGGGAGGTACAAACTCCAACTCAGTTTCACATTGAAAACTGCAGGAACTTCATACCGGCACTAGGAAACAGACTGAGAAAGGAGAGAAAAATGTCTCCTGCAACCCGTTCCCTTGGTGCTAGATGAACGAAGGTCTCTCCACTTCCTCAGTTCTGAGAGATAAGTGTGTGTGAAAGCCGTCCTTCACCTAGCTTGTTGGGAACACAAAGTTTCTTTTCAGTTGCAAACTCCATTCCATACATATATATGGGGAGGTACTAGCTCCAACTCGGTTTGACAGTGAAAACTGCAGGAACTTCAAACCGGCACTAGGAAACACACTGAGAAAGCAGAGAAAAAGTGTCTCCTGCAACCCGTTCCCTTGGTGCTAGATGAACGAACGTCTCTCCACTTGCTCAGTTCTGAGAGATAAGTGTGTGTGAATGCCGTCCTTCACCTTGCTTGTTGGGAACACAAAGTTTCTTTTCAGTTGCAAACTCCATTCCATACATATATATGGGGAGGTACAAGCTCCAACTCGGTTTGACAGTGAAAACTGCAGGAACTTCAAACCGGCACTAGGAAACAGACTGAGAATCAGAGAAAAATTGTCTCCTGCAACCCGTTCCCTTGGTGCTAGATGAACGAACGTCTCTCCACTTGCTCAGTTCTGAGAGATAAGTGTGTGTGAAAGCCGTCCTTCACCTAGCTTGTTGGGAACACAAAGTTTCTTTTCAGTTGCAAACTCCATTCCATACATATATATGGGGAGGTACAAACTCCAACTCGGTTTTACAGTGAAAACTGCAGGAACTTCAAACCGGCACTAGGAAACAGACTGAGAAAGCAGAGAAAAAGTGTCTCCTGCAACCTGTTCCCTTGGTGCTAGATGAACGAACGTCTCTCCACTTGCTCAGTTCTGAGAGATAATTGTGTGTGAATGCCGTCCTTCACCTAGCTTGTTGTGAACACAAAGTTTCTTTTCAGTTGCAAACTCCATTCCATACATATATATGGGGAGGTACTAGCCCCAACTCTGTTTGACAGTGAAAACTGCAGGAACTTCAAACAGGCACTAGGAAGCAGTCTGAGAAAGCAGAGAAAAAGTGTCTCCTGCAAACCGTTCCCTTGGTGCTAGATGAACGAACGTCTCTCCACTTGCTCAGTTCTGAGGGATAAGTGTGTTTGAAAGCCGTCTTTCACCTAGCTTGTTGGGAACACATAGTTTCTTTTCAGTTGCAAACTCCATTCCATACATATATATGGGGAGGTACAAACTCCAACTCGGTTTTACAGTGAAAACTGCAGGAACATCAAACCGGCACTAGGAAACAGACTGAGAAAGCAGAGAAAAATTGTCTCCTGCAACCCGTTCCCTTGGTGCTAGATGAACGAACGTCTCTCCACTTGCTCAGTTCTGAGAGATAAGTGTGTGTGAAAGCCGTCCTTCACCTAGCTTGTTGGGAACACAAAGTTTCTTTTCAGTTGCAAACTCCATTCCATACATATATATGGGGATGTACAAACTCCAACTCGGTTTTACAGTGAAAACTGCAGGAACTTCAAACCGGCACTAGGAAACAGACTGAGAAAGCAGAGAAAAAGTGTCTCCTGCAACCCGTTCCATTGGTGCTAGATGAACGAACGTCTCTCCACTTGCTCAGTTCTGAGAGGTAATTGTGTGTGAATGCCGTCCTTCACCTAGCTTGTTGTGAACACAAAGTTTCTTTTCAGTTGCAAACTCCATTCCATACATATATATGGGGAGGTACTAGGGCCAACTCGGTTTGACAGTGAAAACTGCAGGAACTTCAAACCGGCACTAGGAAGCAGACTGAGAAAGCAGAGAAAAAGAGTCTCCTGCAACCCGTTCCCTTGGTGCTAGATGAACGAACGTCTCTCCACTTGCTCAGTTCTGAGAGATAAGTGTGTGTGAAAGCCGTCCTTCACCTAGCTTGTTCGGAACACAAAGTTTCTTTTCAGTTGCAAACTCCATTCCATACATATATATGGGGAGGTACAAACTCCAACTCGGTTTTACAGTGAAAACTGCAGGAACTTCAAACCGGCACTAGGAAACAGACTGAGAAAGCAGAGAAAAAGTGTCTCCTGCAACCCGTTCCCTTGGAGCTAGATGAACGAACGTCTCTCCACTTCCTCAGTTCTGAGAGATAAGTGTGTGTGAAAGCCGTCCTTCACCTAGCGTGTTGGGAACACAAAGTTTCTTTTCAGTTGCAAACTCCATTCCATACATATATATGGGGAGGTACAAGCTCCAACTCGGTTTTACAGTGAAAACTGCAGGAACTTCAAACCGGCACTAGGATACAGACAGAGAAAGCAGAGAAAAAGTGTCTCCTGCAACCCGTTCCCTTGGTGCTAGATGAACGAACGTCTCTCCACTTGCTCAGTTCTGAGAGATAACTGTGTGTGAATGCCGTCCTTCACCTAGCTTGTTGGGAACACAAAGTTTCTTTTCAGTTACAAACTCCATTCCATACATATATATGGGGAGGTACAAGCTCCAACTCGGTTTGACAGTGAAAACTGCAGGAACTTCAAACCGGCACTGGGAAACAGACTGAGAAAGCACAGAAAATGTGTCTCCTGCAACCCGTTCCCTTGGTGGTAGATGAACGAACGTCTCTCCACTTGCTCAGTTCTGAGAGATAAGTGTGTGTGCAAGCCGTCCTTCACCTAGCTTGTTGGGAACACAAAGTTTCTTTTCAGTTGCAAACTCCATTCCATACATATATATGGGGAGGTACAATCTCCAACTCGGTTTTACAGTGAAAACTGCAGGAACCTCAAACCGGCACTAGGAAACAGACTGAGAAAGCAGAGAAAAAGTGTCTCTGCAACCCGTTCCCTTGGTGCTAGATGAACGAACGTCTCTCCACTTCCTCAGTTCTGTGAGATAAGTGTGTGTGAAAGCCGTCCTTCACCTAGCGTGTTGGGAACACAAAGTTTCTTTTCAGTTGCAAACTCCATTCCATACATATATATGGGGAGGTACTAGCTCCAACTCGGTTTTACAGTGAAAACTGCAGGAACTTCAAACCGGCACTAGGATACAGACAGAGAAAGCAGAGAAAAGTGTCTCTTGCAAACCGTTCCCTTGGTGCTAGATGAACGAACGTCTCTCCACTTGCTCAGTTCTGAGAGATAAATGTGTGTGAATGCCGTACTTCACATAGCTTATTGGGAACACAAAGTTTCTTTTCAGTTGCAAACTCCATTCCATACATATATATGGGGAGGTACAAGCTCCAACTCGGTTTGACAGTGAAAACTGCAGGAACTTCAAACCGGCACTAGGAAACACACTGAGAAAGCACAGAAATAGTGTCTCCTGCAACCCGTTCCCTTGGTGCTAGATGAACGAACGTCTCTCCACTTGCTCAGTTCTGAGAGATAAGTGTGTGTGAAAGCCGTCCTTCACCTAGCTTGTTGGGAACACAAAGTTTCTTTTCAGTTGCAAACTCCATTCCATACATATATATGGGGAGGTACAATCTCCAACTCGGTTTTACAGTGAAAACTGCAGGAACCTCAAACCGGCACTAGGAAACAGACTGAGAAAGCAGAGAAAAAGTGTCTCTGCAACCCGTTCCCTTGGTGCTAGATGAACGAACGTCTCTCCACTTCCTCAGTTCTGAGAGATAAGTGTGTGTGAAAGCCGTCCTTCACCTAGCTTGTTGGGAACACAAAGTTTCTTTTCAGTTGCAAACTCCATTCCATACATATATATGGGGAGATACTAGCTCCAACTCGGTTTTACAGTGAAAACTGCAGGAACTTCAAACCGGCACTAGGAAACAGACTGAGAAAGCAGAGAAAAAGTGTCTCCTGCAAGCCGTTCCCTTGGTGCTAGATGAACGAACGTCTCTCCACTTCCTCAGTTCTGAGAGATAAATGTGTGTGAAAGCCGTCCTTCACCTAGCGTGTTGGGAACACAAAGTTTCTTTTCAGTTGCAAACTCCATTCCATACATATATATGGGGAGGTACTAGCTCCAACTCGGTTTTACAGTGAAAACTGCAGGAACTTCAAACCGGCACTAGGATACAGACAGAGAAAGCAGAGAAAAAGAGTCTCCTGCAACCCGTTCCCTTGGTGCTAGATGAACGAACGTCTCTCCACTTGCTCAGTTCTGAGGGATAAGTGTGTGTGAAAGCCGTCCTTCACCTAGCTTGTTGGGAACACAAAGTTTCTTTTCAGTTGCAAACTCCATTCCATACATATATAAGGGGAGGTACAAACTCCAACTCGGTTTTACAGTGAAAACTGCAGGAACTTCAAACCGGCACTAGGAAACAGACTGAGAAAGCAGAGAAAAAGTGTCTCCTGCAACCCTTTCCCTTGGAGCTTGATGAACGAACGTCTCTCCACTTGCTCAGTTCTGAGAGATAACTGTGTGTGAATGCCGTACTTCACCTAGCTTGTTGGGAACACAAAGTTTCTTTTCAGTTGCAAACTCCATTCCATACATATATATGGGGAGGTACAAGCTCCAACTCGGTTTGACAGTGAAAACTGCAGGAACTTCAAACCGGCACTAGGAAACAGACTGAGAAAGCACAGAAAAAGTGTCCCCTGAAACCCGTTCCCTTGGTGGTAGATGAACGAACGTCTCTCCACTTGCTCAGTTCTGAGAGATAAGTGTGTGTGAAAGCCGTCCTTCACCTAGCTTGTTGGGAACACAAAGTTTCTTTTCAGTTGCAAACTCCATTCCATACATATATATGGGGAGGTACAATCTCCAACTCGGTTTTACAGTGAAAACTGCAGGAACCTCAAACCGGCACTAGGAAACAGACTGAGAAAGCAGAGAAAAAGTGTCTCTGCAACCCGTTCTCTTGGTGCTAGATGAACGAACGTCTCTCCTCTTCCTCAGTTCTGAGAGATAAGTGTGTGTGAAAGCCGTCCTTCACCTAGCTTGTTGGGAACACAAAGTTTCTTTTCAGTTGCAAACTCCATTCCATACATATATATGGGGAGATACTAGCTCCAACTCGGTTTTACAGTGAAAACTGCAGGAACATCAAACCGGCACTAGAAAACAGACTGAGAAAGCAGAGAAAAAGTGGCTCCTGCAAGCCGTTCCCTTGGTGCTAGATGAACGAACGTCTCTCCACTTCCTCAGTTCTGAGAGAAAAGTGTGTGTGAAAGCCGTCCTTCACCTAGCGTGTTGGGAACACAAAGTTTCTTTTCAGTTGCAAACTCCATTCCATACATATATATGGGGAGGTACTAGATCAAACTCGGTTTTACAGTGAAAACTGCAGGAACTTCAAACCGGCACTAGGATACAGACAGAGAAAGCAGAGAAAAGTGTCTCTTGCAAACCGTTCCCTTGGTGCTAGATGAACGAACGTCTCTCCACTTGCTCAGTTCTGAGAGATAACTGTGTGTGAATGCCGTCCTTCACCTAGCTTGTTGGGAACACAAAGTTTCTTTTCAGTTGCAAACTCCATTCCATACATATATATGGGGAGGTACAAGCTCCAACACCGTTTGACAGTGAAAACTGCAGGAACTTCAAACCGGCACTAGGAAACACACTGAGAAAGCACAGAAAAAGTGTCTCCTGCAACCCGTTCCCTTGGTGGTAGATGAACGAACGTCTCTCCACTTGCTCAGTTCTGAGAGATAAGTGTGTGTGAAAGCCGTCCTTCACCTAGCTTGTTGGGAACACAAAGTTTCTTTTCAGTTGCAAACTCCATTCCATACATATATATGGGGAGGTACAAGCTCCAACTCGGTTTTACAGTGAAAACTGCAGGAACCTCAAACCGGCACTAGGAAACAGACTGAGAAAGCAGAGAAAAAGTGTCTCTTCAACCCGTTCCCTTGGTGCTAGATGAACGAACGTCTCTCCACTTCCTCAGTTCTGAGAGATAAGTGTGTGTGAAAGCCGTCCTTCACCTAGCTTGTTGGGAACACAAAGTTTCTTTTCAGTTGCAAACTCCATTCCATACATATATATGGGGAGATACTAGCTCCAATTCGGTTTGACAGTGAAAACTGCAGGAACTTCAAAACGGCACTAGGAAACACACTGAGAAAGCAGAGAAAAAGTGTCTCCTGCAAGCCGTTCCCTTGGTGCTAGATGAACGAACGTCTCTCCACTTCCTCAGTTCTGAGAGATAAGTGTGTGTGAAAGCCGTCCTTCACCTAGCGTGTTGGGAACACAAAGTTTCTTTTCAGTTGCAAACTCCATTCCATACATATATATGGGGAGGTACAAACTCCAACTCAGTTTTACAGTGAAAACTGCAGGAACTTCAAACCGGCACTAGGAAACAGACTGAGAAAGCAGAGAAAAAGTGTCTCCTGCAACCCGTTCCCTTGGAGCTAGATGAACGAACGTCTCTCCACTTCCTCAGTTCTGAGAGATAAGTGTGTGTGAAAGCCGTCCTTCACCTAGCGTGTTGGGAACACAAAGTTTCTTTTCAGTTGCAAACTCCATTCCATACATATATATGGGGAGGTACAAGCTCCAACTCGGTTTTACAGTGAAAACTGCAGGAACTTCAAACCGGCACTAGGATACAGACAGAGAAAGCAGAGAAAATGTGTCTCCTGCAACCCGTTCCCTTGGTGCTAGATGAACGAACGTCTCTCCACTTGCTCAGTTCTGAGAGATAACTGTGTGTGAATGCCGTCCTTCACCTAGCTTGTTGGGAACACAAAGTTTCTTTTCAGTTGCAAACTCCATTCCATACATATATATGGGGAGGTACAAGCTCCAACTCGTTTTGACAGTGAAAACTGCAGGAACTTCAAACCGGCACTAGGAAACAGACTGAGAAAGCACAGAAAAAGTGTCTCCTGCAACCCGTTCCCTTGGTGCTAGATGAACGAACGTCTCTCCACTTGCTCAGTTCTGATAGATAAGTGTGTATGAAAGCCGTCCTTCACCTAGCTTGTTGGGAACACAAAGTTTCTTTTCAGTTGCAAACTCCATTCCATACATTTATATGGGGAGGTACAATCTCCAACTCGGTTTTAGAGTGAAAACTGCAGGAACCTCAAACCGGCATTAGGAAACACACTGAGAAAGCACAGAAAAAGTGACTCCTGCAAGCCGTTCCCTTGGTGCTAGATGAACGAACGTCTCTCCACTTGCTCAGTTCTGAGAGATAAGTGTGTGTGAAAGCCGTCCTTCACCTAGCGTGTTGGGAACACAAAGTTTCTTTTCAGTTGCAAACTCCATTCCATACATATATATGGGGAGGTACTAGCTCAAACTCGGTTTTAAAGTGAAAACTGCAGGAACTTCAAACCGGCACTAGGATACAGACAGAGAAAGCAGAGAAAAGTGTCTCTTGCAAACCGTTCCCTTGGTGCTAGATGAACGAACGTCTCTCCACTTGCTCAGTTCTGAGAGATAACTGTGTGTGAATGCCGTCCTTCACCTAGCTTGTTGGGAACACAAAGTTTTTTTAAGTTGCAAACTCCATTCCATACATATATATGGGGAGGTACAAGCTCCAACTGGGTTTGACAGTGAAAACTGCAGGAACTTCAAACCGGCACTAGGAAACACACTGAGAAAGCACAGAACAAGTGTCTCCTGCAACCCGTTCCCTTGGTGGTAGATGAACGAACGTCTCTCCACTTGCTCAGTTCTGAGAGATAAGTGTGTGTGAAAGCCGTCCTTCTCCTAGCTTGTTGGGAACACAAAGTTTCTTTTCAGTTGCAAACTCCATTCCATACATATATATGGGGAGGTACAATCTCCAATTCGGTTTTACAGTGAAAACTGCAGGAACCTCAAACCGGCACTAGGAAACAGACTGAGAAAGCAGAGAAAAAGTGTCTCTGCAACCCGTTCCCTTGGTGCTAGATGAACGAACGTCTCTCCACTTCCTCAGTTCTGACAGATAAGTGTGTGTGAAAGCCGTCCTTCACCTAGCTTGTTGGGAACACAAAGTTTCTTTTCAGTTGCAAACTCCATTCCATACATATATATGGGGAGATACTAGCTCCAACTCGGTTTTACATTGAAAACTGCAGGAACTTCAAACCGGCACTAGGAAACAGACTGAGAAAGCAGAGAAAAAGTGTCTCCTGCAAGCCGTTCCCTTGGTGCTAGATGAACGAACGTCTCTCCACTTCCTCAGTTCTGAGAGATAAGTGTGTGTGAAAGCCGTCCTTCACCTAGCGTGTTGGGAACACAAAGTTTCTTTTCAGTTGCAAACTCCATTCCATACATATATATGGGGAGGTACTAGCTCCAACTCGGTTTTACAGTGAAAACTGCAGGAACTTCAAACCGGCACTAGGATACAGACAGAGAAAGCAGAGAAAAGTGTCTCTTGCAAAACGTTACCTTGGTGCTAGATGAACGAACGTCTCTCCACTTGCTCAGTTCTGAGAGATAAGTGTGTGTGAAAGCCGTCCTTCTCCTAGCTTGTTGGGAACACAAAGTTTCTTTTCAGTTGCAAACTCCATTCCATACATATATATGGGGAGGTACAAGCTCCAACTCGGTTTGACAGTGAAAACTGCAGGAACTTCAAACCGGCACTAGGAAACAGACTGAGAAAGCAGAGAAAAAGTGTCTCCTGCAACCCGTTCCCTTGGTGCTAGATGAACGAACGTCTCTCCACTTGCTCAGTTCTGAGAGATAAGTGTGTGTGAAAGCCGTCCTTCAATAGCTTGTTGGGAACACAAAGTTTCTTTTCAGTTGCAAACTCCATTCCATACATATATATGGGGAGGTACTAGCTCCAACTCGGTTTGACAGTGAAAACTGCAGGAACTTCAAACCGGCACTAGGAAACAGACTGAGAAAGCAGAGAAAAAGTGTCTCCTGCAACCCGTTCCCTTGGTGCTAGATGAACGAACGTCTCTCCACTTGCTCAGTTCTGAGAGATAAGTGTGTGTGAAAGCCGTCCTTCACCTAGCTTGTTGGGAACACAAAGTTTCTTTTCAGTTGCAAACTCCATTCCATACATATATATGGGGAGGTACAAGC
Organism: Camelus bactrianus; assembly: GCF_048773025.1. Taxonomy (NCBI): domain Eukaryota; kingdom Metazoa; phylum Chordata; class Mammalia; order Artiodactyla; family Camelidae; genus Camelus; species Camelus bactrianus. The sequence continues at coordinate 88,986,464 of NC_133545.1, read as the reverse complement.
TCCAACTCGGTTTTACAGTGAAAACTGCAGGAACCTCAAACCGGCACTAGGAAACAGACTGAGAAAGCAGAGAAAAAGTGTCTCTGCAACCCGTTCCCTTGGTGCTAGATGAACGAACGTCTCTCCACTTCCTCAGTTCTGAGAGATAAGTGTGTGTGAAAGCCGTCCTTCACCTAGCTTGTTGGGAACACAAAGTTTCTTTTCAGTTGCAAACTCCATTCCATACATATATATGGGGAGATACTAGCTCCAACTCGGTTTTACAGTGAAAACTGCAGGAACTTCAAAACGGCACTAGGAAACAGACTGAGAAAGCAGAGAAAAAGTGTCTCCTGCAACCCGTTCCCTTGGAGCTAGATGAACGAACGTCTCTCCACTTCCTCAGTTCTGAGAGATAAGTGTGTGTGAAAGCCGTCCTTCACCTAGCGTGTTGGGAACACAAAGTTTCTTTTCAGTTGCAAACTCCATTCCATACATATATATGGGGAGGTACAAGCTCCAACTCGGTTTTACAGTGAAAACTGCAGGAACTTCAAACCGGCACTAGGATACAGACAGAGAAAGCAGAGAAAATGTGTCTCCTGCAACCCGTTCCCTTGGTGCTAGATGAACGAACGTCTCTCCACTTGCTCAGTTCTGAGAGATAACTGTGTGTGAATGCCGTCCTTCACCTAGATTGTTGGGAACACAAAGTTTCTTTTCATTTGCAAACTCCATTCCATACATATATATGGGGAGGTACAAGCTCCAACTCGTTTTGACAGTGAAAACTGCAGGAACATCAAACCGGCACTAGGAAACAGACTGAGAAAGCACAGAAAAAGTGTCTCCTGCAACCCGTTCCCTTGGTGCTAGATGAACGAACGTCTCTCCACTTGCTCAGTTCTGAGAGATAAGTGTGTATGAAAGCCGTCCTTCACCTAGCTTGTTGGGAACACAAAGTTTCTTTTCAGTTGCAAACTCCATTCCATACATATATATGGGGAGGTACAATCTCCAACTCGGTTTTACAGTGAAAACTGCAGGAACCTCAAACCGGCACTAGGAAACACACTGAGAAAGCACAGAAAAAGTGTCTCCTGCAAGCCGTTCCCTTGGTGCTAGATGAACGAACGTCTCTCCACTTCCTCAGTTCTGAGAGATAAGTGTGTGTGAAAGCCGTCCTTCACCTAGCGTGTTGGGAACACAAAGTTTCTTTTCAGTTGCAAACTCCATTCCATACATATATATGGGGAGGTACTAGCTCAAACTCGGTTTTACAGTGAAAACTGCAGGAACTTCAAACCGGCACTAGGATACAGACAGAGAAAGCAGAGAAAAGTGTCTCTTGCAAACCGTTCCCTTGGTGCTAGATGAACGAACGTCTCTCCACTTGCTCAGTTCTGAGAGATAACTGTGTGTGAATGCCGTCCTTCACCTAGCTTGTTGGGAACACAAAGTTTCTTTTCAGTTGCAAACTCCATTCCATACATATATATGGGGAGGTACAAGCTCCAACTGGGTTTGACAGTGAAAACTGCAGGAACTTCAAACCGGCACTAGGAAACACACTGAGAAAGCACAGAACATGTGTCTCCTGCAACCCGTTCCCTTGGTGGTAGATGAACGAACGTCTCTCCACTTGCTCAGTTGTGAGAGATAAGTGTGTGTGAAAGCCGTCCTTCACCTAGCTTGTTGGGAACACAAAGTTTCTTTTCAGTTGCAAACTCCATTCCATACATATATATGGGGAGGTACAATCTCCAATTCGGTTTTACAGTGAAAACTGCAGGAACCTCAAACCGGCACTAGGAAACAGACTGAGAAAGCAGAGAAAAAGTGTCTCTGCAACCCGTTCCCTTGGTGCTAGATGAACGAACGTCTCTCCACTTCCTCAGTTCTGAGAGATAAGTGTGTGTGAAAGCCGTCCTTCACCTAGCTTGTTGGGAACACAAAGTTTCTTTTCAGTTGCAAACTCCATTCCATACATATATATGGGGAGATACTAGCTCCAACTCGGTTTTTCAGTGAAAACTGCAGGAACTTCAAACCGGCACTAGGAAACAGACTGAGAAAGCAGAGAAAAAGTGTCTCCTGCAAGCCGTTCCCTTGGTGCTAGATGAACGAACGTCTCTCCACTTCCTCAGTTCTGAGAGATAAGTGTGTGTGAAAGCCGTCCTTCACCTAGCGTGTTGGGAACAC